>NC_135503.1:156976416-157340583 GCF_052857255.1 Amblyomma americanum
TAATAACTTACGATGTTCACCCCGTGCTCCAGCCAGTAGATATAGTTGTGTAAGAGAGATGGATAAATGATGCCTTTTTTCGGAAAATAATTTAGTTTGTGGCGGAAAAGTTCCACCACGGGAAAGCAAATCTGCGCTATTGACAGCATCATCGTTACACTATTAACATACGATGTTCACCACGTGCTCCGACCAATAGATATAGTTGTTTAGGAGAGATCGCTTAAATATTGCCTTTTTCGTTAAATAATTTAGTTTGTGGCTGTAACGTTCCACCACAGGAAAGCAATTCTACGCTATTGACAGCCTCAGCTTTGCACTATTAACATGCGATGTTCACCTGCGTGCTCCGGCCAATAGCGATTGTTGTGTAAGAGAGATGGCCTAAATGTTGCTTTTTTGGAAAAATAATTTAGTTTGTGGCGGAAAAGTTCCACCACGGGAAAGCAAATCCGCGATATTGACAGCAGCATCCTTACACTATTAACATACGATGTTCACCACGTGCTCCGGCCAATAGATATTGTTGTGTAAGAGAGATTGCTTAAATGTTGCCCCTTTCGGTACATAATTCAGTTTGTGGCGGTAAAGTTCCACCACGGGAAAGCAAATCTGCGCTATTAACTGCCTCAACTTTACACTATTACCACACGATGTTTACCGCGTTCTCCGTCCAATAGAGATTGTTGTGTAGGAGAGATGGCTTAAATGTTGCCTTTTTCGGAAAATAATATGTTTGTGGCGGTAAAGTTCCACCACGGGAAAGCAAATCTGCGCTATTGACAGCCTCATCGTTACACTATTAACTTATGATGTTCACCACGTGCTCCGACCAATAGATATTGTTGTATAAGAGAGATGGCTTAAATTTTGCCTTTTCGGGAAATGTTTGCGGCGGAAACGTTCCACCACGGCAAAGCAAATCTGTGCCATTGACAGCCTCAGCGTTACACTATCAACATACGATGTTCACCACGTGCTCTGGCCAACAGAGATTGTTGTGTAAGAGAGATGGCCTAAATTTTGCCTTTTTTTCGGTAAAAAATAATTTTAATTTGTGGCGGAAAAGTTTCCACCACGGGAAAGTAAATCTGCGCTATTGAGAGCCTCAGCGTTACGCTATAACCATAAGATGCTGACCACGTGCTCCAGACAGTACATATTGTTTTGTAAGACAGATGGCTAAAATGTTGCCTTTTTCGTAAAATAATTTCGTTTGTGGAGGCAAAGTTCCACTACGGGAAAGTAAATCTACGCTATTGACGGCATCAGCGTAACACTATTAACATACGATGTTCAACACGTGCTCCGGCCAATAGAGATTGTTGTGTAAGAGAGATGGCCTAAATGTTGCCTTTTTTCGGGAAATAATTTTGTTCGTAGCGGCGAAGTTCCACCACGGGAAAGTAAATGTGCGCTATTGACAGCCTCAGCTTTACACTATTACCATACAATGTTCACCGCGTGCTCCGGCCATTAGAGATTGTTGTGTAGGAGAGATGGCTTAAATGTTGCCTTTTTCGGAAAATGATATAGTTTGTGGCGGTAAAGTTCCACCACGGGAAAGAAAATCTGCGCTATTGACAGCCTCATCGTTACACTATTAACTTACGATGTTCACCCCGTGCTCCAGCCAGTAGATATAGTTGTGTAAGAGAGACGGATAAATGTTGCCTTTTTTCGGAAAATAATTTAGTTTGTGGCGAAAAAGTTCCACCACGGGAAAGCAAATCTGCGCTATTGACAGCATCATCGTTACACTATTAACATACGATGTTCACCACGTGCTTCGACCAATAGATATAGTTGTGTAGGAGAGATGGCTTAAATGTTGCCTTTTTCGGAAAATAATATAGTTTGTGGCGGTAAACTTCCACCACGGGAAAGCAAATCTGCGCTATTGACAGCCTCAGCGCTACACGATTACCATATGATGCTCACCGCGTGCTCCGGCCAATAGAGATTGTTTTGTAAGAGAGATAGACTAAATGTTGCCTTTTTGGAAAATAATTTAGTTTGTGGCAGAAAAGTTCACCCACGGGAAAGCAAATCTGCGCTATTGACAGCCTCATCGTTACACCATTAACTTACGATGTTTATCGCGTGCTGCGACCAATAGTTATTGTTGTGAAAGAGAGACGGTTTAAATGTTCCCTTTTCGGGAAATAAGTTTATGGCGGAAACGTTCCACCACGGCAAAGCAAATCTGTGCCATTGACAGCCTCAGCGTTACAATATTAACATACGATGTTCACCACGTGCTCTGGCCAACAGAGATTGTTGTGTAAGAGAGATGGCCTAAATGTTGCCTTTTTTTCGGAAAAAATAATTTAGTTCGTGGCGGAAAATTTCCACCACGCGAAAGTAAATCTGCGCTGTTGACAGCCTCAGCGTTACACTATTAACATTCGATGTTCATAACGTGCTCCGGCCAATAGAGATTGTTGTGCAAGAGATATGGACTAAATGTTGCCTTTTTTCGCAAAATATTTGTTTGTGGCGGTAAAGTTCCACCACGAGAAAGCAAAGCTGCGCTATTGACAGCCTCAGCGTTACCCTATTAACATACGATGTTCACCACGTGCTCCAGCCAATAGATTTTGATGTGTAAGAGAGATGGCTTAAACGTTGCCTTTTCGGGAAATAAGTTTGTGGCGGAAAAGTTCCAGCACGGCAAAGCAAATCTGTGCCATTGACAGCATCATCGTTACACTATTAACATACGATGTTCACCACGTGCTCCGGCCAATAGATAATGCGTAAGAGAGATGGCTTAAATTTTGCCTTTTTCGGTAAATAATTTAGTTTGTGGCGGTAAAGTCCCACCATGGGAAAGTAAATCTGCGCTATTGACAGCATCATCGTTACACTATTAACATACGATGTTCACCACGTGCTCCGGCCAATAGATATTGTTGTGTAAGAGAGATGGCATAAATGTTGCCTTTTTCGGTAAATAATTTAGTTTGTGGCGGTAAAGTCCCACCATGGGAAAGTAAATCCGCGCTATTGACAGCCTCATCGTTACACTATTAACATACGATGTTCACCCCGTGCTCCAGCCAGTAGATATAGTTGTGTAAGAGAGATGGATAAATGTTGCCTTTTTTCGGAAAATAATTTAGTTTGTAACGGAAAACTTCCTCCACGGGAAAGCAAATCTGCGCTATTGACAGCATCATCGTTACACTATTAACATACGATGTTCACCACGTGCTCCGACCAATAGATATAGTTGTTTAAGAGAGATCGCTTAAATATTGCCTTTTTCGGTAAATAATTTAGTTTGTGGCGGTAACGTTCCACCACGGGAAAGCAATTCTACGCTATTGACAGCCTCAGCTTTGCACTATTAACATGCGATGTTCACCTGCGTGCTCCGGCCAATAGCGATTGTTGTGTAAGAGAGATGGCCTAAATGTTGCTTTTTTGGAAAAATAATTTAGTTTGTGGCGGAAAAGTTCCACCACGGGAAAGCAAATCTGCGATATTGACAGCAGCATCCTTACACTATTAACATACGATGTTCACCACGTGCTCCGGCCAATAGATATTGTTGTGTAAGAGAGATTGCTTAAATGTTGCCCCTTTCGGTACATAATTCAGTTTGTGGCGGTAAAGTTCCACCACGGGAAAGCAGATCTGCGCTATTAACTGCCTCAACTTTACACTATTACCACACGATGTTTACCGCGTTCTCCGTCCAATAGAGATTGTTGCGTAGGAGAGATGGCTTAAATGTTGCCTTTTTCGGAAAATAATATGTTTGTGGCGGTAAAGTTCCACCACGGGAAACCAAATCTGCGCTATTGACAGCCTCATCGTTACACTATTAACTTACGATGTTCACCACGTGCTCCGACCAATAGATATTGTTGTATAAGAGAGATGGCTTAAATTTTGCCTTTTCGGGAAATGTTTGCGGCGGAAACGTTCCACCACGGCAAAGCAAATCTGTGCCATTGACAGCCTCAGCGTTACACTATCAACATACGATGTTCACCACGTGCTCTGGCCAACAGAGATTGTTGTGTTAGAGAGATGGCCTAAATTTTGCCTTTTTTTCGGTAAAAAATAATTTTATTTTGTGGCGGAAAAGTTTCCACCACGGGAAAGTAAATCTGCGCTATTGAGAGCCTCAGCGTTACGCTATAACCATAAGATGCTGACCACGTGCTCCAGACACTAGATATTGTTTTGTAAGACAGATGGCTAAAATGTTGCCTTTTTCGTAAAGTAATTTAGTTTGTGGAGGCAAAGTTCCACTACGGGAAAGTAAATCTACGCTATTGACGGCATCAGCGTAACACTATTAACATACGATGTTCAACACGTGCTCCGGCCAATAGAGATTGTTGTGTAAGAGAGATGGCCTAAATGTTGCCTTTTTTCGGGAAATAATTTAGTTCGTAGCGGCGAAGTTCCACCACGGGAAAGTAAATGTGCGCTATTGACAGCCTCAGCTTTACACTATTACCATACAATGTTCACCGCGTGCTCCGGCCATTAGAGATTGTTGTGTAGGAGAGATGGCTTAAATGTTGCCTTTTTCGGAAAATGATATAGTTTGTGGCGGTAAAGTTCCACCACGGGAAAGAAAATCTGCGCTATTGACAGCCTCATCGTTACACTATTAACTTACGATGTTCACCCCGTGCTCCAGCCAGTAGATATAGTTGTGTAAGAGAGATGGATAAATGATGCCTTTTTTCGGAAAATAATTTAGTTTGTGGCGGAAAAGTTCCACCACGGGAAAGCAAATCTGCGCTATTGACAGCATCATTGTTACACTATTAACTTACGATGTTCACCACGTGCTCCGACCAATAGATATTGTTGTATAAGAGAGATGGCTTAAATGTTGCCTTTTCGGGAAATAAGTTTGCGGCGGAAACGTTCCACCACGGAAAAGCAAATCTGTGCCATTGACAGCCTCAGCGTAACACTATTAACATACGATGTTCAACACGTGCACCGGCCAATAGAGATTGTTGTGTAAGATAGATGGCCTAAATGTTGCCTTTTTCTGAAAATAATTTAGTTTGTGGCGGAAAAGTCTCACAATGGGAAAGTAAATCTGCGCTATTGACAGCCCCAGCATTACACTATTAACATACGATGTTCACCGCGTGCTCCGGTCAATAGAGATTGTTGTGTAAGAGAGATGGCCTAAATGTTGCCTTTTTTCGGGAAATAATTTAGTTCGTAGCGGCGAAGTTCCACCACGGGAAAGTAAATCTGCGCTATTGACAGCCTCAGTTTTACACTATTACCATACGATGTTCACCGCCTGCTCCGGCCAATAAAGATTGTTGTGTAAGAGAGATGGCCTAAATGTTGCCTTTTTCTGAAAATAATTTAGTTTGTGGCGGAGAAGTCCCACCATGGGAAAGTAAATCTGCGCTATTGACAGCCTCATCGTTCCACTATTAACTTACGATGTTCACCACGTGCTCCCGCCAATAGAGATTGTTGTCTTAGAGAGTTGGACTAAATGTTGCCTTTTACGGAGAAATAATTTAGTTTGTGGCGGAAAAGTTCCACCACGGGAAAGCAAATCTGCGCTACTGACAGCCTCATCGTTACACTATTAACTTACGATGTTCACCACGTGCTCCGGCCGAAAGAGATTGTTGTCATAAAGAGCTGGACTAAATGTTGCCTTTTACGGTGAAATAATTTAGTTTGTGGCGGAAAAGTTCCACCACGGGAAAGTAAATCTGTGCTATTGACAGCCTCAGCTTTACACGATTACCATACGATGTTCACCGCGTGCTCTGGCCAATAGAGTTTGTTGTGTAAGAGAGATGGCCTAAATGTTGCCTTTTTTCGGAAAAAATAATTTAGTTCGTGGCGGAAAATTTCCACCACGGGAAAGTAAATCTGCGCTGTTGACAGCCTCAGCGTTACACTATTAACATACGATGTGTATAACGTGCTCCGGCCAATTGAGATTGTTGTGCAAGAGATATGGACTAAATGTTGCCTTTTTGTGAAAATAATTTAGTTTGTGGCGGAAAAGTCTCTCCATGGGAAAGTAAATCTGCGCTATAGACAGCCTCATCGTTACACTATTAACATACGATGTTCACCCCGTGCTCCAGCCAGTAGATATAGTTGTGTAAGAGAGATGGATAAATGTTGCCTTTTTTCGGAAAATAATTTAGTTTGTGGCAGAAAAGATCCACCACGGGAAAGCAGATCTGCGCTATTGACAGCATCATCGTTACACTATTAACATACGATGTTCACCACGTGCTCCGGCCAGTAGATATTGTTGTGTAAGAGAGATGGCTTAAATGTTGCCCTTTTCGGTAAATAATTTAGTTTGTGGCGGTAAAGTTCCACCGAGGGAAAGCAAATCTGCGCTATTGACAGCCTCAGCATTACACTATTAACATACGATGTTCACCGCGTGCCCGGTCAATAGAGATTGTTGTGTAAGAGAGATGGCCTAAATGTTGCCTTTTTTCGGGAAATAATATAGTTTGTGGCGGTAAAGTTCCACCACGGGAAAGCAAATCTGCGCGATTGACAGCCTCATCGTTACACTATTAATTTACGATGTTCACCACGTGCTCCGACCAATAGATATTGTTGTGAAAGAGAGATGGCTTAAATGTTGCCTTTTTCAGGAAATCATTTAGTTTGTGGCGGTAAAGTTCCCCCACGGGAAAGCAAATCTGCGCTACTGACAGCCTCATCGTTACACCATTAACATACGATGTTCACCACGTGCTCCGGCCAATAAATATTGTTGTATAAGAGAGATGGTTTAAATGTTGCCTTTTCGGGAAATAAGTTTGCCGCAGAAACGTTCCACCACGGCAAAGAAAATCTGTGCCATTGACAGCCTCAGCGTTACACTATTAACATACGATGTTCACCACCTGCTCTGGCCAACACAGATTGTTCTGTAAGAGAGACGACCTAAATGTTGCCTTTTTTTCGGTAAAAAATAATTTAGTTTGTGGCGGAAAAATTTCCACCACGGGAAAGTAAATCTGCGCTGTTGACAGCCTCAGCATTACACTATTAACATACGATGTTCATCACGTGCTCCGACCAGTAGAGATTGTTGTGTAAGAGAGATGGCCTAAATGTTGCCTTTTTTCGGGAAATAATTTAGTTCGTAGCGGCGAAGTTCCACCACGGGAAAGTAAATGTGCGCTATTGACAGCCTCAGCTTTACACTATTACCATACAATGTTCACCGCGTGCTCCGGCCATTAGAGATTGTTGTGTAGGAGAGATGGCTTAAATGTTGCCTTTTTCGGAAAATGATATAGTTTGTGGCGGTAAAGATCCACCACGGGAAAGAAAATCTGCGCTATTGACAGCCTCATCGTTACACTATTAACTTACGATGTTCACCCCGTGCTCCAGCCAGTAGATATAGTTGTGTAAGAGAGATGGATAAATGATGCCTTTTTTCGGAAAATAATTTAGTTTGTGGCGGAAAAGTTCCACCACGGGAAAGCAAATCTGCGCTAATGACAGCATCATCGTTACACTATTAACATACGATGTTCACCACGTGCTCCGGCCAATAGATATTGTTGTGTAAGAGAGATGGCTTAAATGTTGCCCTTTTCGGTAAATAATTTAGTTTGTGGCGGTAAAGTTCCACCACGGGAAAGCAAATCTGCGCTATTGACAGCCTCAGCATTACACTATTAACATACGATATACACCGCGTGCTCCGGCCAATAGAGATTGTTGTGTAAGAGAGATGGCCTAAATGTTGCCTTTTCAGGAAATAAGTTACTGGAGGAAAAGTTCCACCACGGCAAAGCAAATCTGCGCTATTGACAGCCTCAGCTTTGCACTATTAACATACGATGTTCACCGCGTGCAACGGCCAATAGAGATTGTTGTGTAAGAGAGATGGCATAAATGTTGCCTTTTCAGGAAATAAGTTAGTGGCGGAAAAGTTCCACCACGGCAAAGCAAATCTGCGCTATTGACAGCCTCAGCTTTGCACTATTAACATACGATGTTCACCGCGTGCAACGGCCAATAGAGATTGTTGTGTAAGAGAGATGGCCTAAATGTTGCCTTTTTTCGGGAAATAATTTAGTTCGTAGCGGCGAAGTTTCACCACGGGAAAGTAAATCTGCGCTATTGACAGCCTCAGCTTTACACTATTACCATACGATGTTCACCGCCTGCTCCGGCCAATAAAAATTGTTGTGTAGGAGAGATGGCTTAAATGTTACCTTTTTCGGAAAATAATATAGTTTGTGGCGGTAAAGTTCCCCCACGGGAAAGCAAATCTGCGCTATTGACAGCCTCATCGTTGCACTATTAACTTGCGATGTTCACCACGTGCTCCGACCAATAGATATTGTTGTGAAAGAGAGATGGCTTAAATGTTGCCTTTTTCGGGAAATAATTTAGTTTGTGGCGGTAAAGTTCCACCACGGGAAAGCAAATCTGCGCTATTGACAGCCTCATCGTTACACTATTAACATACGATGTTCACCACGTGCTCCGGCCAATAGATATTGTTGTATAAGAGAGATGGTTTAAATGTTGCCTTTTCGGGAAATAAGTTTGCGGCGGAAACGTTCCACCACGGCAAACCAAATCTGTGCCATTGACAGCCTCAGCATTACACTATTAACATTAGATGTTCACCACGTGCTCTGGCCAACAGAGATTGTTGTGTAAGAGAGATGACCTAAATGTTGCCTTCTTTTCGGTAAAAAATAATTTAGTTTGTGGCGGAAAAATTTCCACCACGGGAAAGTAAATCTGCGCTGTTGACAGCCTCAGCATTACACCAATACCATACGATGTTCACCACATGCTCCGGCCAATAGAGATTGTTGTGTAAGAATGATGGATTAAATGTTGTCTTTTTCGGAAAATTTAGTTTGTGGCGGAAAAGTTCCACCACGGGAAAGTAAATCTGCGCTATTGACAGCCTCAGCTTTGCACTATTAACATACGATGTTCACCGCGTGCTCCGGCCGATAGAGATTGTTGTGAAAGAGAGATGGCTTAAATGTTGCTTTTTGGAAAAATAATTTAGTTTGTGGCAGAAAAGTTCCACCACCGCAACGTAAATCTGCGCTATTGACAGCCTCAGCGTTAAACTGTTAACATACGATGTTCACCACGTGCTCCGGCCAATAGAGATTGTTGTGTGAGAGAGATGGCCTAAATGTTGCCTTTTTTCGGGAAATAATTTAGTTCGTAGCGGCGAAGTTCCACCACGGGAAAGTAAATCTGCGCTATTGACAGCCTCAGCTTAACACTATTACCATACGATGTTCACCGCGTGCTCCGGCCAATAGAGATTGTTGTGTAGGAGAGATGGCTTAAATTTTTCCTTTTTCGGAAAATAATATAGTTTGTGGCGGTAAATTTCCACCACGGGATAGCAAATCTGCGCTACTGACAGCCTCATCGTTACACTATTAACATACGATGTGCACCACGTGCTCCGGCCAATAGATATAGTTGTGTAGGAGAGATGGCTTAAATGTTGCCTTTTTCGGAAAATAATATAGTTTGTGGCGGTAAACTTCCACCACGGGAAAGCAAATCTGCGCTATTGACAGCCTCAGCGTTACACGATTACCATATGATTTTCACCGCGTGCTCCGGCCAATAGAGATTGTTTTGTAAGAGAGATAGACTAAATGTTGCCTTTTTGGAAAATAATTTAGTTTGTGGCAGAAAAGTTCACCCACGGGAAAGCAAATCTGCGCTATTGACAGCCTCATCGTTACACCATTAACTTACGATGTTTATCGCGTGCTGCGACCAATAGTTATTGTTGTGAAAGAGAGATGGTTTAAATGTTGCCATTTCGGGAAATAAGTTTATGGCGGAAACGTTCCACCACGGCAAAGCAAATCTGTGCCATTGACAGCCTCAGCGTTACAATATTAACATACGATGTTCACCACGTGCTCTGGCCAACAGAGATTGTTGTGTAAGAGAGATGGCCTAAATGTTGCCTTTTTTCGGAAAAAATAATTTAGTTCGTGGCGGAAAATTTCCACCACGCGAAAGTAAATCTGCGCTGTTGACAGCCTCAGCGTTACACTATTAACATGCGATGTTCATAACGTGCTCCGGCCAATAGAGATTGTTGTGCAAGAGATATGGACTAAATGTTGCCTTTTTTCGCAAAATATTTGTTTGTGGCGGTAAAGTTCCACCACGAGAAAGCAAAGCTGCGCTATTGACAGCCTCAGCGTTACCCTATTAACATACGATGTTCACCACGTGCTCCAGCCAATAGATTTTGATGTGTAAGAGAGATGGCTTAAACGTTGCCTTTTCGGGAAATAAGTTTGTGGCGGAAAAGTTCCAGCACGGCAAAGCAAATCTGTGCCATTGACAGCATCATCGTTACACTATTAACATACGATGTTCACCACGTGCTCCGGCCAATAGATAATGTGTAAGAGAGATGGCTTAAATTTTGCCTTTTTCGGTAAATAATTTAGTTTGTGGCGGTAAAGTCCCACCATGGGAAAGTAAATCTGCGCTATTGACAGCATCATCGTTACACTATTAACATACAATGTTCACCGCGTGCTCCGGCCATTAGAGATTGTTGTGTAGGAGAGATGGCTTAAATGTTGCCTTTTTCGGAAAATGATATAGTTTGTGGCGGTAAAGTTCCACCACGGGAAAGAAAATCTGCGCTATTGACAGCCTCATCGTTACACTAATAACTTACGATGTTCACCCCGTGCTCCAGCCAGTAGATATAGTTGTGTAAGAGAGATGGATAAATGATGCCTTTTTTCGGAAAATAATTTAGTTTGTGGCGGAAAAGTTCCACCACGGGAAAGCAAATCTGCGCTATTGACAGCATCATCGTTACACTATTAACATACGATGTTCACCACGTGCTCCGACCAATAGATATAGTTGTTTAGGAGAGATCGCTTAAATATTGCCTTTTTCGTTAAATAATTTAGTTTGTGGCTGTAACGTTCCACCACAGGAAAGCAATTCTACGCTATTGACAGCCTCAGCTTTGCACTATTAACATGCGATGTTCACCTGCGTGCTCCGGCCAATAGCGATTGTTGTGTAAGAGAGATGGCCTAAATGTTGCTTTTTTGGAAAAATAATTTAGTTTGTGGCGGAAAAGTTCCACCACGGGAAAGCAAATCCGCGATATTGACAGCAGCATCCTTACACTATTAACATACGATGTTCACCACGTGCTCCGGCCAATAGATATTGTTGTGTAAGAGAGATTGCTTAAATGTTGCCCCTTTCGGTACATAATTCAGTTTGTGGCGGTAAAGTTCCACCACGGGAAAGCAAATCTGCGCTATTAACTGCCTCAACTTTACACTATTACCACACGATGTTTACCGCGTTCTCCGTCCAATAGAGATTGTTGTGTAGGAGAGATGGCTTAAATGTTGCCTTTTTCGGAAAATAATATGTTTGTGGCGGTAAAGTTCCACCACGGGAAAGCAAATCTGCGCTATTGACAGCCTCATCGTTACACTACTAACTTACTATGTTCACCACGTGCTCCGACCAATAGATATTGTTGTATAAGAGAGATGGCTTAAATTTTGCCTTTTCGGGAAATGTTTGCGGCGGAAACGTTCCACCACGGCAAAGCAAATCTGTGCCATTGACAGCCTCAGCGTTACACTATCAACATACGATGTTCACCACGTGCTCTGGCCAACAGAGATTGTTGTGTAAGAGAGATGGCCTAAATTTTGCCTTTTTTTCGGTAAAAATAATTTTAATTTGTGGCGGAAAAGTTTCCACCACGGGAAAGTAAATCTGCGCTATTGAGAGCCTCAGCGTTACGCTATAACCATAAGATGCTGACCACGTGCTCCAGACAGTAGATATTGTTTTGTAAGACAGATGGCTAAAATGTTGCCTTTTTCGTAAAATAATTTAGTTTGTGGAGGCAAAGTTCCACTACGGGAAAGTAAATCTACGCTATTGACGGCATCAGCGTAACACTATTAACATACGATGTTCAACACGTGCTCCGGCCAATAGAGATTGTTGTGTAAGAGAGATGGCCTAAATGTTGCCTTTTTTCGGGAAATAATTTAGTTCGTAGCGGCGAAGTTCCACCACGGGAAAGTAAATGTGCGCTATTGACAGCCTCAGCTTTACACTATTACCATACAATGTTCACCGCGTGCTCCGGCCATTAGAGATTGTTGTGTAGGAGAGATGGCTTAAATGTTGCCTTTTTCGGAAAATGATATAGTTTGTGGCGGTAAAGTTCCACCACGGGAAAGAAAATCTGCGCTATTGACAGCCTCATCGTTACACTATTAACTTACGATGTTCACCCCGTGCTCCAGCCAATAGAGATTGTTGTCTTAGAGAGTTGGACTAAATGTTGCCTTTTACGGAGAAATAATTTAGTTTGTGGCGGAAAAGTTCCACCACGGGAAAGCAAATCTGCGCTACTGACAGCCTCATCGTTACACTATTAACTTACGATGTTCACCACGTGCTCCGGCCGAAATAGATTGTTGTCATAAAGAGCTGGACTAAATTTTGCCTTTTACGGTGAAATAATTTAGTTTGTGGCGGAAAAGTTCCACCACGGGAAATTAAATCTGCGCTATTGACAGCCTCAGCTTTACACGATTACCATACGATGTTCACCGCGTGCTCTGGCCAATAGAGTTTGTTGTGTAAGAGAGATGGCCTAAATGTTGCCTTTTTTCGGAAAAAATAATTTAGTTCGTGGCGGAAAATTTCCACCACGGGAAAGTAAATCTGCGCTGTTGACAGCCTCAGCGTTACACTATTAACATACGATGTGTATAACGTGCTCCGGCCAATTGAGATTGTTGTGCAAGAGATATGGACTAAATGTTGCCTTTTTGTGAAAATAATTTAGTTTGTGGCGGAAAAGTCTCTCCATGGGAAAGTAAATCTGCGCTATAGACAGCCTCATCGTTACACTATTAACATACGATGTTCACCCCGTGCTCCAGCCAGTAGATATAGTTGTGTAAGAGAGATGGATAAATGTTGCCTTTTTTCGGAAAATAATTTAGTTTGTGGCAGAAAAGATCCACCACGGGAAAGCAGATCTGCGCTATTGACAGCATCATCGTTACACTATTAACATACGATGTTCACCACGTGCTCCGGCCAGTAGATATTGTTGTGTAAGAGAGATGGCCTAAATGTTGCCCTTTTCGGTAAATAATTTAGTTTGTGGCGGTAAAGTTCCACCGAGGGAAAGCAAATCTGCGCTATTGACAGCCTCAGCATTACACTATTAACATACGATGTTCACCGCGTGCCCCGGTCAATAGAGATTGTTGTGTAAGAGAGATGGCCTAAATGTTGCCTTTTTTCGGGAAATAATATAGTTTGTGGCGGTAAAGTTCCACCACGGGTAAGCAAATCTGCGCTATTGACAGCCTCATCGTTACACTATTAATTTACGATGTTCACCACGTGCACCGACCAATAGATATTGTTGTGAAAGAGAGATGGCTTAAATGTTGCCTTTTTCAGGAAATCATTTAGTTTGTGGCGGTAAAGTTCCCCCACGGGAAAGCAAATCTGCGCTACTGACAGCCTCATCGTTACACCATTAACATACGATGTTCACCACGTGCTCCAGCCAATAAATATTGTTGTATAAGAGAGATGGTTTAAATGTTGCCTTTTCGGGAAATAAGTTTGCGGCAGAAACGTTCCACCACGGCAAAGAAAATCTGTGCCATTGACAGCCTCAGCGTTACACTATTAACATACGATGTTCACCACCTGC
The DNA here is from genome assembly GCF_052857255.1 of Amblyomma americanum. Classification (NCBI taxonomy): domain Eukaryota; kingdom Metazoa; phylum Arthropoda; class Arachnida; order Ixodida; family Ixodidae; genus Amblyomma; species Amblyomma americanum. The sequence goes on from NC_135503.1 coordinate 156,990,176, forward strand.
TCTGGCCAACAGAGATTGTTCTGTAAGAAAGATGACCTAAATGTTGCCTTTTTTTCGGTAAAAAATAATTTAGTTTGTGGCGGAAAAATTTCCACCACGGGAAAGTAAATCTGCGCTGTTGACAACCTCAGCATTACACTATTAACATACGATGTTCATCACGTGCTCCGACCAGTAGAGATTGTTGTGTAAGAGAGATGGCCTAAATGTTGCCTTTTTTCGGGAAATAATTTAGTTCGTAGCGGCGAAGTTCCACCACGGGAAAGTAAATGTGCGCTATTGACAGCCTCAGCTTTACACTATTACCATACAATGTTCACCGCGTGCTCCGGCCATTAGAGATTGTTGTGTAGGAGAGATGGCTTAAATGTTGCCTTTTTCGGAAAATGATATAGTTTGTGGCGGTAAAGTTCCACCACGGGAAAGAAAATCTGCGCTATTGACAGCCTCATCGTTACACTATTAACTTACGATGTTCACCCCGTGCTCCAGCCAGTAGATATAGTTGTGTAAGAGAGATGGATAAATGATGCCTTTTTTCGGAAAATAATTTAGTTTGTGGCGGAAAAGTTCCACCACGGGAAAGCAAATCTGCGCTATTGACAGCATCATCGTTACACTATTAACTTACGATGTTCACCACGTGCTCCGACCAATAGATATTGTTGTATAAGAGAGATGGCTTAAATGTTGCCTTTTCGGGAAATAAGTTTGCGGCGGAAACGTTCCACCACGGAAAAGCAAATCTGTGCCATTGACAGCCTCAGCGTAACACTATTAACATACGATGTTCAACACGTGCACCGGCCAATAGAGATTGTTGTGTAAGAGAGATGGCCTAAATGTTGCCTTTTTCTGAAAATAATTTAGTTTGTGGCGGAAAAGTCTCACAATGGGAAAGTAAATCTGCGCTATTGACAGCCCCAGCATTAAACTATTAACATACGATGTTCACCGCGTGCTCCGGTCAATAGAGATTGTTGTGTAAGAGAGATGGCCTAAATGTTGCCTTTTTTCGGAAATAATTTAGTTCGTAGCGGCGAAGTTCCACCACGGGAAAGTAAATCTGCGCTATTGACAGCCTCAGCTTTACACTATTACCATACGATGTTCACCGCCTGCTCCGGCCAATAAAGATTGTTGTGTAAGAGAGATGGCCTAAATGTTGCCTTTTTCTGAAAATAATTTAGTTTGTGGCGGAAAAGTTCCACCACGGGAAAGCAAATCTGCGCTACTGACAGCCTCATCGTTACACTATTAACTTACGATGTTCACCACGTGCTCCGGCCGAAAGAGATTGTTGTCATAGAGAGCTGGACTAAATGTTGCCTTTTACGGTGAAATAATTTAGTTTGTGGCGGAAAAGTACCACCACGGGAAAGTAAATCTGCGCTATTGACAGCCTCAGCTTTACACGATTACCATACGATGTTCACCGCGTGCTCCGGCCAATAGAGTTTGTTGTGTAAGAGAGATGGCCTAAATGTTGCCTTTTTTCGGAAAAAATAATTTAGTTCGTGGCGGAAAATTTCCACCACGGGAAAGTAAATCTGCGCTGTTGACAGCCTCAGCGTTACACTATTAACATACGATGTGTATAACGTGCTCCGGCCAATTGAGATTGTTGTGCAAGAGATATGGACTAAATGTTGCCTTTTTGTGAAAATAATTTAGTTTGTGGCGGAAAATCTCTCCATGGGAAAGTAAATCTGCGCTATAGACAGCCTCATCGTTACACTATTAACATACGATGTTCACCCCGTGCTCCGGCCAGTAGATATAGTTGTGTAAGAGATGGATAAATGTTGCCTTTTTTCGGAAAATAATTTAGTTTGTGGCAGAAAAGATCCACCACGGGAAAGCAGATCTGCGCAATTGACAGCATCATCGTTACACTATTAACATACGATGTTCACCACGTGCTCCGGCCAATAGATATTGTTGTGTAAGAGAGATGGCTTAAATGTTGCCCTTTTCGGTAATAATTTAGTTTGTGGCGGTAAAGTTCCACCACGGGAAAGCAAATCTGCGCTATTGACAGCCTCAGCATTACACTATTAACATACGATATACACCGCGTGCTCCGGCCAATAGAGATTGTTGTGTAAGAGAGATGGCCTAAATGTTGCCTTTTCAGGAAATAAGTTACTGGAGGAAAAGTTCCACCACGGCAAAGCAAATCTGCGCTATTGACAGCCTCAGCTTTGCACTATTAACATACGATGTTCACCGCGTGCAACGGCCAATAGAGATTGTTGTGTAAGAGAGATGGCATAAATGTTGCCTTTTCAGGAAATAAGTTAGTGGCGGAAAAGTTCCACCACGGCAAAGCAAATCTGCGCTATTGACAGCCTCAGCTTTGCACTATTAACATACGATGTTCACCGCGTGCAACGGCCAATAGAGATTGTTGTGTAAGAGAGATGGCCTAAATGTTGCCTTTTTTCGGGAAATAATTTAGTTCGTAGCGGCGAAGTTTCACCACGGGAAAGTAAATCTGCGCTATTGACAGCCTCAGCTTTACACTATTACCATACGATGTTCACCGCCTGCTCCGGCCAATAAAGATTGTTGTGTAGGAGAGATGGCTTAAATGTTACCTTTTTCGGAAATAATATAGTTTGTGGCGGTAAAGTTCCCCCACGGGAAAGCAAATCTGCGCTATTGACAGCCTCATCGTTGCACTATTAACTTGCGATGTTCACCACGTGCTCCGACCAATAGATATTGTTGTGAAAGAGAGATGGCTTAAATGTTGCCTTTTTCGGGAAATAATTTAGTTTGTGGCGGTAAAGTTCCACCACGGGAAAGCAAATCTGCGCTATTGACAGCCTCATCGTTACACTATTAACATACGATGTTCACCACGTGCTCCGGCCAATAGATATTGTTGTATAAGAGAGATGGTTTAAATGTTGCCTTTTCGGGAAATAAGTTTGCGGCGGAAACGTTCCACCACGGCAAACCAAATCTGTGCCATTGACAGCCTCAGCATTACACTATTAACATTAGATGTTCACCACGTGCTCTGGCCAACAGAGATTGTTGTGTAAGAGAGATGACCTAAATGTTGCCTTCTTTTCGGTAAAAAATAATTTAGTTTGTGGCGGAAAAATTTCCACCACGGGAAAGTAAATCTGCGCTGTTGACAGCCTCAGCATTACACCCAATACCATACGATGTTCACCACATGCTCCGGCCAATAGAGATTGTTGTGTAAGAATGATGGATTAAATGTTGTCTTTTTCGGAAAATTTAGTTTGTGGCGGAAAAGTTCCACCACGGGAAAGTAAATCTGCGCTATTGACAGCCTCAGCTTTGCACTATTAACATACGATGTTCACCGCGTGCTCCGGCCGATAGAGATTGTTGTGAAAGAGAGATGGCTTAAATGTTGCTTTTTGGAAAAATAATTTAGTTTGTGGCAGAAAAGTTCCACCACCGCAACGTAAATCTGCGCTATTGACAGCCTCAGCGTTAAACTGTTAACATACGATGTTCACCACGTGCTCCGGCCAATAGAGATTGTTGTGTGAGAGAGATGGCCTAAATGTTGCCTTTTTTCGGGAAATAATTTAGTTCGTAGCGGCGAAGTTCCACCACGGGAAAGTAAATCTGCGCTATTGACAGCCTCAGCTTAACACTATTACCATAACGATGTTCACCGCGTGCTCCGGCCAATAGAGATTGTTGTGTAGGAGAGATGGCTTAAATTTTTCCTTTTTCGGAAAATAATATAGTTTGTGGCGGTAAATTTCCACCACGGGATAGCAAATCTGCGCTACTGACAGCCTCATCGTTACACTATTAACATACGATGTGCACCACGTGCTCCGGCCAATAGATATAGTTGTGTAGGAGAGATGGCTTAAATGTTGCCTTTTTCGGAAAATAATATAGTTTGTGGCGGTAAACTTCCACCACGGGAAAGCAAATCTGCGCTATTGACAGCCTCAGCGTTACACGATTACCATATGATGTTCACCCGCGTGCTCCGGCCAATAGAGATTGTTTTGTAAGAGAGATAGACTAAATGTTGCCTTTTTGGAAAATAATTTAGTTTGTGGCAGAAAAGTTCACCCACGGGAAAGCAAATCTGCGCTATTGACAGCCTCATCGTTACACCATTAACTTACGATGTTTATCGCGTGCTGCGAACAATAGTTATTGTTGTGAAAGAGAGATGGTTTAAATGTTGCCTTTTCGGGAAATACGTTTATGGCGGAAACGTTCCACCACGGCAAAGCAAATCTGTGCCATTGACAGCCTCAGCGCTACAATATTAACATACGATGTTCACCACGTGCTCTGGCCAACAGAGATTGTTGTGTAAGAGAGATGGCCTAAATGTTGCCTTTTTTCGGAAAAAATAATTTAGTTCGTGGCGGAAAATTTCCACCACGCGAAAGTAAATCTGCGCTGTTGACAGCCTCAGCGTTACACTATTAACATGCGATGTTCATAACGTGCTCCGGCCAATAGAGATTGTTGTGCAAGAGATATGGACTAAATGTTGCCTTTTTTCGCAAAATATTTGTTTGTGGCGGTAAAGTTCCACCACGAGAAAGCAAAGCTGCGCTATTGACAGCCTCAGCGTTACCCTATTAACATACGATGTTCACCACGTGCTCCAGCCAATAGATTTTGATGTGTAAGAGAGATGGCTTAAACGTTGCCTTTTCGGGAAATAAGTTTGTGGCGGAAAAGTTCCAGCACGGCAAAGCAAATCTGTGCCATTGACAGCATCATCGTTACACTATTAACATACGATGTTCACCACGTGCTCCGGCCAATAGATAATGTGTAAGAGAGATGGCTTAAATTTTGCCTTTTTCGGTAAATAATTTAGTTTGTGGCGGTAAAGTCCCACCATGGGAAAGTAAATCTGCGCTATTGACAGCATCATCGTTACACTATTAACATACGATGTTCACCACGTGCTCCGGCCAATAGATATTGTTGTGTAAGAGAGATGGCATAAATGTTGCCTTTTTCGGTAAATAATTTAGTTTGTGGCGGTAAAGTCCCACCATGGGAAAGTAAATCCGCGCTATTGACAGCCTCATCGTTACACTATTAACATACGATGTTCACCCCGTGCTCCAGCCAGTAGATATAGTTGTGTAAGAGAGATGGATAAATGTTGCCTTTTTTCGGAAAATAATTTAGTTTGTAACGGAAAACTTCCTCCACGGGAAAGCAAATCTGCGCTATTGACAGCATCATCGTTACACTATTAACATACGATGTTCACCACGTGCTCCGACCAATAGATATAGTTGTTTAAGAGAGATCGCTTAAATATTGCCTTTTTCGGTAAATAATTTAGTTTGTGGCGGTAACGTTCCACCACGGGAAAGCAATTCTACGCTATTGACAGCCTCAGCTTTGCACTTTTAACATGCGATGTTCACCTGCGTGCTCCGGCCAATAGCGATTGTTGTGTAAGAGAGATGGCCTAAATGTTGCTTTTTTGGAAAAATAATTTAGTTTGTGGCGGAAAAGTTCCACCACGGGAAAGCAAATCTGCGATATTGACAGCAGCATCCTTACACTATTAACATACGATGTTCACCACGTGCTCCGGCCAATAGATATTGTTGTGTAAGAGAGATTGCTTAAATGTTGCCCCTTTCGGTACATAATTCAGTTTGTGGCGGTAAAGTTCCACCACGGGAAAGCAAATCTGCGCTATTAACTGCCTCAACTTTACACTATTACCACACGATGTTTACCGCGTTCTCCGTCCAATAGAGATTGTTGTGTAGGAGAGATGGCTTAAATGTTGCCTTTTTCGGAAAATAATATGTTTGTGGCGGTAAAGTTCCACCACGGGAAAGCAAATCTGCGCTATTGACAGCCTCATCGTTACACTATTAACTTACGATGTTCACCACGTGCTCCGACCAATAGATATTGTTGTATAAGAGAGATGGCTTAAATTTTGCCTTTTCCGGGAAATGTATGCGGCGGAAACGTTCCACCACGGCAAAGCAAATCTGTGCCATTGACAGCCTCAGCGTTACACTATCAACATACGATGTTCACCACGTGCTCTGGCCAACAGAGATTGTTGTGTAAGAGAGATGGCCTAAATTTTGCCTTTTTTTCGGTAAAAAATAATTTTAATTTGTGGCGGAAAAGTTTCCACCACGGGAAAGTTTATCTGCGCTATTGAGAGCCTCAGCGTTACGCTATAACCATAAGATGCTGACCACGTGCTCCAGACAGTAGATATTGTTTTGTAAGACAGATGGCTAAAATGTTGCCTTTTTCGTAAAATAATTTAGTTTGTGGAGGCAAAGTTCCACTACGGGAAAGTAAATCTACGCTATTGACGGCATCAGCGTAACACTATTAACATACGATGTTCAACACGTGCTCCGGCCAATAGAGATTGTTGTGTAAGAGAGATGGCCTAAATGTTGCCTTTTTTCGGGAAATAATTTAGTTCGTAGCGGCGAAGTTCCACCACGGGAAAGTAAATGTGCGCTATTGACAGCCTCAGCTTTACACTATTACCATACAATGTTCACCGCGTGCTCCGGCCATTAGAGATTGTTGTGTAGGAGAGATGGCTTAAATGTTGCCTTTTTCGGAAAATGATATAGTTTGTGGCGGTAAAGTTCCACCACGGGAAAGAAAATCTGCGCTATTGACAGCCTCATCGTTACACTATTAACTTACGATGTTCACCCCGTGCTCCAGCCAGTAGATATAGTTGTGTAAGAGAGATGGATAAATGATGCCTTTTTTCGGAAAATAATTTAGTTTGTGGCGGAAAAGTTCCACCACGGGAAAGCAAATCTGCGCTATTGACAGCATCATCGTTACACTATTAACTTACGATGTTCACCACGTGCTCCGACCAATAGATATTGTTGTATAAGAGAGATGGCTTAAATGTTGCCTTTTCGGGAAATAAGTTTGCGGCGGAAACGTTCCACCACGGAAAAGCAAATCTGTGCCATTGACAGCCTCAGCGTAACACTATTAACATACGATGTTCAACACGTGCACCGGCCAATAGAGATTGTTGTGTAAGAGAGATGGCCTAAATGTTGCCTTTTTCTGAAAATAATTTAGTTTGTGGCGGAAAAGTCTCACAATGGGAAAGTAAATCTGCGCTATTGACAGCCCCAGCATTACACTATTAACATACGATGTTCACCGCGTGCTCCGGTCAATAGAGATTGTTGTGTAAGAGAGATGGCCTAAATGTTGCCTTTTTTCGGGAAATAATTTAGTTCGTAGCGGCGAAGTTCCACCACGGGAAAGTAAATCTGCGCTATTGACAGCCTCAGCTTTACACTATTACCATACGATGTTCACCGCCTGCTCCGGCCAATAAAGATTGTTGTGTAAGAGAGATGGCCTAAATGTTGCCTTTTTCTGAAAATAATTTAGTTTGTGGCGGAAAAGTCCCACCATGGGAAAGTAAATCTGCGCTATTGACAGCCTCATCGTTCCACTATTAACTTACGATGTTCACCACGTGCTCCCGCCAATAGAGATTGTTGTCTTAGAGAGTTGGACTAAATGTTGCCTTTTACGGAGAAATAATTTTGTTTGTGGCGGAAAAGTTCCACCACGGGAAAGCAAATCTGCGCTACTGACAGCCTCATCGTTACACTATTAACTTACGATGATCACCACGTGCTCCAGCCGAAAGAGATTGTTGTCATAAAGAGCTGGACTAAATGTTGCCTTTTACGGTGAAATAATTTAGTTTGTGGCGGAAAAGTTCCACCACGGGAAAGTAAATCTGCGCTATTGACAGCCTCAGCTTTACACGATTACCATACGATGTTCACCGCGTGCTCTGGCCAATAGAGTTTGTTGTGTAAGAGAGATGGCCTAAATGTTGCCTTTTTTCGGAAAAAATAATTTAGTTCGTGGCGGAAAATTTCCACCACGGGAAAGTAAATCTGCGCTGTTGACAGCCTCAGCGTTACACTATTAACATACGATGTGTATAACGTGCTCCGGCCAATTGAGATTGTTGTGCAAGAGATATGGACTAAATGTTGCCTTTTTGTGAAAATAATTTAGTTTGTGGCGGAAAAGTCTCTCCATGGGAAAGTAAATCTGCGCTATAGACAGCCTCATCGTTACACTATTAACATACGATGTTCACCCCGTGCTCCAGCCAGTAGATATAGTTGTGTAAGAGAGATGGATAAATGTTGCCTTTTTTCGGAAAATAATTTAGTTTGTGGCAGAAAAGTTCCACCACGGGAAAGCAGATCTGCGCTATTGACAGCATCATCGTTACACTATTAACATACGATGTTCACCACGTGCTCTGGCTAGTAGATATTGTAGTGTAAGAGAGATGGCTTAAATGTTGCCCTTTTCGGTAAATAATTTAGTTTGTGGCGGTAAAGTTCCACCGAGGGAAAGCAAATCTGCGCTATTGACAGCCTCAGCATTACACTATTAACATACGATGTTCACCGCGTGCCCCGGTCAATAGAGATTGTTGTGTAAGAGAGATGGCCTAAATGTTGCCTTTTTTCGGGAAATAATATAGTTTGTGGCGGTAAAGTTCCACCACGGGAAAGCAAATCTGCGCTATTGACAGCCTCATCGTTACACTATTAACTTACGATGTTCACCACGTGCTCCGACCAATAGATATTGTTGTGAAAGAGAGATGGCTTAAATGTTGCCTTTTTCAGGAAATAATTTAGTTTTTGGCGGTAAAGTTCCCCCCCGGGAAAGCAAATCTGCGCTACTGACAGCCTCATCGTTACACCATTAACATACGATGTTCACCACGTGCTCCGGCCAATAATTATTGTTGTATAAGAGAGATGGTTTAAATGTTGCCTTTTCGGGAAATAAGTTTGCGGCAGAAACGTTCCACCACGGCAAAGAAAATCTGTGCCATTGACAGCCTCAGCGTTACACTATTAACATACGATGTTCACCACCTGCTCTGGCCAACAGAGATTGTTCTGTAAGAGAGATGACCTAAATGTTGCCTTTTTTTCGGTAAAAAATAATTGAGTTTGTGGCGGAAAAATTTCCACCACGGGAAAGTAAATCTGCGCTGTTGACAGCCTCAGCATTACACTATTAACATAGGATGTTCATCACGTGCTCCGACCAGTAGAGATTGTTGTGTAAGATAGATGGACTAAATTTTGCCTTTTTTCGGAAAATAATTTAGTTTTTGGCGGTAAAGTTCCACCACGGGAAAGCAAATCTGCGCTATTGACAGCCTCACCGTTACACTATTAACATACTATGTTAACCACGTGCTCCGGCCAATAGATTTTGTTGTGCAAGAGAGATGGCTTAAATGTTGCCTTTTCGGGAAATAAGTTTGTGGCGGAAAAGTTCCACCACGGCAAAACAAATCTTCGCCATTGACAGCCTCAATGTTACACTATTAATATACCATGTTCATCACGTGCTCCGCCCATCAAAGATTGTTGTGTAAGAGAGATGGCCTAAATGTTGTCTTCTTTTCAGAAAAAAAATTGTAGTTTCTGGCGGAAAAGTTCCACCACGGGAAAGTTAATCTGGGCTATTGACAGCCTCAGCGTCACACTACTAACATACGATGTTCACCACCTGCTCCGGCCAATAGAGATTGTAGTCTTAGAGAGCTGGACTAAATGTTGCCTTTTACGGAGAAATAATTTAGTTTGTTGCGGAAAAGTTCCACCACGGGAAAGTAAATCTGCGCTATTGACAGCCTCAGCGTTACACGATTACCATACTATGTTCACCGCGTGCTCCGGCCAATAGAGATTGTTTTGTAAGAGAGATAGACTAAATGTTGCCTTTTTGGAAAATAATTTAGTTTGTGGCGGAAAAGTTCAACCACGGAAAAGCAAATCTTCGCTATTGACAGCCTCATCGTTACACTATTACCTTACGATGTTTATCGCGTGCTCCGACCAATAGTTATTGTTGTGAAAGAGAGATGGCTTAAATGTTGCCTTTTCGGGAAATACGTTTGTGGCGGAAACGTTCCACCACGGCAAAGCAAATCTGTGCCATTGACAGCCTCAGCGTTACACTATTAACATACGATGTACACCACGTGCTCTGGCCAACAGAGATTGTTGTGTAAGAGAGATGGCCTAAATGTTGCCTTTTTTCGGAAAAAATAATTTAGTTCGTGGCGGAAAATTTCCACCACGGGAAAGAAAATATGCGCTGTTGACAGCCTCAGCGTTACACTATTAACATATGATGTTCATCACGTGCTCCGGCCAATAGAGATTGTTGTGCAAAAAAGATGGACTAAATGTTGCCTTTTTTCGCAAAATAATTGTTTGTGGCGGTAAAGTTCCACCACGGCAAAGCAAATCTGCGCCATTGACAGCCTCAGCGTTACACTATTAACATATGATGTTCACCACGTGCTCCGGCCAATAGATTTTGTTGTGTAAGAGAGATGGCTTAAACGTTGCCTTTTCGGGAAATAAGTTTGTGGCGGAAAAGTTCCAGCATGGCAAAGCAAATCTGCGCCATTGACAGCCTCAGCCTTACATTATTAACTTACAATGTTCACCACGTGCTCCGGCCAATAGATATTGTTGTGTAAGAGAGATGGTTTAAATGTTGCATTTTTCGGCAAATAATTTAGTTTGTGGCGGTAAAGTTCCACCTCGGGAAAGCAAATCTGCGCAATTGACAGTCTCAGCGTTACACTATTAACACACAGTGTTCACCACGTGCTCCGGCCAATAGATATTGTTGTGTAAGAGAGATGGCTTAACTGTTGCCTTTTTCAGGAAATAATTTAGTTTGTGACGGTAAAGTTCCGCCAAGGGAAAGTAAACCTGCGCTATTGACAGCCTCAGCGTTACTATTAACATACGATGTTCACCACGTGCTCCAGCCAATAGATTTTGTTGTGTAAGAGAGATGGCTTAAACGTTGCCTTTTCGGGAAATAAGTTTGTGGCGGAAAAGTTCCAGCACGGCAAAGCAAATCTGCGCCGTTAACAGCCTCAGCTTTACACTATTAACATACGATGTTCACCGCGTGCTCCGGCCAATAGATATTGTTGTGTAAGAGAGATGGTGTAAATGTGGCCTTTTTCGTCAAATAATTTAGTTTGTGGCGGTAAAGTTCCACCACGGGAAAGCAAATCTGCGCCATTGACAGTGTCAGCGTTACACTATTAACATACGGTGTTCACCACGTGCTCCGGCCAATAGATATTGTTATGTAAGAGAGATGACTTAAATGTTGCCTTTTCAGGAAATACGTTAGTGGCGGAAAAGTTCCACCACGGCAAAGTAAACCTGCGCCGTTGACAGCATCAGCGTTGCACTATTAACATGCGATGTTCACCACGTGCTCCTGCCAACAGCGATTGTTGTGTAAAAGAGATGGCCTAAATGTTGCCTTTTTGTCGGAAAAAATAATTTAGTTTGTGGCGGAAAAGTTCCACCACGGGAAAGTAAGTCTGTGCTATTGACAGCCTCATCGTTACACTATTAACATACGATGTTCACCCCGTGCTCAAGCCAGTAGATATAGTTGTGTAAGAGAGATGGTTAAATGTTGCCTTTTTTCGGAAAATAATTTAGTTTGTGGCGGAAAAGTTCCACCACGGGAAAGCAAATCTGCGCTAATGACAGCATCATCGTTACACTATTAACATACGATGTTCACCACGTGCTCCGGCCAATAGATATTGTTGTGTAAGAGAGATGGCTTAAATGTTGCCCTTTTCGGTAAATAATTTAGTTTGTGGCGGTAAAGTTCCACCACGGGAAAGCAAATCTGCGCTATTGACAGCCTCAGCATTACACTATTAACATACGATATACACAGCGTGCTCCGGCCAATAGAGATTGTTGTGTAAGAGAGATGGCCTAAATGTTGCCTTTTCAGGAAATAAGTTACTGGAGGAAAAGTTCCACCACGGCAAAGCAAATCTGCGCTATTGACAGCCTCAGCTTTGCACTATTAACATACGATGTTCACCGCGTGCAACGGCCAATAGAGATTGTTGTGTAAGAGAGATGGCATAAATGTTGCCTTTTCAGGAAATAAGTTAGTGGCGGAAAAGTTCCACCACGGCAAAGCAAATCTGCGCTATTGACAGCCTCAGCTTTGCACTATTAACATACGATGTTCACCGCGTGCAACGGCCAATAGAGATTGTTGTGTAAGAGAGATGGCCTAAATGTTGCCTTTTTTCGGGAAATAATTTAGTTCGTAGCGGCGAAGTTTCACCACGGGAAAGTAAATCTGCGCTATTGACAGCCTCAGCTTTACACTATTACCATACGATGTTCACCGCCTGCTCCGGCCAATAAAGATTGTTGTGTAGGAGAGATGGCTTAAATGTTACCTTTTTCGGAAAATAATATAGTTTGTGGCGGTAAAGTTCCCCCACGGGAAAGCAAATCTGCGCTATTGACAGCCTCATCGTTACACTATTAACTTGCGATGTTCACCACGTGCTCCGACCAATAGATATTGTTGTGAAAGAGAGATGGCTTAAATGTTGCCTTTTTCAGGAAATAATTTAGTTTGTGGCGGTAAAGTTCCACCACGGGAAAGTAAATCTGCGCTATTAACTGCCTCAGCTTTACACTATTACCACACGATGTTAACCGCGTTCTCCGGCCAATAGAGATTGTTGTGTAGGAGAGATGGCTTAAATGTTGCCTCTTCGGGAATTAAGTTTGCGGCAGAAACGTTCAACCACGGCAAAGCAAATCTGTGCCATTGACAGCCTCAGCGTTACACTATCAACATACGATGTTCACCACGTGTTCTGGCCAACAGAGATTGTTGTGTAAGGGAGATGGCCAAAATGTTGGCTTCTTCTGAAAATAATTTAGTTTGTGGCGGAAAAGTCCCACCATGGGAAAGTAAATCTGCGCTATTGACAGCCTCATCGTTACACTATTAACATACGATGTTCACGCCGTGCTCCAGCCAGTAGATATAGTTGTGTAAGAGAGATGGATAAATGTTGCCTTTTTTCGGAAAATAATTTAGTTTGTGGCAGAAAAGTTCCACCACGGGAAAGTAAATCTGCGCTATTGACAGCCTCAGCTTTGCACTATTAACATACGATGTTCACCGCGTGCTCCGGCCGATAGAGATTGTTGTGAAAGAGAGATGGCTTAAATGTTGCTTTTTGGAAAAATAATTTAGTTTGTGGCAGAAAAGTTCCACCACCGGAACGTAAATCTGCGCTATTGACAGCCTCAGCGTTAAACTGTTAACATACGATGTTCACCACGTGCTCCGGCCAATAGAGATTGTTGTGAAAGAGAGATGGCTTAAATGTTGCTTTTTGGAAAAATAATTTAGTTTGTGGCAGAAAAGTTCCACCACCGGAACGTAAATCTGCGCTATTGACAGCCTCAGCGTTAAACTGTTAACATACGATGTTCACCACGTGCTCCGGCCAATAGAGATTGTTGTGTGAGAGAGATGGCCTAAATGTTGCCTTTTTTCGGGAAATAATTTAGTTCGTAGAGGCGAAGTTCCACCACGGGAAAGTAAATCTGCGCTATTGACAGCCTCAGCTTAACACTATTACCATACGATGTTCACCGCGTGCTCCGGCCAATAGAGATTGTTGTGTAGGAGAGATGGCTTAAATTTTTCCTTTTTCGGAAAATAATATAGTTTGTGGCGGTAAATTTCCACCACGGGAAAGCAAATCTGCGCTACTGACAGCCTCATCGTTACACTATTAACATACGATGTGCACCACGTGCTCCGGCCAATAGATATTGTTGTATAAGAGAGATGGCTTAAATGTTGCCTTTTCGGGAAATAAGTTTGCGGCGGAAACGTTCCACCACGCCAAAGCAAATCTGTGCCATTGACAGCCTCAGCGTTACACTATTAACATACGATGTTCACGACGTGCTCTGGCCAACAGAGATTGTTGTGTAAGAGAGATGGCCTAAATGTTGCCTTTTTTCGGTAAAAAATAATTTAGTTTGTGGCAGAAAATTTCCACCACGGGAAAGTAAATCTTCGCTGTTGACAACCTCAGCGTTACACTATTAACATACGATGTTGATCGCGTGCTCCGACCAATAGTTATAGTTGTGTAAGAGAGATGGATAAATGTTGCCTTTTTTCGGAAAATAATTTAGTTTGTGGCAGAAAAGATCCACCACGGGAAAGCAGATCTGCGCTATTGACAGCATCATCGTTACACTATTAACATACGATGTTCACCACGTGCTCCGGCCAGTAGATATTGTTGTGTAAGAGAGATGGCTTAAATGTTGCCCTTTTCGGTAAATAATTTAGTTTGTGGCGGTAAAGTTCCACCGAGGGAAAGCAAATCTGCGCTATTGACAGCCTCAGCATTACACTATTAACATACGATGTTCACCGCGTGCCCCGGTCAATAAGATTCTTGTGTAAGAGAGATGGCCTAAATGTTGCCTTTTTTCGGGAAATAATATAGTTTGTGGCGGTAAAGTTCCACCACGGGAAAGCAAATCTGCGCTATTGACAGCCTCATCGTTACACTATTAACTTACGATGTTCACCACGTGCTCCGACCAATAGATATTGTTGTGAAAGAGAGATGGCTTAAATGTTGCCTTTTTCAGGAAATCATTTAGTTTGTGGCGGTAAAGTTCCCCCACGGGATAGCAAATCTGCGCTACTGACAGCCTCATCGTTACACCATTAACATACGATGTTCACCACGTGCTCCGGCCAATAAATATTGTTGTATAAGAGAGATGGTTTAAATGTTGCCTTTTCGGGAAATAAGTTTGCGGCAAAAACGTTCCACCACGGCAAAGAAAATCTGTGCCATTGACAGCCTCAGCGTTACACTATTAACATACGATGTTCACCACCTGCTCTATCCAACAGAGATTGTTCTGTAAGAGAGATGACCTAAATGTTGCCTTTTTTTCGGTAAAAAATAATTTAGTTTGTGGCGGAAAAATTTCCACCACGGGAAAGTAAATCTGCGCTGTTGACAGCCTCAGCATTACACTATTAACATACGATGTTCATCACGTGCTCTGACCAGTAGAGATTGTTGTGTAAGAGACATGGCCTAAATGTTGCCTTTTTTCGGGAAATAATTTAGTTCGTAGCGGCGAAGTTCCACTACGGGAAAGTAAATGTGCGCTATTGACAGCCTCAGCTTTACACTATTACCATACAATGTTCACCGCGTGCTCCGGCCATTAGAGATTGTTGTGTAGGAGAGATGGCTTAAATGTTGCCTTTTTCGGAAAATGATATAGTTTGTGGCGGTAAAGTTCCACCACGGGAAAGAAAATCTGCGCTATTGACAGCCTCATCGTTACACTATTAACTTACGATGTTCACCCCGTGCTCCAGCCAGTAGATATAGTTGTGTAAGAGAGATGGATAAATGATGCCTTTTTTCGGAAAATAATTTAGTTTGTGGCGGAAAAGTTCCACCACGGGAAAGCAAATCTGCGCTATTGACAGCATCATCGTTACACTATTAACTTACGATGTTCACCACGTGCTCCGAAAAATAGATATTGTTGTATAAGAGAGATGGCTTAAATGTTGCCTTTTCGGGAAATAAGTTTGCGGCGGAAACGTTCCACCACGGAAAAGCAAATCTGTGCCATTGACAGCCTCAGCGTAACACTATTAACATACTATGTTCACCGCGTGCTCCGGCCAATAGAGATTGTTTTGTAAGAGAGATAGACTAAATGTTGCCTTTTTGGAAAATAATTTAGTTTGTGGCGGAAAAGTTCAACCACGGAAAAGCAAATCTTCGCTATTGACAGCCTCATCGTTACACTATTAACTTACGATGTTTATCGCGTGCTCCGACCAATAGTTATTGTTGTGAAAGAGAGATGGCTTAAATGTTGCCTTTTTCAGGAAATAATTTAGTATGTGGCGGTAATGATCCACCACGGGAAAGCAAATCTGCGCTACTGACAGCCTCATCGTTACACTATTAACATACGATGTTCACCACGTGCTCCGGCCAATAGATATTGTAGTATAAGAGAGATGGCCTAAATGTTGCCTTTTCGGGAAATAAGTTTGTGGCGGAAACGTTCCACCACGGCAAAGCAAATCTGTGCCATTGACAGCCTCAGCGTTACACTGTTAACATACGATGTACACCACGTGCTCTAGCCAACAGAGATTGTTGTGTAAGAGAGATGGCCTAAATGTTGCCTTTTTTCGGAAAAAATAATTTAGTTCGTGGCGGAAAATTTCCACCACGGGAAAGAAAATATGCGCTGTTGACAGCCTCAGCGTTACACTATTAACATATGATGTTCATCACGTGCTCCGGCCAATAGAGATTGTTGTGCAAAAGAGATGGACTAAATGTTGCCTTTTTTCGCAAAATAATTGTTTGTGGCGGTAAAGTTCCACCACGGCAAAGCAAATCTGCGCCATTGACAGCCTCAGCGTTACACTATTAACATATGATGTTCACCACGTGCTCCGGCCAATAGATTTTGTTGTTTAAGAGAGATGGCTTAAACTTTGCCTTTTCGGGAAATAAGTTTGTGGCGGAAAAGTTCCAGCACGGCAAAGCAAATCTGCGCCGTTAACAGCCTCAGCTTTACACTATTAACATACGATGTTCACCGCGTGCTCCGGCCAATAGATATTGTTGTGTAAGAGAGATGGTTTAAATGTGGCCTTTTTCGTCAAATAATTTAGTTTGTGGCGGTAAAGTTCCACCACGGGAAAGCAAATCTGCGCCATTGACAGTGTCAGCGTTACACTATTAACATACGGTGTTCACCACGTGCTCCGGCCAATAGATATTGTTATGTAAGAGAGATGACTTAAATGTTGCCTTTTCAGGAAATACGTTAGTGGCGGAAAATTTCCACCACGGGAAAGCAAATCTGCGCTATTGACAGCCTCATCGTTACACTATTAACATACGATGTTCACCCCGTGCTCCAGCCAGTAGATATAGTTGTGTAAGAGAGATGGTTAAATGTTGCCTTTTTTAGGAAAATAATTTAGTTTGTGGCGGAAAAGTTCCACCACGGGAAAGCAAATCTGCGCTAATGACAGCATCATCGTTACACTATTAACATACGATGTTCACCACGTGCTCCGGCCAATAGATATTGTTGTGTAAGAGAGATGGCTTAAATGTTGCCCTTTTCGGTAAATAATTTAGTTTGTGGCGGTAAAGTTCCACCACGGGAAAGCAAATCTGCGCTATTGACAGCCTCAGCATTACACTTTTAACATACGATATACACCGCGTGCTCCGGCCAATAGAGATTGTTGTGTAAGAGAGATGGCCTAAATGTTGCCTTTTCAGGAAATAAGTTACTGGAGGAAAAGTTCCACCACGGCAAAGCAAATCTGCGCTATTGACAGCCTCAGCTTTGCACTATTAACATACGATGTTCACCGCGTGCAACGGCCAATAGAGATTGTTGTGTAAGAGAGATGGCATAAATGTTGCCTTTTCAGGAAATAAGTTAGTGGCGGAAAAGTTCCACCACGGCAAAGCAAATCTGCGCTATTGACAGCCTCAGCTTTGCACTATTAACATACGATGTTCACCGCGTGCAACGGCCAATAGAGATTGTTGTGTAAGAGAGATGGCCTAAATGTTGCCTTTTTTCGGGAAATAATTTAGTTCGTAGCGGCGAAGTTTCACTACGGGAAAGTAAATCTGCGCTATTGACAGCCTCAGCTTTACACTATTACCATACGATGTTCACCGCCTGCTCCGGCCAATAAAGATTGTTGTGTAGGAGAGATGGCTTATATGTTACCTTTTTCGGAAAATAATATAGTTTGTGGCGGTAAAGTTCCCCCACGGGAAAGCAAATCTGCGCTATTGACAGCCTCATCGTTACACTATTAACTTGCGATGTTCACCACGTGCTCCGACCAATAGATATTGTTGTGAAAGAGAGATGGCTTAAATGTTGCCTTTTTCAGGAAATAATTTAGTTTGTGGCGGTAAAGTTCCACCACGGGAAAGTAAATCTGCGCTATTAACTGCCTCAGCTTTACACTATTACCACACGATGTTCACCGCGTGCTCCGGTCAATAGAGATTGTTGTGTAAGAGAGATGGCCTAAATGTTGCCTTTTTTCGGGCAATAATATAGTTTGTGGCGGTAAAGTTCCACCACGGGAAAGCAAATCTGCGCTATTGACAGCCTCATCGTTACACTATTAACTTACGATGTTCACCACGTGCACCGACCAATAGATATTGTTGTGAAAGAGAGATGGCTTAAATGTTGCCTTTTTCAGGAAATAATTTAGTGTGTGGCGGTAAAGTTCCACCACGGGAAAGCAAATCTGCGCTATTGACAGCCTCATCGTTACACTATTAACATACGATGTTCACCACGTGCTCCGGCCAATAGATATTGTTGTATAAGAGAGATGGTTTAAATGTTGCCTTTTCGGGAAATAAGTTTGCGGCGGAAACGTTCCACCACGGCAAACCAAATCTGTGCCATTGACAGCCTCAGCATTACACTATTAACATTAGATGTTCACCACGTGCTCTGGCCAACAGAGATTGTTGTGTAAGAGAGATGACCTAAATGTTGCCTTCTTTTCGGTAAAAAATAATTTAGTTTGTGGCGAAAAAATTTCCACCACGGGAAAGTAAATCTGCGCTGTTGACAGCCTCAGCATTACACCAATAACATACGATGTTCACCACATGCTCCGGCCAATAGAGATTGTTGTGTAAGAATGATGGATTAAATGTTGTCTTTTTCGGAAAATTTAGTTTGTGGCGGAAAAGTTCCACCACCGGAACGTAAATCTGCGCTATTGACAGCCTCAGCGTTAAACTGTTAACATACGATGTTCACCACGTGCTCCGGCCAATAGAGATTGTTGTGTGAGAGAGATGGCCTAAATGTTGCCTTTTTTCGGGAAATAATTTAGTTCGTAGCGGCGAAGTTCCACCACGGGAAAGTAAATCTGCGCTATTGACAGCCTCAGCTTAACACTATTACCATACGATGTTCACCGCGCGCTCCGGCCAATAGAGATTGTTGTGTAGGAGAGATGGCTTAAATTTTTCCTTTTTCGGAAAATAATATAGTTTGTGGCGGTAAATTTCCACCACGGGAAAGCAAATCTGCGCTACTGACAGCCTCATCGTTACACTATTAACATACGATGTGCACCACGTGCTCCGGCCAATAGATATAGTTGTGTAGGAGAGATGGCTTAAATGTTGCCTTTTTCGGAAAATAACATAGTTTTTGGCGGTAAACTTCCACCACGGGAAAGCAAATCTGCGCTATTGACAGCCTCAGCGTTACACGATTACCATATGATGTTCACCGCGTGCTCCGGCCAATAGAGATTGTTTTGTAAGAGAGATAGACTAAATGTTGCCTTTTTGGAAAATAATCTAGTTTGTGGCAGAAACGTTCACCCACGGGAAAGCAAATCTGCGCTATTGACAGCCTCATCGTTACACCATTACCTTACGATGTTTATCGCGTGCTGCGACCAATAGTTATTGTTGTGAAAGAGAGATGGTTTAAATGTTGCCTTTTCGGGAAATAAGTTTATGGCGGAAACGTTCCACCACGGCAAAGCAAATCTGTGCCATTGACAGCCTCAGCGTTACAATATTAACATACGATGTTCACCACGTGCTCTGGCCAACAGAGATTGTTGTGTAAGAGAGATGGCCTAAATGTTGCCTTTTTTCGGAAAAAATAATTTAGTTCGTGGCGGAAAATTTCCACCACGCGAAAGTAAATCTGCGCTGTTGACAGCCTCAGCGTTACACTATTAACATGCGATGTTCATAACGTGCTCCGGCCAATAGAGATTGTTGTGCAAGAGATATGGACTAAATGTTGCCTTTTTTCGCAAAATATTTGTTTGTGGCGGTAAAGTTCCACCACGAGAAAGCAAAGCTGCGCTATTGACAGCCTCAGCGTTACCCTATTAACATACGATGTTCACCACGTGCTCCAGCCAATAGATTTTGAAGTGTAAGAGAGATGGCTTAAACGTTGCCTTTTCGGGAAATAAGTTTGTGGCGGAAAAGTTCCAGCACGGCAAAGCAAATCTGTGCCATTGACAGCATCATCATTACACTATTAACATACGATGTTCACCACGTGCTCCGGCCAATAGATAATGTGTAAGAGAGATGGCTTAAATTTTGCCTTTTTCGGTAAATAATTTAGTTTGTGGCGGTAAAGTCCCACCATGGGAAAGTAAATCCGCGCTATTGACAGCCTCATCGTTACACTATTAACATACGATGTTCACCCCGTGCTCCAGCCAGTAGATATAGTTGTGTAAGAGAGATGGATAAATGTTGCCTTTTTTCGGAAAATAATTTACTTTGTAACAGAAAACTTCCTCCACGGGAAAGCAAATCTGCGCTATTGACAGCATCATCGTTACACTATTAACATACGATGTTCACCACGTGCTCCGACCAATAGATATAGTTGTTTAAGAGAGATCGCTTAAATATTGCCTTTTTCGGTAAATAATTTAGTTTGTGGCGGTAACGTTCCACCACGGGAAAGCAATTCTACGCTATTGACAGCCTCAGCTTTGCACTATTAACATGCGATGTTCACCTGCGTGCTCCGGCCAATAGCGATTGTTGTGTAAGAGAGATGGCCTAAATGTTGCTTTTTTGGAAAAATAATTTAGTTTGTGGCGGAAAAGTTCCACCACGGGAAAGCAAATCTGCGATATTGACAGCAGCATCCTTACACTATTAACATACGATGTTCACCACGTGCTCCGGCCAATAGATATTGTTGTGTAAGAGAGATTGCTTAAATGTTGCCCCTTTCGGTACATAATTCAGTTTGTGGCGGTAAAGTTCCACCACGGGAAAGCAAATCTGCGCTATTAACTGCCTCAACTTTACACTATTACCACACGATGTTTACCGCGTTCTCCGTCCAATAGAGATTGTTGTGTAGGAGAGATGGCTTAAATGTTGCCTTTTTCGGAAAATAATATGTTTGTGGCGGTAAAGTTCCACCACGGGAAAGCAAATCTGCTCTATTGACAGCCTCATCGTTACACTATTAACTTACGATGTTCACCACGTGCTCCGACCAATAGATATTGTTGTATAAGAGAGATGGCTTAAATTTTGCCTTTTCGGGAAATGTTTGCGGCGGAAACGTTCCACCACGGCAAAGCAAATCTGTGCCATTGACAGCCTCAGCGTTACACTATCAACATACGATGTTCACCACGTGCTCTGGCCAACAGAGATTGTTGTGTAAGAGAGATGGCCTAAATTTTGCCTTTTTTTCGGTAAAAAATAATTTTAATTTGTGGCGGAAAAGTTTCCACCACGGGAAAGTAAATCTGCGCTACTGAGAGCCTCAGCGTTACGCTATAACCATAAGATGCTGACCACGTGCTCCAGACAGTAGATATTGTTTTGTAAGACAGATGGCTAAAATGTTGCCTTTTTCGTAAAATAATTTAGTTTGTGGAGGCAAAGTTCCACTACGGGAAAGTAAATCTACGCTATTGACGGCATCAGCGTAACACTATTAACATACGATGTTCAACACGTGCTCCGGCCAATAGAGATTGTTGTGTAAGAGAGATGGCCTAAATATTGCCTTTTTTCGGGAAATAATTTAGTTCGTAGCGGCGAAGTTCCACCACGGGAAAGTAAATGTGCGCTATTGACAGCCTCAGCTTTACACTATTACCATACAATGTTCACCGCGTGCTCCGGCCATTAGAGATTGTTGTGTAGGAGAGATGGCTTAAATGTTGCCTTTTTCGGAAAATGATATAGTTTGTGGCGGTAAAGTTCCACCACGGGAAAGAAAATCTGCGCTATTAACTGCCTCAGCTTTACACTATTACCACACTATGTTAACCGCGTTCTCCGGCCAATAGAGATTGTTGTGTAGAAGAGATGGCTTAAATGTTGCCTCTTCGGGAATTAAGTTTGCGGCAGAAACGTTCAACCACGGCAAAGCAAATCTGTGCCATTGACAGCCTCAGCGTTACACTATCAACATACGATGTTCACCACGTGTTCTGGCCAACAGAGATTGTTGTGTAAGAGAGATGGCCTTAATGTTGCCTTTTTTCGGTAAAAAAATAATTTAGTTTGTGGCGGAAAAATTTCCACCACGGGAAAGTAAATCTGCGCTCTTGAGAGCCTCAGCGTTACGATATAACCACAAAATGCTGACCACGTGCTCCAGACAGTAGATATTGTTGTGTAAGAGAGATGGATAAATGTTGCCTTTTTTCGGAAAATAATTTAGTTTGTGGCGAAAAAGTTCCACCACGGGAAAGCAAATCTGCGCTATTGACAGCATCATCGTTACACTATTAACATACGATGTTCACCACGTGCTTCGACCAATAGATATAGTTGTGTAGGAGAGATGGCTTAAATGTTGCCTTTTTCGGAAAATAATATAGTTTGTGGCGGTAAACTTCCACCACGGGAAAGCAAATCTGCGCTACTGACAGCCTCATCGTTACACTATTAACATACGATGTGCACCACGTGCTCCGGCCAATAGATATAGTTGTGTAGGAGAGATGGCTTAAATGTTGCCTTTTTCGGAAAATAATATAGTTTGTGGCGGTAAACTTCCACCACGGGAAAGCAAATCTGCGCTCTTGACAGCCTCAGCGTTACACGATTACCATATGATGTTCACCGCGTGCTCCGGCCAATAGAGATTATTTTGTAAGAGAGATAGACTAAATGTTGCCTTTTTGGAAAATAATTTAGTTTGTGGCAGAAAAGTTCACCCACGGGAAAGCAAATCTGCGCTATTGACAGCCTCATCGTTACACCATTAACTTACGATGTTTATCGCGTGCTGCGACCAATAGTTATTGTTGTGAAAGAGAGATGGTTTAAATGTTGCCTTTTCGGGAAATAAGTTTATGGTGGAAACGTTCCACCACGGCAAAGCAAATCTGTGCCATTGACAGCCTCAGCGTTACAATATTAACATACGATGTTCACCACGTGCTCTGGCCAACAGAGATTGTTGTGTAAGAGAGATGGCCTAAATGTTGCCTTTTTTCGGAAAAAATAATTTAGTTCGTGGCGGAAAATTTCCACCACGCGAAAGTAAATCTGCGCTGTTGACAGCCTCAGCGTTACACTATTAACATGCGATGTTCATAACGTGCTCCGGCCAATAGAGATTGTTGTGCAAGAGATATGAACTAAATGTTGCCTTTTTTCGCAAAATATTTGTTTGTGGCGGTAAAGTTCCACCACGAGAAAGCAAAGCTGCGCTATTGACAGCCTCAGCGTTACCCTATTAACATACGATGTTCACCACGTGCTCCAGCCAATAGATTTTGATGTGTAAGAGAGATGGCTTAAACGTTGCCTTTTCGGGAAATAAGTTTGTGGCGGAAAAGTTCCAGCACGGCAAAGCAAATCTGTGCCATTGACAGCATCATCGTTACACTATTAACATACGATGTTCACCACGTGCTCCGGCCAATAGATAATGTGTAAGAGAGATGGCTTAAATTTTGCCTTTTTCGGTAAATAATTTAGTTTGTGGCGGTAAAGTCCCACCATGGGAAAGTAAATCTGCGCTATTGACAGCATCATCGTTACACTATTAACATACAATGTTCACCGCGTGCTCCGGCCATTAGAGATTGTTGTGTAGGAGAGATGGCTTAAATGTTGCCTTTTTCGGAAAATGATATAGTTTGTGGCGGTAAAGTTCCACCACGGGAAAGAAAATCTGCGCTATTGACAGCCTCATCGTTACACTATTAACTTACGATGTTCACCCCGTGCTCCAGCCAGTAGATATAGTTGTGTAAGAGAGATGGATAAATGATGCCTTTTTTCGGAAAATAATTTAGTTTGTGGCGAAAAAGTTCCACCACGGGAAAGCAAATCTGCGCTATTGACAGCATCATCGTTACACTATTAACATACGATGTTCACCACGTGCTCCGACCAATAGATATAGTTGTTTAAGAGAGATCGCTTAAATATTGCCTTTTTCGGTAAATAATTTAGTTTGTGGCGGTAACGTTCCACCACGGGAAAGCAATTCTACGCTATTGACAGCCTCAGCTTTGCACTATTAACATGCGATGTTCACCTGCGTGCTCCGGCCAATAGCGATTGTTGTGTAAGAGAGATGGCCTAAATGTTGCTTTTTTGGAAAAATAATTTAGTTTGTGGCGGAAAAGTTCCACCACGGGAAAGCAAATCTGCGATATTGACAGCAGCATCCTTACACTATTAACATACGATGTTCACCACGTGCTCCGGCCAATAGATATTGTTGTGTAAGAGAGATTGCTTAAATGTTGCCCCTTTCGGTACATAATTCAGTTTGTGGCGGTAAAGTTCCACCACGGGAAAGCAAATCTGCGCTATTAACTGCCTCAACTTTACACTATTACCACACGATGTTTACCGCGTTCTCCGTCCAATAGAGATTGTTGTGTAGGAGAGATGGCTTAAATGTTGCCTTTTTCGGAAAATAATATGTTTGTGGCGGTAAAGTTCCACCACGGGAAAGCAAATCTGCGCTATTGACAGCCTCATCGTCACACTATTAACTTACGATGTTCACCACGTGCACCGACCAATAGATATTGTTGTATAAGAGAGATGGCTTAAATTTTGCCTTTTCGGGAAATGTTTGCGGCGGAAACGTTCCACCACGGCAAAGCAAATCTGTGCCATTGACAGCCTCAGCGTTACACTATCAACATACGATGTTCACCACGTGCTCTGGCCAACAGAGATTGTTGTGTAAGAGAGATGGCCTAAATTTTGCCTTTTTTTCGGTAAAAAATGATTTTAATTTGTGGCGGAAAAGTTTCCACCACGGGAAAGTAAATCTGCGCTATTGAGAGCCTCAGCGTTACGCTATAACCATAAGATGCTGACCACGTGCTCCAGACAGTAGATATTGTTTTGTAAGACAGATGGCTAAAATGTTGCCTTTTTCGTAAAATAATTTAGTTTGTGGAGGCAAAGTTCCACTACGGGAAAGTAAATCTACGCTATTGACGGCATCAGCGTAACGCTATTAACATACGATGTTCAACACGTGCTCCGGCCAATAGAGATTGTTGTGTAAGAGAGATGGCCTAAATGTTGCCTTTTTTCGGGAAATAATTTAGTTCGTAGCGGCGAAGTTCCACCACGGGAAAGTAAATGTGTGCTATTGACAGCCTCAGCTTTACACTATTACCATACAATGTTCACCGCGTGCTCCGGCCATTAGAGATTGTTGTGTAGGAGAGATGGCTTAAATGTTGCCTTTTTCGGAAAATGATATAGTTTGTGGCGGTAAAGTTCCACCACGGGAAAGAAAATCTGCGCTATTGACAGCCTCATCGTTACACTATTAACTTACGATGTTCACCCCGTGCTCCAGCCAGTAGATATAGTTGTGTAAGAGAGATGGATAAATGTTGCCTTTTTTCGGAAAATAATTTAGTTTGTGGCGAAAAAGTTCCACCACGGGAAAGCAAATCTGCGCTATTGACAGCATCATCGTTACACTATTAACATACGATGTTCACCACGTGCTTCGACCAATAGATATAGTTGTGTAGGAGAGATGGCTTAAATGTTGCCTTTTTCGGAAAATAATATAGTTTGTGGCGGTAAACTTCCACCACGGGAAAGCAAATCTGCGCTATTGACAGCCTCAGCGTTACACGATTACCATATGATGTTCACCGCGTGCTCCGGCCAATAGAGATTGTTTTGTAAGAGAGATAGACTAAATGTTGCCTTTTTGGAAAATAATTTAGTTTGTGGCAGAAAAGTTCACCCACGGGAAAGCAAATCTGCGCTATTGACAGCCTCATCGTTACACCATTAACTTACGATGTTTATCGCGTGCTGCGAACAATAGTTATTGTTGTGAAAGAGAGATGGTTTAAATGTTGCCTTTTCGGGAAATACGTTTATGGCGGAAACGTTCCACCACGGCAAAGCAAATCTGTGCCATTGACAGCCTCAGCGCTAAAATATTAACATACGATGTTCACCACGTGCTCTGGCCAACAGAGATTGTTGTGTAAGAGAGATGGCCTAAATGTTGCCTTTTTTCGGAAAAAATAATTTAGTTCGTGGCGGAAAATTTCCACCACGCGAAAGTAAATCTGCGCTGTTGACAGCCTCAGCGTTACACTATTAACATGCGATGTTCATAACGTGCTCCGGCCAATAGAGATTGTTGTGCAAGAGATATGGACTAAATGTTGCCTTTTTTCGCAAAATATTTGTTTGTGGCGGTAAAGTTCCACCACGAGAAAGCAAAGCTGCGCTATTGACAGCCTCAGCGTTACCCTATTAACATACGATGTTCACCACGTGCTCCAGCCAATAGATTTTGATGTGTAAGAGAGATGGCTTAAACGTTGCCTTTTCGGGAAATAAGTTTGTGGCGGAAAAGTTCCAGCACGGCAAAGCAAATCTGTGCCATTGACAGCATCATCGTTACACTATTAACATACGATGTTCACCACGTGCTCCGGCCAATAGATAATGTGTAAGAGAGATGGCTTAAATTTTGCCTTTTTCGGTAAATAATTTAGTTTGTGGCGGTAAAGTCCCACCATGGGAAAGTAAATCTGCGCTATTGACAGCATCATCGTTACACTATTAACATACGATGTTCACCACGTGCTCCGGCCAATAGATATTGTTGTGTAAGAGAGATGGCATAAATGTTGCCTTTTTCGGTAAATAATTTAGTTTGTGGCGGTAAAGTCCCACCATGGGAAAGTAAATCCGCGCTATTGACAGCCTCATCGTTACACTATTAACATACGATGTTCACCCCGTGCTCCAGCCAGTAGATATAGTTGTGTAAGAGAGATGGATAAATGTTGCCTTTTTTCGGAAAATAATTTAGTTTGTAACGGAAAACTTCCTCCACGGGAAAGCAAATCTGCGCTATTGACAGCATCATCGTTACACTATTAACATACGATGTTCACCACGTGCTCCGACCAATAGATATAGTTGTTTAAGAGAGATCGCTTAAATATTGCCTTTTTCGGTAAATAATTTAGTTTGTGGCGGTAACGTTCCACCACGGGAAAGCAATTCTACGCTATTGACAGCCTCAGCTTTGCACTTTTAACATGCGATGTTCACCTGCGTGCTCCGGCCAATAGCGATTGTTGTGTAAGAGAGATGGCCTAAATGTTGCTTTTTTGGAAAAATAATTTAGTTTGTGGCGGAAAAGTTCCACCACGGGAAAGCAAATCTGCGATATTGACAGCAGCATCCTTACACTATTAACATATGATGTTCACCACGTGCTCCGGCCAATAGATATTGTTGTGTAAGAGAGATTGCTTAAATGTTGCCCCTTTCGGTACATAATTCAGTTTGTGGCGGTAAAGTTCCACCACGGGAAAGCAAATCTGCGCTATTAACTGCCTCAACTTTACACTATTACCACACGATGTTTACCGCGTTCTCCGTCCAATAGAGATTGTTGTGTAGGAGAGATGGCTTAAATGTTGCCTTTTTCGGAAAATAATATGTTTGTGGCGGTAAAGTTCCACCACGGGAAAGCAAATCTGCGCTATTGACAGCCTCATCGTTACACTATTAACTTACGATGTTCACCACGTGCTCCGACCAATAGATATTGTTGTATAAGAGAGATGGCTTAAATTTTGCCTTTTCGGGAAATGTATGCGGCGGAAACGTTCCACCACGGCAAAGCAAATCTGTGCCATTGACAGCCTCAGCGTTACACTATCAACATACGATGTTCACCACGTGCTCTGGCCAACAGAGATTGTTGTGTAAGAGAGATGGCCTAAATTTTGCCTTTTTTTCGGTAAAAAATAATTTTAATTTGTGGCGGAAAAGTTTCCACCACGGGAAAGTTTATCTGCGCTATTGAGAGCCTCAGCGTCACGCTATAACCATAAGATGCTGACCACGTGCTCCAGACAGTAGATATTGTTTTGTAAGACAGATGGCTAAAATGTTGCCTTTTTCGTAAAATAATTTAGTTTGTGGAGGCAAAGTTCCACTACGGGAAAGTAAATCTACGCTATTGACGGCATCAGCGTAACACTATTAACATACGATGTTCAACACGTGCTCCGGCCAATAGAGATTGTTGTGTAAGAGAGATGGCCTAAATGTTGCCTTTTTTCGGGAAATAATTTAGTTCGTAGCGGCGAAGTTCCACCACGGGAAAGTAAATGTGCGCTATTGACAGCCTCAGCTTTACACTATTACCATACAATGTTCACCGCGTGCTCCGGCCATTAGAGATTGTTGTGTAGGAGAGATGGCTTAAATGTTGCCTTTTTCGGAAAATGATATAGTTTGTGGCGGTAAAGTTCCACCACGGGAAAGAAAATCTGCGCTATTGACAGCCTCATCGTTACACTATTAACTTACGATGTTCACCCCGTGCTCCAGCCAGTAGATATAGTTGTGTAAGAGAGATGGATAAATGATGCCTTTTTTCGGAAAATAATTTAGTTTGTGGCGGAAAAGTTCCAGCACGGGAAAGCAAATCTGCGCTATTGACAGCATCATCGTTACACTATTAACTTACGATGTTCACCACGTGCTCCGACCAATAGATATTGTTGTATAAGAGAGATGGCTTAAATGTTGCCTTTTCGGGAAATAAGTTTGCGGCGGAAACGTTCCACCACGGAAAAGCAAATCTGTGCCATTGACAGCCTCAGCGTAACACTATTAACATACGATGTTCAACACGTGCACCGGCCAATAGAGATTGTTGTGTAAGAGAGATGGCCTAAATGTTGCCTTTTTCTGAAAATAATTTAGTTTGTGGCGGAAAAGTCTCACAATGGGAAAGTAAATCTGCGCTATTGACAGCCCCAGCATTACACTATTAACATACGATGTTCACCGCGTGCTCCGGTCAATAGAGATTGTTGTGTAAGAGAGATGGCCTAAATGTTGCCTTTTTTCGGGAAATAATTTAGTTCGTAGCGGCGAAGTTCCACCACGGGAAAGTAAATCTGCGCTATTGACAGCCTCAGCTTTACACTATTACCATACGATGTTCACCGCCTGCTCCGGCCAATAAAGATTGTTGTGTAAGAGAGATGGCCTAAATGTTGCCTTTTTCTGAAAATAATTTAGTTTGTGGCGGAAAAGTCCCACCATGGGAAAGTAAATCTGCGCTATTGACAGCCTCATCGTTCCACTATTAACTTACGATGTTCACCACGTGCTCCCGCCAATAGAGATTGTTGTCTTAGAGAGTTGGACTAAATGTTGCCTTTTACGGAGAAATAATTTTGTTTGTGGCGGAAAAGTTCCACCACGGGAAAGCAAATCTGCGCTACTGACAGCCTCATCGTTACACTATTAACTTACGATGATCACCACGTGCTCCAGCCGAAAGAGATTGTTGTCATAAAGAGCTGGACTAAATGTTGCCTTTTACGGTGAAATAATTTAGTTTGTGGCGGAAAAGTTCCACCACGGGAAAGTAAATCTGCGCTATTGACAGCCTCAGATTTACACGATTACCATACGATGTTCACCGCGTGCTCTGGCCAATAGAGTTTGTTGTGTAAGAGAGATGGCCTAAATGTTGCCTTTTTTCGGAAAAAATAATTTAGTTCGTGGCGGAAAATTTCCACCACGGGAAAGTAAATCTGCGCTGTTGACAGCCTCAGCGTTACACTATTAACATACGATGTGTATAACGTGCTCCGGCCAATTGAGATTGTTGTGCAAGAGATATGGACTAAATGTTGCCTTTTTGTGAAAATAATTTAGTTTGTGGCGGAAAAGTCTCTCCATGGGAGAGTAAATCTGCGCTATAGACAGCCTCATCGTTACACTATTAACATACGATGTTCACCCCGTGCTCCAGCCAGTAGATATAGTTGTGTAAGAGAGATGGATAAATGTTGCCTTTTTTCGGAAAATAATTTAGTTTGTGGCAGAAAAGATCCACCACGGGAAAGCAGATCTGCGCTATTGACAGCATCATCGTTACACTATTAACATACGATGTTCACCACGTGCTCTGGCCAGTAGATATTGTTGTGTAAGAGAGATGGCTTAAATGTTGCCCTTTTCGGTAAATAATTTAGTTTGTGGCGGTAAAGTTCCACCGAGGGAAAGCAAATCTGCGCTATTGACAGCCTCAGCATTACACTATTAACATACGATGTTCACCGCGTGCCCCGGTCAATAGAGATTGTTGTGTAAGAGAGATGGCCTAAATGTTGCCTTTTTTCGGGAAATAAGTTTGCGGCAGAAACGTTCCACCACGGCAAAGAAAATCTGTGCCATTGACAGCCTCAGCGTTACACTATTAACATACGATGTTCACCACCTGCTCTGGCCAACAGAGATTGTTCTGTAAGAGAGATGACCTAAATGTTGCCTTTTTTTCGGTAAAAAATAATTGAGTTTGTGGCGGAAAAATTTCCACCACGGGAAAGTAAATCTGCGCTGTTGACAGCCTCAGCATTACACTATTAACATAGGATGTTCATCACGTGCTCCGACCAGTAGAGATTGTTGTGTAAGATAGATGGACTAAATTTTGCCTTTTTTCGGAAAATAATTTAGT
The DNA here is from genome assembly GCF_052857255.1 of Amblyomma americanum. Lineage (NCBI taxonomy): Eukaryota > Metazoa > Arthropoda > Arachnida > Ixodida > Ixodidae > Amblyomma > Amblyomma americanum. The sequence continues at coordinate 157,020,706 of NC_135503.1, forward strand.
TTTTGGCGGTAAAGTTCCACCACGGGAAAGCAAATCTGCGCTATTGACAGCCTCACCGTTACACTATTAACATACTATGTTAACCACGTGCTCCGGCCAATAGATTTTGTTGTGCAAGAGAGATGGCTTAAATGTTGACTTTTCGGGAAATAAGTTTGTGGCGGAAAAGTTCCACCACGGCAAAACAAATCTTCGCCATTGACAGCCTCAATGTTACACTATTAATATACCATGTTCATCACGTGCTCCGCCCATCAAAGATTGTTGTGTAAGAGAGATGGCCTAAATGTTGTCTTCTTTTCAGAAAAAAAATTGTAGTTTCTGGCGGAAAAGTTCCACCACGGGAAAGTTAATCTGGGCTATTGACAGCCTCAGCGTCACACTACTAACATACGATGTTCACCACCTGCTCCGGCCAATAGAGATTGTAGTCTTAGAGAGCTGGACTAAATGTTGCCTTTTACGGAGAAATAATTTAGTTTGTTGCGGAAAAGTTCCACCACGGGAAAGTAAATCTGCGCTATTGACAGCCTCAGCGTTACACGATTACCATACTATGTTCACCGCGTGCTCCGGCCAATAGAGATTGTTTTGTAAGAGAGATAGACTAAATGTTGCCTTTTTGGAAAATAATTTAGTTTGTGGCGGAAAAGTTCAACCACGGAAAAGCAAATCTTCGCTATTGACAGCCTCATCGTTACACTATTACCTTACGATGTTTATCGCGTGCTCCGACCAATAGTTATTGTTGTGAAAGAGAGATGGCTTAAATGTTGCCTTTTCGGGAAATAAGTTTGTGGCGGAAACGTTCCACCACGGCAAAGCAAATCTGTGCCATTGACAGCCTCAGCGTTACACTATTAACATACGATGTACACCACGTGCTCTGGCCAACAGAGATTGTTGTGTAAGAGAGATGGCCTAAATGTTGCCTTTTTTCGGAAAAAATAATTTAGTTCGTGGCGGAAAATTTCCACCACGGGAAAGAAAATATGCGCTGTTGACAGCCTCAGCGTTACACTATTAACATATGATGTTCATCACGTGCTCCGGCCAATAGAGATTGTTGTGCAAAAGAGATGGACTAAATGTTGCCTTTTTTCGCAAAATAATTGTTTGTGGCGGTAAAGTTCCACCACGGCAAAGCAAATCTGCGCCATTGACAGCCTCAGCGTTACACTATTAACATATGATGTTCACCACGTGCTCCGGCCAATAGATTTTGTTGTGTAAGAGAGATGGCTTAAACGTTGCCTTTTCGGGAAATAAGTTTGTGGCGGAAAAGTTCCAGCATGGCAAAGCAAATCTGCGCCATTGACAGCCTCAGCCTTACATTATTAACTTACAATGTTCACCACGTGCTCCGGCCAATAGATATTGTTGTGTAAGAGAGATGGTTTAAATGTTGCATTTTTCGGCAAATAATTTAGTTTGTGGCGGTAAAGTTCCACCTCGGGAAAGCAAATCTGCGCAATTGACAGTCTCAGCGTTACACTATTAACACACAGTGTTCACCACGTGCTCCGGCCAATAGATATTGTTGTGTAAGAGAGATGGCTTAACTGTTGCCTTTTTCAGGAAATAATTTAGTTTGTGACGGTAAAGTTCCGCCAAGGGAAAGTAAACCTGCGCTATTGACAGCCTCAGCTTTACACTATTAACATACGATGTTCACCGCGTGCTCCGGCCAATAGATATTGTTGTGTAAGAGAGATGGTGTAAATGTGGCCTTTTTCGTCAAATAATTTAGTTTGTGGCGGTAAAGTTCCACCACGGGAAAGCAAATCTGCGCCATTGACAGTGTCAGCGTTACACTATTAACATACGGTGTTCACCACGTGCTCCGGCCAATAGATATTGTTATGTAAGAGAGATGACTTAAATGTTGCCTTTTCAGGAAATACGTTAGTGGCGGAAAAGTTCCACCACGGCAAAGTAAACCTGCGCCGTTGACAGCATCAGCGTTGCACTATTAACATGCGATGTTCACCACGTGCTCCTGCCAACAGCGATTGTTGTGTAAAAGAGATGGCCTAAATGTTGCCTTTTTGTCGGAAAAAATAATTTAGTTTGTGGCGGAAAAGTTCCACCACGGGAAAGTAAGTCTGTGCTATTGACAGCCTCATCGTTACACTATTAACATACGATGTTCACCCCGTGCTCAAGCCAGTAGATATAGTTGTGTAAGAGAGATGGTTAAATGTTGCCTTTTTTCGGAAAATAATTTAGTTTGTGGCGGAAAAGTTCCACCACGGGAAAGCAAATCTGCGCTATTGACAGCCTCAGCATTACACTAATAACATACGATATACACCGCGTGCTCCGGCCAATAGAGATTGTTGTGTAAGAGAGATGGCCTAAATGTTGCCTTTTCAGGAAATAAGTTACTGGAGGAAAAGTTCCACCACGGCAAAGCAAATCTGCGCTATTGACAGCCTCATCGTTACACTATTAACTTACGATGTTCACCCCGTGCTCCAGCCAGTAGATATAGTTGTGTAAGAGAGATGGATAAATGATGCCTTTTTTCGGAAAATAATTTAGTTTGTGGCGGAAAAGTTCCAGCACGGGAAAGCAAATCTGCGCTATTGACAGCATCATCGTTACACTATTAACTTACGATGTTCACCACGTGCTCCGACCAATAGATATTGTTGTATAAGAGAGATGGCTTAAATGTTGCCTTTTCGGGAAATAAGTTTGCGGCGGAAACGTTCCACCACGGAAAAGCAAATCTGTGCCATTGACAGCCTCAGCGTAACACTATTAACATACGATGTTCAACACGTGCACCGGCCAATAGAGATTGTTGTGTAAGGGAGATGGCCTAAATGTTGCCTTTTTCTGAAAATAATTTAGTTTGTGGCGGAAAAGTCTCACAATGGGAAAGTAAATCTGCGCTATTGACAGCCCCAGCATTACACTATTAACATACGATGTTCACCGCGTGCTCCGGTCAATAGAGATTGTTGTGTAAGAGAGATGGCCTAAATGTTGCCTTTTTTCGGGAAATAATTTAGTTCGTAGCGGCGAAGTTCCACCACGGGAAAGTAAATCTGCGCTATTGACAGCCTCAGCTTTACACTATTACCATACGATGTTCACCGCCTGCTCCGGCCAATAAAGATTGTTGTGTAAGAGAGATGGCCTAAATGTTGCCTTTTTCTGAAAATAATTTAGTTTGTGGCGGAAAAGTCCCACCATGGGAAAGTAAATCTGCGCTATTGACAGCCTCATCGTTCCACTATTAACTTACGATGTTCACCACGTGCTCCCGCCAATAGAGATTGTTGTCTTAGAGAGTTGGACTAAATGTTGCCTTTTACGGAGAAATAATTTTGTTTGTGGCGGAAAAGTTCCACCACGGGAAAGCAAATCTGCGCTACTGACAGCCTCATCGTTACACTATTAACTTACGATGATCACCACGTGCTCCAGCCGAAAGAGATTGTTGTCATAAAGAGCTGGACTAAATGTTGCCTTTTACGGTGAAATAATTTAGTTTGTGGCGGAAAAGTTCCACCACGGGAAAGTAAATCTGCGCTATTGACAGCCTCAGATTTACACGATTACCATACGATGTTCACCACGTGCTCTGGCCAATAGAGTTTGTTGTGTAAGAGAGATGGCCTAAATGTTGCCTTTTTTCGGAAAAAATAATTTAGTTCGTGGCGGAAAATTTCCACCACGGGAAAGTAAATCTGCGCTGTTGACAGCCTCAGCGTTACACTATTAACATACGATGTGTATAACGTGCTCCGGCCAATTGAGATTGTTGTGCAAGAGATATGGACTAAATGTTGCCTTTTTGTGAAAATAATTTAGTTTGTGGCGGAAAAGTCTCTCCATGGGAAAGTAAATCTGCGCTATAGACAGCCTCATCGTTACACTATTAACATACGATGTTCACCCCGTGCTCCAGCCAGTAGATATAGTTGTGTAAGAGAGATGGATAAATGTTGCCTTTTTTCGGAAAATAATTTAGTTTGTGGCAGAAAAGATCCACCACGGGAAAGCAGATCTGCGCTATTGACAGCATCATCGTTACACTATTAACATACGATGTTCACCACGTGCTCTGGCCAGTAGATATTGTTGTGTAAGAGAGATGGCTTAAATGTTGCCCTTTTCGGTAAATAATTTAGTTTGTGGCGGTAAAGTTCCACCGAGGGAAAGCAAATCTGCGCTATTGACAGCCTCAGCATTACACTATTAACATACGATGTTCACCGCGTGCCCCGGTCAATAGAGATTGTTGTGTAAGAGAGATGGCCTAAATGTTGCCTTTTTTCGGGAAATAAGTTTGCGGCAGAAACGTTCCACCACGGCAAAGAAAATCTGTGCCATTGACAGCCTCAGCGTTACACTATTAACATACGATGTTCACCACCTGCTCTGGCCAACAGAGATTGTTCTGTAAGAGAGATGACCTAAATGTTGCCTTTTTTTCGGTAAAAAATAATTGAGTTTGTGGCGGAAAAATTTCCACCACGGGAAAGTAAATCTGCGCTGTTGACAGCCTCAGCATTACACTATTAACATAGGATGTTCATCACGTGCTCCGACCAGTAGAGATTGTTGTGTAAGATAGATGGACTAAATTTTGCCTTTTTTCGGAAAATAATTTAGTTTTTGGCGGTAAAGTTCCACCACGGGAAAGCAAATCTGCGCTATTGACAGCCTCACCGTTACACTATTAACATACTATGTTAACCACGTGCTCCGGCCAATAGATTTTGTTGTGCAAGAGAGATGGCTTAAATGTTGACTTTTCGGGAAATAAGTTTGTGGCGGAAAAGTTCCACCACGGCAAAACAAATCTTCGCCATTGACAGCCTCAATGTTACACTATTAATATACCATGTTCATCACGTGCTCCGCCCATCAAAGATTGTTGTGTAAGAGAGATGGCCTAAATGTTGTCTTCTTTTCAGAAAAAAAATTGTAGTTTCTGGCGGAAAAGTTCCACCACGGGAAAGTTAATCTGGGCTATTGACAGCCTCAGCGTCACACTACTAACATACGATGTTCACCACCTGCTCCGGCCAATAGAGATTGTAGTCTTAGAGAGCTGGACTAAATGTTGCCTTTTACGGAGAAATAATTTAGTTTGTTGCGGAAAAGTTCCACCACGGGAAAGTAAATCTGCGCTATTGACAGCCTCAGCGTTACACGATTACCATACTATGTTCACCGCGTGCTCCGGCCAATAGAGATTGTTTTGTAAGAGAGATAGACTAAATGTTGCCTTTTTGGAAAATAATTTAGTTTGTGGCGGAAAAGTTCAACCACGGAAAAGCAAATCTTCGCTATTGACAGCCTCATCGTTACACTATTACCTTACGATGTTTATCGCGTGCTCCGACCAATAGTTATTGTTGTGAAAGAGAGATGGCTTAAATGTTGCCTTTTCGGGAAATAAGTTTGTGGCGGAAACGTTCCACCACGGCAAAGCAAATCTGTGCCATTGACAGCCTCAGCGTTACACTATTAACATACGATGTACACCACGTGCTCTGGCCAACAGAGATTGTTGTGTAAGAGAGATGGCCTAAATGTTGCCTTTTTTCGGAAAAAATAATTTAGTTCGTGGCGGAAAATTTCCACCACGGGAAAGAAAATATGCGCTGTTGACAGCCTCAGCGTTACACTATTAACATATGATGTTCATCACGTGCTCCGGCCAATAGAGATTGTTGTGCAAAAGAGATGGACTAAATGTTGCCTTTTTTCGCAAAATAATTGTTTGTGGCGGTAAAGTTCCACCACGGCAAAGCAAATCTGCGCCATTGACAGCCTCAGCGTTACACTATTAACATATGATGTTCACCACGTGCTCCGGCCAATAGATTTTGTTGTGTAAGAGAGATGGCTTAAACGTTGCCTTTTCGGGAAATAAGTTTGTGGCGGAAAAGTTCCAGCATGGCAAAGCAAATCTGCGCCATTGACAGCCTCAGCCTTACATTATTAACTTACAATGTTCACCACGTGCTCCGGCCAATAGATATTGTTGTGTAAGAGAGATGGTTTAAATGTTGCATTTTTCGGCAAATAATTTAGTTTGTGGCGGTAAAGTTCCACCTCGGGAAAGCAAATCTGCGCAATTGACAGTCTCAGCGTTACACTATTAACACACAGTGTTCACCACGTGCTCCGGCCAATAGATATTGTTGTGTAAGAGAGATGGCTTAACTGTTGCCTTTTTCAGGAAATAATTTAGTTTGTGACGGTAAAGTTCCGCCAAGGGAAAGTAAACCTGCGCTATTGACAGCCTCAGCTTTACACTATTAACATACGATGTTCACCGCGTGCTCCGGCCAATAGATATTGTTGTGTAAGAGAGATGGTGTAAATGTGGCCTTTTTCGTCAAATAATTTAGTTTGTGGCGGTAAAGTTCCACCACGGGAAAGCAAATCTGCGCCATTGACAGTGTCAGCGTTACACTATTAACATACGGTGTTCACCACGTGCTCCGGCCAATAGATATTGTTATGTAAGAGAGATGACTTAAATGTTGCCTTTTCAGGAAATACGTTAGTGGCGGAAAAGTTCCACCACGGCAAAGTAAACCTGCGCCGTTGACAGCATCAGCGTTGCACTATTAACATGCGATGTTCACCACGTGCTCCTGCCAACAGCGATTGTTGTGTAAAAGAGATGGCCTAAATGTTGCCTTTTTGTCGGAAAAAATAATTTAGTTTGTGGCGGAAAAGTTCCACCACGGGAAAGTAAGTCTGTGCTATTGACAGCCTCATCGTTACACTATTAACATACGATGTTCACCCCGTGCTCAAGCCAGTAGATATAGTTGTGTAAGAGAGATGGTTAAATGTTGCCTTTTTTCGGAAAATAATTTAGTTTGTGGCGGAAAAGTTCCACCACGGGAAAGCAAATCTGCGCTATTGACAGCCTCAGCATTACACTAATAACATACGATATACACCGCGTGCTCCGGCCAATAGAGATTGTTGTGTAAGAGAGATGGCCTAAATGTTGCCTTTTCAGGAAATAAGTTACTGGAGGAAAAGTTCCACCACGGCAAAGCAAATCTGCGCTATTGACAGCCTCATCGTTACACTATTAACTTACGATGTTCACCCCGTGCTCCAGCCAGTAGATATAGTTGTGTAAGAGAGATGGATAAATGATGCCTTTTTTCGGAAAATAATTTAGTTTGTGGCGGAAAAGTTCCAGCACGGGAAAGCAAATCTGCGCTATTGACAGCATCATCGTTACACTATTAACTTACGATGTTCACCACGTGCTCCGACCAATAGATATTGTTGTATAAGAGAGATGGCTTAAATGTTGCCTTTTCGGGAAATAAGTTTGCGGCGGAAACGTTCCACCACGGAAAAGCAAATCTGTGCCATTGACAGCCTCAGCGTAACACTATTAACATACGATGTTCAACACGTGCACCGGCCAATAGAGATTGTTGTGTAAGAGAGATGGCCTAAATGTTGCCTTTTTCTGAAAATAATTTAGTTTGTGGCGGAAAAGTCTCACAATGGGAAAGTAAATCTGCGCTATTGACAGCCCCAGCATTACACTATTAACATACGATGTTCACCGCGTGCTCCGGTCAATAGAGATTGTTGTGTAAGAGAGATGGCCTAAATGTTGCCTTTTTTCGGGAAATAATTTAGTTCGTAGCGGCGAAGTTCCACCACGGGAAAGTAAATCTGCGCTATTGACAGCCTCAGCTTTACACTATTACCATACGATGTTCACCGCCTGCTCCGGCCAATAAAGATTGTTGTGTAAGAGAGATGGCCTAAATGTTGCCTTTTTCTGAAAATAATTTAGTTTGTGGCGGAAAAGTCCCACCATGGGAAAGTAAATGCGCTATTGACAGCCTCATCGTTCCACTATTAACTTACGATGTTCACCACGTGCTCCCGCCAATAGAGATTGTTGTCTTAGAGAGTTGGACTAAATGTTGCCTTTTACGGAGAAATAATTTTGTTTGTGGCGGAAAAGTTCCACCACGGGAAAGCAAATCTGCGCTACTGACAGCCTCATCGTTACACTATTAACTTACGATGATCACCACGTGCTCCAGCCGAAAGAGATTGTTGTCATAAAGAGCTGGACTAAATGTTGCCTTTTACGGTGAAATAATTTAGTTTGTGGCGGAAAAGTTCCACCACGGGAAAGTAAATCTGCGCTATTGACAGCCTCAGATTTACACGATTACCATACGATGTTCACCGCGTGCTCTGGCCAATAGAGTTTGTTGTGTAAGAGAGATGGCCTAAATGTTGCCTTTTTTCGGAAAAAATAATTTAGTTCGTGGCGGAAAATTTCCACCACGGGAAAGTAAATCTGCGCTGTTGACAGCCTCAGCGTTACACTATTAACATACGATGTGTATAACGTGCTCCGGCCAATTGAGATTGTTGTGCAAGAGATATGGACTAAATGTTGCCTTTTTGTGAAAATAATTTAGTTTGTGGCGGAAAAGTCTCTCCATGGGAAAGTAAATCTGCGCTATAGACAGCCTCATCGTTACACTATTAACATACGATGTTCACCCCGTGCTCCAGCCAGTAGATATAGTTGTGTAAGAGAGATGGATAAATGTTGCCTTTTTTCGGAAAATAATTTAGTTTGTGGCAGAAAAGATCCACCACGGGAAAGCAGATCTGCGCTATTGACAGCATCATCGTTACACTATTAACATACGATGTTCACCACGTGCTCTGGCCAGTAGATATTGTTGTGTAAGAGAGATGGCTTAAATGTTGCCCTTTTCGGTAAATAATTTAGTTTGTGGCGGTAAAGTTCCACCGAGGGAAAGCAAATCTGCGCTATTGACAGCCTCAGCATTACACTATTAACATACGATGTTCACCGCGTGCCCCGGTCAATAGAGATTGTTGTGTAAGAGAGATGGCCTAAATGTTGCCTTTTTTCGGGAAATAAGTTTGCGGCAGAAACGTTCCACCACGGCAAAGAAAATCTGTGCCATTGACAGCCTCAGCGTTACACTATTAACATACGATGTTCACCACCTGCTCTGGCCAACAGAGATTGTTCTGTAAGAGAGATGACCTAAATGTTGCCTTTTTTTCGGTAAAAAATAATTGAGTTTGTGGCGGAAAAATTTCCACCACGGGAAAGTAAATCTGCGCTGTTGACAGCCTCAGCATTACACTATTAACATAGGATGTTCATCACGTGCTCCGACCAGTAGAGATTGTTGTGTAAGATAGATGGACTAAATTTTGCCTTTTTTCGGAAAATAATTTAGTTTTTGGCGGTAAAGTTCCACCACGGGAAAGCAAATCTGCGCTATTGACAGCCTCACCGTTACACTATTAACATACTATGTTAACCACGTGCTCCGGCCAATAGATTTTGTTGTGCAAGAGAGATGGCTTAAATGTTGACTTTTCGGGAAATAAGTTTGTGGCGGAAAAGTTCCACCACGGCAAAACAAATCTTCGCCATTGACAGCCTCAATGTTACACTATTAATATACCATGTTCATCACGTGCTCCGCCCATCAAAGATTGTTGTGTAAGAGAGATGGCCTAAATGTTGTCTTCTTTTCAGAAAAAAAATTGTAGTTTCTGGCGGAAAAGTTCCACCACGGGAAAGTTAATCTGGGCTATTGACAGCCTCAGCGTCACACTACTAACATACGATGTTCACCACCTGCTCCGGCCAATAGAGATTGTAGTCTTAGAGAGCTGGACTAAATGTTGCCTTTTACGGAGAAATAATTTAGTTTGTTGCGGAAAAGTTCCACCACGGGAAAGTAAATCTGCGCTATTGACAGCCTCAGCGTTACACGATTACCATACTATGTTCACCGCGTGCTCCGGCCAATAGAGATTGTTTTGTAAGAGAGATAGACTAAATGTTGCCTTTTTGGAAAATAATTTAGTTTCTGGCGGAAAAGTTCAACCACGGAAAAGCAAATCTTCGCTATTGACAGCCTCATCGTTACACTATTACCTTACGATGTTTATCGCGTGCTCCGACCAATAGTTATTGTTGTGAAAGAGAGATGGCTTAAATGTTGCCTTTTCGGGAAATAAGTTTGTGGCGGAAACGTTCCACCACGGCAAAGCAAATCTGTGCCATTGACAGCCTCAGCGTTACACTATTAACATACGATGTACACCACGTGCTCTGGCCAACAGAGATTGTTGTGTAAGAGAGATGGCCTAAATGTTGCCTTTTTTCGGAAAAAATAATTTAGTTCGTGGCGGAAAATTTCCACCACGGGAAAGAAAATATGCGCTGTTGACAGCCTCAGCGTTACACTATTAACATATGATGTTCATCACGTGCTCCGGCCAATAGAGATTGTTGTGCAAAAGAGATGGACTAAATGTTGCCTTTTTTCGCAAAATAATTGTTTGTGGCGGTAAAGTTCCACCACGGCAAAGCAAATCTGCGCCATTGACAGCCTCAGCGTTACACTATTAACATATGATGTTCACCACGTGCTCCGGCCAATAGATTTTGTTGTGTAAGAGAGATGGCTTAAACGTTGCCTTTTCGGGAAATAAGTTTGTGGCGGAAAAGTTCCAGCATGGCAAAGCAAATCTGCGCCATTGACAGCCTCAGCCTTACATTATTAACTTACAATGTTCACCACGTGCTCCGGCCAATAGATATTGTTGTGTAAGAGAGATGGTTTAAATGTTGCATTTTTCGGCAAATAATTTAGTTTGTGGCGGTAAAGTTCCACCTCGGGAAAGCAAATCTGCGCAATTGACAGTCTCAGCGTTACACTATTAACACACAGTGTTCACCACGTGCTCCGGCCAATAGATATTGTTGTGTAAGAGAGATGGCTTAACTGTTGCCTTTTTCAGGAAATAATTTAGTTTGTGACGGTAAAGTTCCGCCAAGGGAAAGTAAACCTGCGCTATTGACAGCCTCAGCTTTACACTATTAACATACGATGTTCACCGCGTGCTCCGGCCAATAGATATTGTTGTGTAAGAGAGATGGTGTAAATGTGGCCTTTTTCGTCAAATAATTTAGTTTGTGGCGGTAAAGTTCCACCACGGGAAAGCAAATCTGCGCCATTGACAGTGTCAGCGTTACACTATTAACATACGGTGTTCACCACGTGCTCCGGCCAATAGATATTGTTATGTAAGAGAGATGACTTAAATGTTGCCTTTTCAGGAAATACGTTAGTGGCGGAAAAGTTCCACCACGGCAAAGTAAACCTGCGCCGTTGACAGCATCAGCGTTGCACTATTAACATGCGATGTTCACCACGTGCTCCTGCCAACAGCGATTGTTGTGTAAAAGAGATGGCCTAAATGTTGCCTTTTTGTCGGAAAAAATAATTTAGTTTGTGGCGGAAAAGTTCCACCACGGGAAAGTAAGTCTGTGCTATTGACAGCCTCATCGTTACACTATTAACATACGATGTTCACCCCGTGCTCAAGCCAGTAGATATAGTTGTGTAAGAGAGATGGTTAAATGTTGCCTTTTTTCGGAAAATAATTTAGTTTGTGGCGGAAAAGTTCCACCACGGGAAAGCAAATCTGCGCTATTGACAGCCTCAGCATTACACTAATAACATACGATATACACCGCGTGCTCCGGCCAATAGAGATTGTTGTGTAAGAGAGATGGCCTAAATGTTGCCTTTTCAGGAAATAAGTTACTGGAGGAAAAGTTCCACCACGGCAAAGCAAATCTGCGCTATTGACAGCCTCAGCTTTGCACTATTAACATACGATGTTCACCGCGTGCAACGGCCAATAGAGATTGTTGTGTAAGAGAGATGGCATAAATGTTGCCTTTTCAGGAAATAAGTTAGTGGCGGAAAAGTTCCACCACGGCAAAGCAAATCTGCGCTATTGACAGCCTCAGCTTTGCACTATTAACATACGATGTTCACCGCGTGCAACGGCCAATAGAGATTGTTGTGTAAGAGAGATGGCCTAAATGTTGCCTTTTTTCGGGAAATAATTTAGTTCGTAGCGGCGAAGTTTCACCACGGGAAAGTAAATCTGCGCTATTGACAGCCTCAGCTTTACACTATTACCATACGATGTTCACCGCCTGCTCCGGCCAATAAAGATTGTTGTGTAGGAGAGATGGCTTAAATGTTACCTTTTTCGGAAAATAATATAGTTTGTGGCGGTAAAGTTCCCCCACGGGAAAGCAAATCTGCGCTATTGACAGCCTCATCGTTACACTATTAACTTGCGATGTTCACCACGTGCTCCGACCAATAGATATTGTTGTGAAAGAGAGATGGCTTAAATGTTGCCTTTTTCAGGAAATAATTTAGTTTGTGGCGGTAAAGTTCCACCACGGGAAAGTAAATCTGCGCTATTAACTGCCTCAGCTTTACACTATTACCACACGATGTTAACCGCGTTCTCCGGCCAATAGAGATTGTTGTGTAGGAGAGATGGCTTAAATGTTGCCTCTTCGGGAATTAAGTTTGCGGCAGAAACGTTCAACCACGGCAAAGCAAATCTGTGCCATTGACAGCCTCAGCGTTACACTATCAACATACGATGTTCACCACGTGTTCTGGCCAACAGAGATTGTTGTGTAAGAGAGATGGCCAAAATGTTGGCTTCTTCTGAAAATAATTTAGTTTGTGGCGGAAAAGTCCCACCATGGGAAAGTAAATCTGCGCTATTGACAGCCTCATCGTTACACTATTAACATACGATGTTCACGCCGTGCTCCAGCCAGTAGATATAGTTGTGTAAGAGAGATGGATAAATGTTGCCTTTTTTCGGAAAATAATTTAGTTTGTGGCAGAAAAGTTCCACCACGGGAAAGCAGATCTGCGCTATTGACAGCATCATCGTTACACTATTAACATACGATGTTCACCACGTGCTCCGGCCAATAGATATTGTTGTGTAAGAGAGATGGCTTAAATGTTGCCCTTTTCGGTAAATAATTTAGTTTGTGGCGGTAAAGTTCCCCCACGGGAAAGCAAATCTGCGCTATTGACAGCCTCAGCATTACACTATTAACATACGATGTTCACCGCGTGCTCCGGTCAATAGAGATTGTTGTGTAAGAGAGATGGCCTAAATGTTGCCTTTTTTCGGGCAATAATATAGTTTGTGGCGGTAAAGTTCCACCACGGGAAAGCAAATCTGCGCTATTGACAGCCTCATCGTTACACTATTAACTTACGATGTTCACCACGTGCACCGACCAATAGATATTGTTGTGAAAGAGAGATGGCTTAAATGTTGCCTTTTTCAGGAAAGAATTTAGTTTGTGGCGGTAAAGTTCCACCACGGGAAAGCAAATCTGCGCTATTGACAGCCTCATCGTTACACTATTAACATACGATGTTCACCACGTGCTCCGGCCAATAGATATTGTTGTATAAGAGAGATGGTTTAAATGTTGCCTTTTCGGGAAATAAGTTTGCGGCGGAAACGTTCCACCACGGCAAACCAAATCTGTGCCATTGACAGCCTCAGCATTACACTATTAACATTAGATGTTCACCACGTGCTCTGGCCAACAGAGATTGTTGTGTAAGAGAGATGACCTAAATGTTGCCTTCTTTTCGGTAAAAAATAATTTAGTTTGTGGCGGAAAAATTTCCACCACGGGAAAGTAAATCTGCGCTGTAGACAGCCTCAGCATTACACCAATAACATACGATGTTCACCACATGCTCCGGCCAATAGAGATTGTTGTGTAAGAATGATGGATTAAATGTTGTCTTTTTCGGAAAATTTAGTTTGTGGCGGAAAAGTTCCACCACGGGAAAGTAAATCTGCGCTATTGACAGCCTCAGCTTTGCACTATTAACATACGATGTTCACCGCGTGCTCCGGCCGATAGAGATTGTTGTGAAAGAGAGATGGCTTAAATGTTGCTTTTTGGAAAAATAATTTAGTTTGTGGCAGAAAAGTTCCACCACCGGAACGTAAATCTGCGCTATTGACAGCCTCAGCGTTAAACTGTTAACATACGATGTTCACCACGTGCTCCGGCCAATAGAGATTGTTGTGTGAGAGAGATGGCCTAAATGTTGCCTTTTTTCGGGAAATAATTTAGTTCGTAGCGGCGAAGTTCCACCACGGGAAAGTAAATCTGCGCTATTGACAGCCTCAGCTTAACACTATTACCATACGATGTTCACCGCGTGCTCCGGCCAATAGAGATTGTTGTGTAGGAGAGATGGCTTAAATTTTTCCTTTTTCGGAAAATAATATAGTTTGTGGCGGTAAATTTCCACCACGGGAAAGCAAATCTGCGCTACTGACAGCCTCATCGTTACACTATTAACATACGATGTGCACCACGTGCTCCGGCCAATAGATATTGTTGTATAAGAGAGATGGCTTAAATGTTGCCTTTTCGGGAAATAAGTTTGCGGCGGAAACGTTCCACCACGCCAAAGCAAATCTGTGCCATTGACAGCCTCAGCGTTACACTATTAACATACGATGTTCACGACGTGCTCTGGCCAACAGAGATTGTTGTGTAAGAGAGATGGCCTAAATGTTGCCTTTTTTCGGTAAAAAATAATTTAGTTTGTGGCAGAAAATTTCCACCACGGGAAAGTAAATCTTCGCTGTTGACAACCTCAGCGTTACACTATTAACATACGATGTTGATCACGTGCTCCGGCCAATAGAGATTGTTGTGTAAGAGAGATGTACTAAATGTTGCCTTTTTTGGAAAATAATTTAGTTTGTGGCGGTAAAGTTCCACCACGGGAAAGCAAATCTGTGCTATTGACAGCCTCAGTGTTACACTATTAACATACGATGTTCACCACGTGCTCCGGCCAATACATTTTGTTGTGTAAGAGAGATGGCTTCAATGTTGCCTTTTCGGGAAATACGTTTGTGGCGGAAAAGTTCCACCACGGCAAAGCAAATCTGCGCCATTGACAGCCTCAATGTTACACTATTAACATACCATGTTCACCACGTGCTCCGGCCAACAAAGATTGTTGTGTAAAAGAGATGGCCTAAATGCTGCCTTTTTTTCGGAAAAAAAAATTGTAGTTTCTGGCGGAAAAGTTCCACCACGGGAAAGTAAATCTGGGCTATTGACAGCCTCAGCGTTACACTACTAACATACGATGTTCACCACGTGCTCCGGCCAATAGAGATTCTTGTCTTAGAGAGCTGGACTAAATGTTGCCTTTTACGGAGAAATAATTGATTTGTGGCGGAAAAGATCCACCACGGGAAAGTAAATCTGCGCAATTGACAGCCTCAGCGATACACTATTACCATACGATGTTCACCGCGTGCTCCGACCAATAGAGATAGTTGTGTAAGAGAGATGGCCTAATTTTGCCTTTTTCGGAAAAATAATTTAGTTTGTGGCGAAAAGTTCCACCACAGAAAGTAAATCGCCGCTATTGACAGCCTCAGCGTTACACTATTACCATACAATGTTCACATCGTGCTCCGGTCAATAGAGATTGTGTAAGAGATGGCATAGATGTTGCCTTTTTTCGGAAATAATTTAGTTTGCGGGGGCACTGTTCCTCCACGGGAAAGCAAATCTGCGCTATTGACAGCCTCATCGTTACACTATTAACATACGATGTTTACCACGTGCTCCGGCCAATACAGATTGTTGTGTAAGAGAGATGGATAAATGTTGCTTTTTTTCGGAAAAAAATAATTTAGTTTGTGGTAGAAAATTTTCACCATGGGAAAGTAAATCTGCGCTGTTGACAGCCTCAGCGTTACACTATTAACATACGATGTTCACCACGTTCTCCGGCGAACAGAGATAGTTTTGTAAGAGAGATTGCCTAAAGGTTGCCTTTTTTTTCAGAACATAATAATTTAGTTTGTGGCGGAAAAGTCCCACCACGGGAAAGTAAATCTGCGCTATTGACAGCCTCAGCTTTGCACTATTAACATACGATGTTCACCGCGTGCTCCGGCCAGTAGATATTGTTGTGTAAGAGAGATGGCCTAAATGTTACCTTTTTCAGGAAATAATTTAGTTTGTGGCGGTAAAGTTCCGCCAAGGGAAAGTAAATCTGCGCCATTGACAGCCTCAGCGTTACACTATTAACATACGATGTTCACCACGTGCTCCGGACAATAGAGATTGTTGTGTTAGAGAGATGGACTAAATGTTGCCTTTTTTCGGGAAATAATTTAGTTCGTAGCGGCGAAGTTCCACCATGGGAAAGTAAATCGGCGCTATTAACTGCCTCATCGTTACACTATTAACTTACAATGTTCACCCCGTGCTCCGACCAATAGATATTGTTGTATAAGAGAGATGGCTTAAATGTTGCCTTTTCGGGAAATAAGTTTGCGGCGGAAACGTTCCACCACGGAAAAGCAAATCTGTGCCATTGACAGCCTCAGCGTAACACTATTAACATACGATGTTCAACACGTGCACCGGCCAATAGAGATTGTTGTGTAAGAGAGATGGCCTAAATGTTGCCTTTTTTCGGAAAATAATTTAGTTTGTGGCAGAAAAGTTCTACCACGGTGAAGCAGATCTGCGCTATTGACAGCCTCATCGTTACACTATTAACTTACGATGTTCACCACGCGCTCCGGCCAATAGAGATTGTTGTCTTAGAGAGCTGGACTAAATGTTTCCTTTTACGGAGAAATAATTTAGTTTGTGGCGCAAAATTTCCACCACGGGAAAGTAAATCTGCGCTATTGACAGCCTCAGCTTTACACGATTACCATACGATGTTCACCGCGTGCTCCGGCCAATAGAGATTGTTTTGTAAGAGAGATAGACTAAATGTTGCCTTTTTGGAAAATAATTTAGTTTTTGGCGGAAAACTTCAACCACGGGCAAGCAAATCTGCGCTACTGACAGCCTCATCGTTACACCATTAACTTACGATGTTTATCGCGTGCTCCGACCAATAGTTATTGTTGTGATAGAGAGATGGCCTAAATGTTGCCTTTTTTCGGAAAAAATAATTTAGTTCGTGGCGGAAAATTTCCACCACGAGAAAGCAAATCTGCACTATTGACAGCCTCAGCGTTACACTATTAACATACGATGTTCACCACGTGCTCCAGCCAATAGATTTTGTTGTGTAAGAGAGATGGCTTAAACGTTGCCTTTTCGGGAAATAAGTTTGTGGCGGAAAAGTTCCAGCACGGCAAAGCAAATCTGCGCCATTGACAGCCTCAGCATTACACTATTAACATACGATGTTCACCACGTGCTCCGGCCAATAGATATTGTTGTGTAAGAGAGATGGTTTAAATGTTGCCTTTTTCGTCAAATAATTTAGTTTGTGGCGGTAAAGTTCCACCACGGGAAAGCAAATCTGCGCCATTGACAGTGTCAGCGTTACACTATTAACATACGGTGTTCACCACGTGCTCCGGCCAATAGATATTGTTATGTAAGAGAGATGACTTAAATGTTGAATTTTCAGGAAATACGTTAGTGGCGGCAAAGTTCCACCACGGCAAAGTAAACCTGCGCCGTTGACAGCATCAGCGTTGCACTATTAACATGCGATGTTCACCACGTGCTCCTGCCAACAGCGATTGTTTTGTAAAAGAGATGGCCTAAATGTTGCCTTCTTTCGGAAAAAATAATTTAGTTTGTGGCGGAAAAGTTCCACCACGGGAAAGTAAGTCTGCGCTATTGACAGCCTCATCGTTACACTATTAACATACGATGTTCACCCCGTGCTCCAGCCAATAGTAATTGTTGTGTAAGAGAGATGGCTTAAATGTTGCCCTTTTCGGTAAATAATTTAGTTTGTGGCGGTAAAGTTCCATCACGGGGAAGCAAATCTGCGCTATTGACAGCCTCAGCATTACACATTTAACATACGATGTACACAGCGTGCTCCGGCGAATAGAGATTGTTGTGTAAGAGAGATGGCCTAAATGTTGCCTTTTCAGGAAATAAGTTAGTGGCGGAAAAGTTCCACCACGGCAAAGCAAATCTGCGCTATTGACAGCCTCAGCTTTGCACTAATAACATACGATGTTCACCGCGTGCTCCGGCCAATAGAGATTGTTGTGTAAGAGAGATGGCCTAAATGTTGCCTTTTTTCGGGAAATAATTTAGTTCGTAGCGGCGATGTTCCACCACGGGAAAGTAAATCTGCGCTATTGACAGCCTCAGCTTTACACTATTACCATACGATGTTCACCGCCTGCTCCGGTCAATAAAGATTGTTGTGTAGGACAGATGGCTTAAATGTTACCTTTTTCGGAAAATTATATAGTTTGTGGCGGTAAAGTTCCACCACGGCAAAGCAAATCTGCGCCATTGACAGCCTCAATGTTACACTATTAATATACTATGTTCATCACGTGCTCCGCCCATCAAAGATTGTTGTGTAAGAGAGATGGCCTAAATGTTGCCTTTTTTCGCAAAATAATTGTTTGTGGCGGTAAAGTTCCACCACGAGAAAGCAAATCTGCACTATTGACAGCCTCAGCGTTACACTATTAACATACGATGTTCACCACGTGCTCCAGCCAATAGATTTTGTTGTGTAAGAGAGATGGCTTAAACGTTGCCTTTTCGTGAAATAAGTTTGCGGCGGAAAAGTTCCAGCACGGCAAAGCAAATCTGCGCCATTGACAGCCTCAGCGTTACACTATTAACATACGATGTTCACCACGTGCTCCGGCCAATAGATATTGTTGTGTAAGAGAGATGGTTTAAATGTTGCCTTTTTCGTCAAATAATTTAGTTTGTGGCGGTAAAGTTCCACCACGGGAAAACAAATCTGCGCCATTGACAGTGTCAGCGTTACACTATTAACATACGGTGTTCACCACGTGCTCCGGCCAATAGATATTGTTATGTAAGAGAGATGACTTAAATGTTGCCTTTTCAGGAAATACGTTAGTGGCGGAAAAGTTCCACCACGGGAAAGCAAATCTGCGCTATTGACAGCATGATCGTTACACTATTAACATACGATGTTCACCACGTGCTCCGGCCAATAGATATTGTTATGTAACAGAGATGACTTAAATGTTGCCTTTTCAGGAAATACGTTAGTGGCGGAAAAGTTCCACCACGGCAAAGTAAACCTGCGCCGTTGACAGCATCAGCGTTGCACTATTAACATGCGATGTTCACCACGTGCTCCTGCCAACAGCGATTGTTGTGTAAAAGAGATGGCCTAAATGTTGCCTTTTTTCGGGAAATAATATAGTTTGTGGCGGTAAAGTTCCACCACGGGAAAGCAAATCTGCGCTATTGACAGCCTCATCGTTACACTAATACCTTACGATGTTCACCACGTGCACCGACCAATAGATATTGTTGTGAAAGAGAGATGGCTTAAATGTTGCCTTTTTCAGGAGATAATTTAGTTTGTGGCGGTGAAGTTCCACCACGGGAAAGCAAATCTGCGCTATTGACAGCCTCATCGTTACACTATTACCATACGATGTTCACCACGTGCTCCGGCCAATAGATATTGTTGTGTAAGAGAGATGGCCTAAATGTTGCCCTTTTCGGTAAATAAGTTAGTGGCGGAAAAGTTCCCCCACGGCAAAGCAAATCTGCGCTATTGATAGCCCCAGCATTACACTATTAACATACGATGTTCACCGCGTGCTCCGGTCAATAGAGATTGTTGTGTAAGAGAGATGGCCTAAATGTTGCCTTTTTTCGGGAAATAATATAGTTTGGTGCGGTAAAGTTCCACCACGGGAAAGCAAATCTGCGCTATTGACAGCCTCATTGTTACACTATTAACTTACGATGTTCACCGCGTGCTCCGGCCAATAGAGATTGTTGTGTAAGAGAGTTGGCCTAATTTTGCCTTTTTCGGAAATAATTTAGTTTGTGGCGGAAAAGTTCCACCACGGGAAAGTAAATCTGCGCTATTGACAGCCTCAGCTTTGCACTATTAACATACGATGTTCACCGCGTGCTACGGCCGATAGAGATTGTTGTGTAAGAGAGATGGCTTAAATGTTGCTTTTTGGAAAAATAATTTAGTTTGTGGCAGAAAAGTTCCACCACCGGAAAGTAAATCTGCGCTATTGACAGCCTCAGCGTTAAACTGTTAACATACGATGTTCACCACGTGCTCCGGAAAATAGAGATTGTTGTGTGAGAGAGATGGCCTAAATGTTGCCTTTTTTCGGGAAATAATTTAGTTCGTAGCGGCGAAGTTCCACCACGGGAAAGTAAATCTGCGCTATTGACAGCCTCAGCTTTACACAATTACCATACGATGTTCACCGCGTGCTCCGGCCAATAGAGATTGTTGTGTAAGAGAGATGTACTAAATGTTGCCTTTTTTTGGAAAATAATTTAGTTTGTGGCGGTAAAGTTCCACCACGGGAAAGCAAATCTGTGCTATTGACAGCCTCAGTGTTACACTATTAACATACGATGTTCACCACGTGCTCCGGCCAATACATTTTGTTGTGTAAGAGAGATGGCTTCAATGTTGCCTTTTCGGGAAATAAGTTTGTGGCGGAAAAGTTCCACCACGGCAAAGCAAATCTGCGCCATTGACAGCCTCAATGTTACACTATTAACATGCGATGTTCACCACGTGCTCCTGCCAACAGCGATTGTTGTGTAAAAGAGATGGCCTAAATGTTGCCTTTTTTCGGGAAATAATATAGTTTGTGGCGGTAAAGTTCCACCACGGGAAAGCAAATCTGCGCTATTGACAGCCTCGTCGTTACACTAATACCTTACGATGTTCACCACGTGCACCGACCAATAGATATTGTTGTGAAAGAGAGATGGCTTAAATGTTGCCTTTTTCAGGAGATAATTTAGTTTGTGGCGGTGAAGTTCCACCACGGGAAAGCAAATCTGCGCTATTGACAGCCTCATCGTTACACTATTACCATACGATGTTCACCACGTGCTCCGGCCAATAGATATTGTTGTGTAAGAGAGATGGCCTAAATGTTGCCCTTTTCGGTAAATAAGTTAGTGGCGGAAAAGTTCCCCCACGGCAAAGCAAATCTGCGCTATTGACAGCCCCAGCATTACACTATTAACATACGATGTTCACCGCGTGCTCCGGTCAATAGAGATTGTTGTGTAAGAGAGATGGCCTAAATGTTGCCTTTTTTCGGGAAATAATATAGTTTGGTGCGGTAAAGTTCCACCACGGGAAAGCAAATCTGCGCTATTGACAGCCTCATTGTTACACTATTAACTTACGATGTTCACCACGTGCACCGACCAATAGATATTGTTGTGAAAGAGAGATGGCTTAAATGTTGCCTTTTTTCGGGAAATAATTTAGTTTGTGGCTGAAAATTTCCATCACAGGAAAGTAAATCTCCGCTATTGACAGCCTCAGCGTTACACTATTACCATACGATGTTCACCGCGTGCTCCGGCCAATAGAGATTGTTGTGTAAGAGAGTTGGCCTAATTTTGCCTTTTTCGGAAATAATTTAGTTTGTGGCGGAAAAGTTCCACCACGGGAAAGTAAATCTGCGCTATTGACAGCCTCAGCTTTGCACTATTAACATACGATGTTCACCGCGTGCTACGGCCGATAGAGATTGTTGTGTAAGAGAGATGGCTTAAATGTTGCTTTTTGGAAAAATAATTTAGTTTGTGGCAGAAAAGTTCCACCACCGGAAAGTAAATCTGCGCTATTGACAGCCTCAGCGTTAAACTGTTAACATACGATGTTCACCACGTGCTCCGGAAAATTGAGATTGTTGTGTGAGAGAGATGGCCTAAATGTTGCCTTTTTTCGGGAAATAATTTAGTTCGTAGCGGCGAAGTTCCACCACGGGAAAGTAAATCTGCGCTATTGACAGCCTCAGCTTTACACAATTACCATACGATGTTCACCGCGTGCTCCGGCCAATAGAGATTGTTGTGTAAGAGAGATGTACTAAATGTTGCCTTTTTTTGGAAAATAATTTAGTTTGTGGCGGTAAAGTTCCACCACGGGAAAGCAAATCTGTGCTATTGACAGCCTCAGTGTTACACTATTAACATACGATGTTCACCACGTGCTCCGGCCAATACATTTTGTTGTGTAAGAGAGATGGCTTCAATGTTGCCTTTTCGGGAAATAAGTTTGTGGCGGAAAAGTTCCACCACGGCAAAGCAAATCTGCGCCATTGACAGCCTCAATGTTACACTATTAATATACTATGTTCATCACGTGCTCCGCCCATCAAAGATTGTTGTGTAAGAGAGATGGCCTAAATGTTGCCTTCTTTTCAGAAAAAAAATTGTAGTTTCTGGCGGAAAAGTTCCACCACGGGAAAGTAAATCTGCGCTATTGACAGCCTCAGCTTTACACGATTACCATACGATGTTCACCGCGTGCTCCGGCCAATAGAGATTGTTTTGTAAGAGAGATAGACTAAATGTTACCTTTTTGTAAAATAATTTAGTTTTTGGCGGAAAAGTTCAACCACGGGAAAGCAAATCTGCGCTATTGACAGCCTGATCGTTACACCATTAACTTACGATGTTTATCGCGTGCTCCGACCAATAGTTATTGTTGTGAAAGAGAGATGGCTTATATGTTGCCTTTTTCAGGAAATAATTTAGTTTCTGGCGGTAAAGTTCCACCACGGGAAAGCAAATCTGTGCTACTGACCGCCTCATCGTTACACTATTAACATACGATGTTCACCACGTGCTCCGGCCAATAGATATTGTAGTATAAGAGAGATGCCTTAAATGTTGCCTTTTCGGGAAATAAGTTTGTGGCGGAAACGTTTAACCACGGCAAAGCAAATCTGTGCCATTGACAGCCTCAGCGTTACACTATTAACATACGATGTTCACCACGTGCTCTGGCCAACAGAGTTTGTTGTGTAAGAGAGATGGCCTAAATGTTGCCTTTTTTCGGAAAAATAATTTAGTTCGTGGCGGAAAATTTCCATAACGGGAAAGTAAATATGCGCTGTTGACAGCCTCAGCGTTACACTATTAACATACGATGTTCAACACGTGCTCCTGCCAACAGCGATTGTTGTGTAAAAGAGATGGCCTAAATGTTGCCTTTTTTCGGGAAATAATATAGTTTGTGGCGGTAAAGTTCCACCACGGGAAAGCAAATCTGCGCTATTGACAGCCTCATCGTTACACTATTAACTTACGATGTTCACCACGTGCACCAACCAATAGATATTGTTGTGAAAGAGAGATGGCTTAAATGTTGCCTTTTTCAGGAAATAATTTAGTTTGTGGCGGTAAAGTTCCACCACGGGAAAGCAAATCTGCGCTATTGACAGCCTCAACGTTACACTATTAACATACGATGTTCACCACGTGCTCCGGCCAATAGATATTGTTGTATAAGAGAGATGGTTTAAATGTTGCCTTTTCGGGAAATAAGTTTGCGGCGGAAACGTTCCACCACGGCAAAGCAAATCTGTGTCATTGACAGCCTCAGCTTTACACTATTAACATACGATGTTCACCACGTGCTCCAGCTAGTAGATATAGTTGTGTAAGAGAGATGATTAAATGTTGCCTTTTTTCAGAAAATAATTTAGTTTGTGGCGGAAAAGTTCCACCACGGGAAAGCAAATCTGCGCTATTGACAGCCTCAACGTTACACTATTAACATACGATGTTCACCACGTGCACCGACCAATAGATATTGTTGTGAAAGAGAGATGGCTTAAATGTTGCCTTTTTTCGGGAAATAATTTAGTTTGTGGCTGAAAATTTCCATCACAGGAAAGTAAATCTCCGCTATTGACAGCCTCAGCGTTACACTATTACCATACGATGTTCACCGCGTGCTCCGGCCAATAGAGATTGTTGTGTAAGAGAGTTGGCCTAATTTTGCCTTTTTCGGAAATAATTTAGTTTGTGGCGGAAAAGTTCCACCACGGGAAAGTAAATCTGCGCTATTGACAGCCTCAGCTTTGCACTATTAACATACGATGTTCACCGCGTGCTACGGCCGATAGAGATTGTTGTGTAAGAGAGATGGCTTAAATGTTGCTTTTTGGAAAAATAATTTAGTTTGTGGCAGAAAAGTTCCACCACCGGAAAGTAAATCTGCGCTATTGACAGCCTCAGCGTTAAACTGTTAACATACGATGTTCACCACGTGCTCCGGAAAATAGAGATTGTTGTGTGAGAGAGATGGCCTAAATGTTGCCTTTTTTCGGGAAATAATTTAGTTCGTAGCGGCGAAGTTCCACCACGGGAAAGTAAATCTGCGCTATTGACAGCCTCAGCTTTACACAATTACCATACGATGTTCACCGCGTGCTCCGGCCAATAGAGATTGTTGTGTAAGAGAGATGTACTAAATGTTGCCTTTTTTTGGAAAATAATTTAGTTTGTGGCGGTAAAGTTCCACCACGGGAAAGCAAATCTGTGCTATTGACAGCCTCAGTGTTACACTATTAATATACGATGTTCACCACGTGCTCCGGCCAATAGATATTGTTGTGTAAGAGAGATGGTTTAAATGTTGCCTGTTTCGTCAAATAATTTAGTTTGTGGCGGTAAAGTTCCACCACGGGAAAGCAAATCTGCGCCATTGACAGTGTCAGCGTTACACTATTAACATACGGTGTTCACCACGTGCTCCGGCCAATAGATATTGTTATGTAAGAGAGATGACTTAAATGTTGCCTTTTCAGGAAATACGTTAGTGGCGGAAAAGTTCCACCACGGGAAAGCAAATCTGCGCTATTGACAGCATGATCGTTACACTATTAACATACGATGTTCACCACGTGCTCCGGCCAATAGATATTGTTATGTAAGAGAGATGACTTAAATGTTGCCTTTTCAGGAAATACGTTAGTGGCGGAAAAGTTCCACCACGGCAAAGCAAATCTGCGCCATTGACAGCCTCAGCGTTACACTATTAACATACGATGTTCACCACGTGCTCCGGCCAATAGATATTGTTGTGTAAGAGAGATGGTTTAAATGTTGCCTTTTTCGTCAAATAATTTAGTTTGTGGCGGTAAAGTTCCACCACGGGAAAGCAAATCTGCGCCATTGACAGTGTCAGCGTTACACTATTAACATACGGTGTTCACCACGGGCTCCGGCCAATAGATATTGTTATGTAAGAGAGATGACTTAAATGTTGCCTTTTCAGGAAATACGTTAGTGGCGGAAAAGTTCCACCACGGCAAAGTAAACCTGCGCCGTTGACAGCATCAGCGTTGCACTATTAACATGCGATGTTCAACACGTGCTCCTGCCAACAGCGATTGTTGTGTAAAAGAGATGGCCTAAATGTTGCCTTTTTTCGGGAAATAATATAGTTTGTGGCGGTAAAGTTCCACCACGGGAAAGCAAATCTGCGCTATTGACAGCCTCGTCGTTACACTAATACCTTACGATGTTCACCACGTGCACCGACCAATAGATATTGTTGTGAAAGAGAGATGGCTTAAATGTTGCCTTTTTCAGGAGATAATTTAGTTTGTGGCGGTGAAGTTCCACCACGGGAAAGCAAATCTGCGCTATTGACAGCCTCATCGTTACACTATTACCATACGATGTTCACCACGTGCTCCGGCCAATAGATATTGTTGTGTAAGAGAGATGGCCTAAATGTTGCCCTTTTCGGTAAATAAGTTAGTGGCGGAAAAGTTCCCCCACGGCAAAGCAAATCTGCGCTATTGACAGCCCCAGCATTACACTATTAACATACGATGTTCACCGCGTGCTCCGGTCAATAGAGATTGTTGTGTAAGAGAGATGGCCTAAATGTTGCCTTTTTTCGGGAAATAATATAGTTTGGTGCGGTAAAGTTCCACCACGGGAAAGCAAATCTGCGCTATTGACAGCCTCATTGTTACACTATTAACTTACGATGTTCACCACGTGCACCGACCAATAGATATTGTTGTGAAAGAGAGATGGCTTAAATGTTGCCTTTTTTCGGGAAATAATTTAGTTTGTGGCTGAAAATTTCCATCACAGGAAAGTAAATCTCCGCTATTGACAGCCTCAGCGTTACACTATTACCATACGATGTTCACCGCGTGCTCCGGCCAATAGAGATTGTTGTGTAAGAGAGTTGGCCTAATTTTGCCTTTTTCGGAAATAATTTAGTTTGTGGCGGAAAAGTTCCACCACGGGAAAGTAAATCTGCGCTATTGACAGCCTCAGCTTTGCACTATTAACATACGATGTTCACCGCGTGCTACGGCCGATAGAGATTGTTGTGTAAGAGAGATGGCTTAAATGTTGCTTTTTGGAAAAATAATTTAGTTTGTGGCAGAAAAGTTCCACCACCGGAAAGTAAATCTGCGCTATTGACAGCCTCAGCGTTAAACTGTTAACATACGATGTTCACCACGTGCTCCGGAAAATTGAGATTGTTGTGTGAGAGAGATGGCCTAAATGTTGCCTTTTTTCGGGAAATAATTTAGTTCGTAGCGGCGAAGTTCCACCACGGGAAAGTAAATCTGCGCTATTGACAGCCTCAGCTTTACACAATTACCATACGATGTTCACCGCGTGCTCCGGCCAATAGAGATTGTTGTGTAAGAGAGATGTACTAAATGTTGCCTTTTTTTGGAAAATAATTTAGTTTGTGGCGGTAAAGTTCCGCCACGGGAAAGCAAATCTGTGCTATTGACAGCCTCAGTGTTACACTATTAACATACGATGTTCACCACGTGCTCCGGCCAATACATTTTGTTGTGTAAGAGAGATGGCTTCAATGTTGCCTTTTCGGGAAATAAGTTTGTGGCGGAAAAGTTCCACCACGGCAAAGCAAATCTGCGCCATTGACAGCCTCAATGTTACACTATTAATATACTATGTTCATCACGTGCTCCGCCCATCAAAGATTGTTGTGTAAGAGAGATGGCCTAAATGTTGCCTTCTTTTCAGAAAAAAAATTGTAGTTTCTGGCGGAAAAGTTCCACCACGGGAAAGTAAATCTGCGCTATTGACAGCCTCAGCTTTACACGATTACCATACGATGTTCACCGCGTGCTCCGGCCAATAGAGATTGTTTTGTAAGAGAGATAGACTAAATGTTACCTTTTTGTAAAATAATTTAGTTTTTGGCGGAAAAGTTCAACCACGGGAAAGCAAATCTGCGCTATTGACAGCCTCATCGTTACACCATTAACTTACGATGTTTATCGCGTGCTCCGACCAATAGTTATTGTTGTGAAAGAGAGATGGCTTATATGTTGCCTTTTTCAGGAAATAATTTAGTTTCTGGCGGTAAAGTTCCACCACGGGAAAGCAAATATGTGCTACTGACCGCCTCATCGTTACACTATTAACATACGATGTTCACCACGTGCTCCGGCCAATAGATATTGTAGTATAAGAGAGATGCCTTAAATGTTGCCTTTTCGGGAAATAAGTTTGTGGCGGAAACGTTTAACCACGGCAAAGCAAATCTGTGCCATTGACAGCCTCAGCGTTACACTATTAACATACGATGTTCACCACGTGCTCTGGCCAACAGAGTTTGTTGTGTAAGAGAGATGGCCTAAATGTTGCCTTTTTTCGGAAAAATAATTTAGTTCGTGGCGGAAAATTTCCATAACGGGAAAGTAAATATGCGCTGTTGACAGCCTCAGCGTTACACTATTAACATACGATGTTCATAACGTGCTCCGGCCAATTGAGATTGTTTTGCAAGAGATATGTACTAAATGTTGCCTTTTTTCGCAAAATAATTGTTTGTGGCGGTAAAGTTCCACCACGAGAAAGCAAATCTGCACTATTGACAGCCTCAGCGTTACACTATTAACATACGATGTTCACCACGTGCTCCAGCCAATAGATTTTGTTGTGTAAGAGAGATGGCTTAAACGTTGCCTTTTCGTGAAATAAGTTTGCGGCGGAAAAGTTCCAGCACGGCAAAGCAAATCTGCGCCATTGACAGCCTCAGCGTTACACTATTAACATACGATGTTCACCACGTGCTCCGGCCAATAGATATTGTTGTGTAAGAGAGATGGTTTAAATGTTGCCTTTTTCGTCAAATAATTTAGTTTGTGGCGGTAAAGTTCCACCACGGGAAAGCAAATCTGCGCCATTGACAGTGTCAGTGTTACACTATTAACATACGGTGTTCACCACGGGCTCCGGCCAATAGATATTGTTATGTAAGAGAGATGACTTAAATGTTGCCTTTTCAGGAAATACGTTAGTGGCGGAAAAGTTCCACCACGGCAAAGTAAACCTGCGCCGTTGACAGCATCAGCGTTGCACTATTAACATGCGATGTTCAACACGTGCTCCTGCCAACAGCGATTGTTGTGTAAAAGAGATGGCCTAAATGTTGCCTTTTTTCGGGAAATAATATAGTTTGTGGCGGTAAAGTTCCACCACGGGAAAGCAAATCTGCGCTATTGACAGCCTCATCGTTACACTATTAACTTACGATGTTCACCACGTGCACCAACCAATAGATATTGTTGTGAAAGAGAGATGGCTTAAATGTTGCCTTTTTCAGGAAATAATTTAGTTTGTGGCGGTAAAGTTCCACCACGGGAAAGCAAATCTGCGCTATTGACAGCCTCAACGTTACACTATTAACATACGATGTTCACCACGTGCTCCGGCCAATAGATATTGTTGTATAAGAGAGATGGTTTAAATGTTGCCTTTTCGGGAAATAAGTTTGCGGCGGAAACGTTCCACCACGGCAAAGCAAATCTGTGTCATTGACAGCCTCAGCTTTACACTATTAACATACGATGTTCACCACGTGCTCCAGCTAGTAGATATAGTTGTGTAAGAGAGATGATTAAATGTTGCCTTTTTTCAGAAAATAATTTAGTTTGTGGCGGAAAAGTTCCACCACGGGAAAGCAAATCTGCGCTATTGACAGCATGATCGTTACACTATTAACATACGATGTTCACCACGTGCTCCGGCCAATAGATATTATAATGTAAGAGAGATGACTTAAATGTTGCCTTTTCAGGAATTATGTTAGTGTCGGAAAAGTTCCACCACGGCAAAGTAAACCTGCGCCGTTGACAGCATCAGCGTTGCACTATTAACATGCGATGTTCACCACGTGCTCCTGCCAACAGCGATTGTTGTGTAAAAGAGATGGCCTAAATGTTGCCTTTTTTCGGGAAATAATATAGTTTGTGGCGGTAAAGTTCCACCACGGGAAAGCAAATCTGCGCTATTGACAGCCTCATCGTTACACTATTAACTTACGATGTTCACCACGTGCACCGACCAATAGATATTGTTGTGAAAGAGAGATGGCTTAAATGTTGCCTTTTTCAGGAGATAATTTAGTTTGTGGCGGTGAAGTTCCACCACGGGAAAGCAAATCTGCGCTATTGACAGCCTCAACGTTACACTATTAACATACGATGTTCACCACGTGCTCCGGCCAATAGATATTGTTGTATAAGAGAGATGGTTTAAATGTTGCCTTTTCGGGAAATAAGTTTGCGGCGGAAACGTTCCACCACGGCAAAGCAAATCTGTGTCATTGACAGCCTCAGCTTTACACTATTAACATACGATGTTCACCACGTGCTCCAGCTAGTAGATAAAGTTGTGTAAGAGAGATGATTAAATGTTGCCTTTTTTCGGAAAATAATTTAGTTTGTGGCGGAAAAGTTCCACCACGGGAAAGCAAATCTGCGCTATTGACAGCCTCATCGTTACACTATTACCATACGATGTTCACCACGTGCTCCGGCCAATAGATATTGTTGTATAAGAGAGATGGTTTAAATGTTGCCTTTTCGGGAAATAAGTTTGCGGCGGAAACGTTCCACCACGGCAAAGCAAATCTGTGTCATTGACAGCCTCAGCATTACACTATTAACATACGATGTTCACCTCGTGCTCCGGTCAATAGAGATTGTTGTGTAAGAGAGATGGCCTAAATGTTGCCTTTTTTCGGGAAATAATATAGTTTGGTGCGGTAAAGTTCCACCACGGGAAAGCAAATCTGCGCTATTGACAGCCTCATCGTTACACTATTAACTTACGATGTTCACCACGTGCACCGACCAATAGATATTGTTGTGAAAGAGAGATGGCTTAAATGTTGCCTTTTTTCGGAAAATAATTTAGTTTGTGGCTGAAAATTTCCATCACGGGAAAGTAAATCTCCGCTATTGACAGCCTCAGCGTTGCACTATTACCATACGATGTTCACCGCGTGCTCCGGCCAATAGAGATTGTTGTGTAAGAGAGTTGGCCTAATTTTGCCTTTTTCGGAAATAATTTAGTTTGTGGCGGAAAAGTTCCACCACGGGAAAGTAAATCTGCGCTATTGACAGCCTCAGCTTTGCACTATTAACATACGATGTTCACCGCGTGCTACGGCCGATAGAGATTGTTGTGTAAGAGAGATGGCTTAAATGTTGCTTTTTGGAAAAATAATTTAGTTTGTGGCAGAAAAGTTCCACCACCGGAAAGTAAATCTGCGCTATTGACAGCCTCAGCGTTAAACTGTTAACATACGATGTTCACCACGTGCTCCGGAAAATAGAGATTGTTGTGTGAGAGAGATGGCCTAAATGTTGCCTTTTTTCGGGAAATAATTTAGTTCGTAGCGGCGAAGTTCCACCACGGGAAAGTAAATCTGCGCTATTGACAGCCTCAGCTTTACACAATTACCATACGATGTTCACCGCGTGCTCCGGCCAATAGAGATTGTTGTGTAAGAGAGATGTACTAAATGTTGCCTTTTTTTGGAAAATAATTTAGTTTGTTGCGGTAAAGTTCCACCACGGGAAAGCAAATCTGTGCTATTGACAGCCTCAGTGTCACACTATTAACATACGATGTTCACCACGTGCTCCGGCCAATACATTTTGTTGTGTAAGAGAGATGGCTTCAATGTTGCCTTTTCGGGAAATAAGTTTGTGGCGGAAAAGTTCCACCACGGCAAAGCAAATCTGCGCCATTGACAGCCTCAATGTTACACTATTAACATACCATGTTCACCACGTGCTCCAGCCAACAAAGATTGTTGTGTAAGAGAGATGGCCTAAATGTTGCCTTTTTTTTGGAAAAAAAAAATTGTAGTTTCTGGCGGAAAAGTTCCACCACGGGAAAGTAAATCTGGGCTATTGACAGCCTCAGCGTTACACTACTAAAATACGATGTTCACCACGTGCTCCGGCCAATAGAGATTCTTGTCTTAGAGAGCTGGACTAAATGTTGCCTTTTAGGGAGAAATAATTTAGTTTGTGGCGGAAAAGATCCACCAGGGAAAAGTAAATCTGCGCAATTGACAGCCTCAGCGTTACACTATTACCATACGATGTTCACCGCGTGCTCCGACCAATAGAGATTGTTGTGTCAGAGAGATGGCCTAATTTTGCCTTTTTCGGAAAAATAATTTAGTTTGTGGCGAAAAGTTCCACCACAGAAAGTAAATCACCGCTATTGACAGCCTCAGCGTTACACTATTACCATACGATGTTCACATCGTGCTCCGGTCAATAGAGATTGTTGTGTAAGAGATGGCATAGATGTTGCCTTTTTTCGGAAATAATTTAGTTTGCGGGGGCACTGTTCATCCACGGGAAAGCAAATCTGCGCTATTGACAGCCTCATCGTTACACTATTAACATACGATGTTTACCATGTGCTCCGGCCAATACAGATTGTTGTGTAAGAGAGATGGATAAATGTTGCCTTTTTTCGGAAAAAATAATTTAGTTTGTGGTGGAAAATTTTCACCACGGGAAAGTAAATCTGCGCTGTTGACAGCCTCAGCGTTACACTATTAACATACGATGTTCACCACGTTCTCCGGCGAACAGAGATAGTTTTGTAAGAGAGATTGCCTAAATGTTGCCTTTTTTTCAGAACATAATAATTTAATTTGTGGCGGAAAAGTCCCACCACGGGAAAGTAAATCTGCGCTATTGACAGCCTCAGCTTTGCACTATTAACATACGATGTTCACCGCGTGCTCCGGCCAATAGAGATTGTTGTGTAAGAGAGATGGACTAAATGTTGCCTTTTTTCGGGAAATAATTTAGTTCGTAGCGGCGAAGTTCCACCATGGGAAAGTAAATCTGCGCTATTAACTGCCTCATCGTTACACTATTAACTTACGATGTTCACCACGTGCTCCGACCAATAGATATTGTTGTATAAGAGAGATGGCTTAAATGTTGCCTTTTCGGGAAATAAGTTTGCGGCAGAAACGTTCCACCACGGAAAAGCAAATCTGTGCCATTGACAGCCTCAGCGTAACACTATTAACATACGATGTTCAACACGTGCTCCGGTCAATAGAGATTGTTGTGTAAGAGAGATGGCCTAAATGTTGCCTTTTTTCGGGAAATAATATAGTTTGTGGCGGTAAAGTTCAGCCACGGGAAAGCAAATCTGCGCTATTGACAGCCTCATCGTTACACTATTAACTTACGATGTTCACCACGTGCACCGACCAATGGATATTGTTGTGAAAGAGAGATGGCTTAAATGTTGCCTTTTTCAGGAAATTAGTTTGTGGCGGTAATGATCCACCACAGGAAAGCAAATCTGCGCTATTGACAGCCTCATCGTTACACTATTAACATACGATGTTCACCAAGTGCTCCCGCCAATAGATATTGTTGTATAAGAGAGATGGTTTAAATGTTGCCTTTTCGGGAAATAAGTTTACGGCGGAAACGTTCCACCACGGCAAAGCAAATCTGTGCCATTGACAGCCTCAGCGTTACACTATTAACATACGATGTTCACCACGTGCTCTGGCCAACAGAGATTGTTGTGTAAGAGAGATGACCTAAATGTTGCCTTCTTTTCGGTAAAAAATAATTTAGTTTGTGGCGGAAAAATTTCCACCACGGGAAAGTAAATCTGCGCTGTTGACAGCCTCAGCATTACACCAATAACATACGATGTTCACAACATGCTCCGGCCAATAGAGATTGTTGTGTAAGAATGATGGATTAAATGTTGTCTTTTTCAGATAATTTAGTTTGTGGCTGAAAATTTCCACCACGGGAAAGAAAATCTCCGCTATTGACAGCCTCAGCGTTACACTATTACCATACGATGTTCACCGCGTGCTCCGGGCAATAGAGATTGTTGTGTAAGAGAGATGGCCTAATTTTGCCTTTTTCGGAAATAGTTTAGTTTGTGGCGGAAAAGTTCCACCACGGCAAAGCAAATCTGCGCCATTGACAGCCTCAATGTTACACTATTAACATACCATGTTCACCACGTGCTCCGGCCAACAAAGATTGTTGTGTAAGAGAGATGGCCTAAATGTTGCCTTTTTTTGAAAAAAAAATTGTAGTTTCTGGCGGAAAAGTTCCACCACGGGAAAGTAAATCTGGGCTATTGACAGCCTCAGCGTTACACTACTAACATACGATGTTCACCACGTGCTCCGGCCAATAGAGATTCTTGTCTTAGAGAGCTGGACTGAATGTTGCCTTTTAGGGAGAAATAATTTAGTTTGTGGCGAAAAGTTCCACCACAGAAAGTAAATCGCCGCTATTGACAGCCTCAGCGTTACACTATTACCATACGATGTTCACATCGTGCTCCGGTCAATAGAGATTGTTGTGTAAGAGATGGCATAGATGTTGCCTTTTTTCGGAAATAATTTATTTTGCGGGGGCACTGTTCCTCCACGGGAAAGTAAATCTGCGCTATTGACAGCCTCATCGTTACAATATTAACATACGATGTTCACCCCGTGCTCCAGCCAGTAGATATAGTTGTGTAAGAGAGATGGATAAATGTTGCCTTTTTTCGGAAAATAATTTAGTTTGTGGCAGAAAAGTTCCACCACGGTGAAGCAGATCTGCGCTATTGACAGCATCATCGTTACACTATTAACATACGATGTTCACCACGTTCTCCGGCCAATAGATATTGTTGTGTAAGAGAGATGGCTTAAATGTTGCTATTTTCGGTTAATAATTTAGTTTGTGGCGGTAAAGTTCCTCCACGGGAAAGCAAATCTGCGCTATTGACAGCCTCAGCATTACACTATTACATACGATGTTCACCGCGTGCTCCGGTCAATAGAGATTGTTGTGTAAGAGAGATGGCCTAAATGTTGCCTTTTTTCGGGAAATAATTTAGTTCGTAGCGGCGAAGTTCCACCACGGGAAAGTAAATCTGCGCTATTGACAGCCTCAGCTTTACACTATTACCATACGATGTTCACCGCCTGCTCCGGCCAATAAAGATTGTTGTGTAGGAGAGATGGCTTAAATGTTGCCTTTTTCGGAAAATAATATAGTTTGGGGCGGTAAAGTTCCACCACGGGAAAGCAAATCTGCGCTATTGACAGCCTCATCGTTACACTATTAACTTACGATGTTCACCACGCGCTCCGGCCAATATAGATTGTTGTCTTAGAGAGCTTGACTATATGTTGCCTTTTACGGAGAAATAATTTAGTTTGTGGCGGAAAAGTTCCACCACGAGAAAGTAAATCTGCGCTATTGACAGCCTCAGCTTTACACGATTACCATACGATGTTCACCGCGTGCTCCGGCCAATAGAGATTGTTTTGTAAGAGAGATAGACTAAATGTTGCCTTTTTGGAAAATAATTTAGTTTTTGGCGGAAAAGTTCAACCACGGGAAAGCAAATCTGCGCTATTGACAGCCTCATCGTTACACCATTAACTTACGATGTTTATCGCGTGCTCCGACCAATAGTTATTGTTGTGAAATAGAGATGGCTTATATGTTGCCTTTTTCAGGAAAAATTTAGTTTGTGGCGGTAAAGTTCCACCACGGGAAGGCAAATCTGTGCTACTGACAGCCTCATCGTTACACTATTAACATACGATGTTCACCACGTGCTCCGGCCAATTGAGATTGTTGTGCAAGAGATATGGACTAAATGTTGCCTTTTTTCGCAAAATAATTGTTTGTGGCGGTAAAGTTCCACCACGAGAAAGCAAATCTGCACTATTGACAGCCTCAGCGTTACACTATTAACATACGATGTTCACCACGTGCTCCAGCCAATAGATTTTGTTGTGTAAGAGAGATGGCTTAAACGTTGCCTTTTCGGGAAATAAGTTTGTGGCGGAAAAGTTCCAGCACGGCAAAGCAAATCTGCGCCATTGACAGCCTCAGCTTTACACTATTAACATACGATGTTCACCACGTGCTCCGGCCAATAGACATTGTTGTGTAAGAGAGATGGTTTAAATGTTGCCTTTTTCGTCAAATAATTCAGTTTGTGGCGGTAAAGTTCCACCACGGGAAAGCAAATCTGCGCCATTGACAGTGTCAGCGTTACACTATTAACATACGGTGTTCACCACGTGCTCCGGCCAATCGATATTGTTATGATAGAGAGATGACTTAAATGTTGCCTTTTCAGGAAATATGTTAGTGGCGGAAAAGTTCTACCTCGGCAAAGTAAACCTGCGCCGTTGACAGCATCAGCGTTGCACTATTAACATGCGATGTTCACCACGTGCTCCTGCCAACAGCGATTGTTGTGTAAAAGAGATGGCCTAAATGTTGCCTTTTTTTCGGAAAAAATAATTTAGTTTGTGGCGGTAAAGTTCCACCACGGGAAAGCAAATCTGCGCTATTGACAGCCTCAGCATTACACAATTAACATACGATGTTCACCGCGTGCTCCGGTCAATAGAGATTGTTGTGTAAGAGAGATGGCCTAAATGTTGCCTTTTTTCAGGAAATAATATAGTTTGTGGCGGTAAAGTTCCACCACGGGAAAGCAAATCTGCGCTATTGACAGCCTCATCGTTACACTATTAACTTACGATGTTCACCGCATGCTCCGGCCAATAAAGATTGTTGTGTAGGAGAGATGGCTTAAATGTTACCTTTTTCGGAAAATAATATAGTTTGTGGCGGTAAAGTTCCCCCACGGGAAAGCAAATCTGCGCTATTGAAAGCCTCATCCTTACACTATTAACTTACGATGTTCACCAGGTGCTCCGACCAATAGATATTGTTGTGAAAGAGAGATGGCTTAAATGTTGCCTTTTTCAGGAAATAATTTAGTTTGTGGCGGTAAAGTTCCGCCAAGGGAAAGTAAATCTGCGCTATTGACACCCTCAGCGTTACACTATTAACATACGATGTTCACCACGTGCTCCGGCCAATAGAGATTGTTGTGTAAGAGAGATGGCCTAAATGTTGCCTTTTTTCGGGAAATAATTTAGTTCGTAGCGGCGATGTTCCACCACGGGAAAGTAAATCTGCGCTATTAACTGCCTCAGCTTTACACTATTACCACACGATGTTAACCGCGTTCTCCGGCCAATAGAGATTGTTGTGTAGGAGAGATGGCTTATATGTTGCCTTTTCGGGAAATAAGTTTGCGGCGGAAACGTTCAACCACGGCAAAGCAAATCTGTGCCATTGACAGCCTCAGCGTTACACTATCAACATACGATGTTCACCACGTGCTCTGGCCAACAGAGATTGTTGTGTAAGAGAGATGGCCTAAATGTTGCCTTTCTTTCGGTAAAAAATAATTTAGTTTGTGGCGGAAAAATTTCCACCACGGGAAAGTAAATCTGCGCTATTGAGAGCCTCAGCGTTACGCTATAACCACAAGATGCTGACCACGTGCTCCAGACAGTAGATATTGTTGTGTAAGACAGATGGCTAAAATGTTGCCTTTTTCGTAAAGTAATTTAGTTTGTGGAGGCAAAGTTCCACTACGGGAAAGTAAATCTGCGCTATTGACGGCATCAGCGTAGCACTATTAACATACGATGTTCAACACGTGCACCGGCCAATAGAGATTGTTGTGTAAGAGAGATGGCCAAAATGTTGCCTTTTTCTGAAAATAATTTAGTTTGTGGCGGAAAAGTCCCACCATGGGAAAGTAAATCTGCGCTAGAGACAACCTCATCGTTACACTATTAACATACGATGTTCACCCCGTGCTCCAGCCAGTAGATATAGTTGTGTAAGAGAGATGGATAAATGTTGCCTTTTTTCGGAAAATAATTTAGTTTGTGGCAGAAAAGATCCACCACGGGAAAGCAGATCTGCGCTATTGACAGCATCATCGTTACACTATTAACATACGATGTTCACCACGTGCTCCGGCCAATAGATATTGTTGTGTAAGAGAGATGGCCTAAATGTTGCCTTTTTTCGGGAAATAATATAGTTTGTGGCGGTAAAGTTCCACCACGGGAAAGCAAATCTGCGCTATTGACAGCCTCATCGTTACACTATTAACTTACGATGTTCACCACGTGCTCCGACCAATAGATATTGTTGTGAAAGAGAGATGGCTTAAATGTTGCCTTTTTCAGGAAATAATTTAGTTTGTGGCGGTAAAGTTCCACCACGGGAAAGCAAATCTGCGCTACTGACAGCCTCATCGTAAAACTATTAACATACGATGTTCACCACGTGCTCCGGCCAATAGATATTGTTGTATAAGAGAGATGGTTTAAATGTTGCCTTTTCGGGAAATAAGTTTGCGGCGGAAACGTTCCACCACGGCAAAGCAAATCTGTGGCATTGACAGCCTCAGCGTTACACTATTAACATACGATGTTCACCACGTGCTCTGGCCACCAGAGATTGTTGTGTAAGAGAGATGACCTAAATGTTGCCTATTTTCGGTAAAAAATAATTTAGTGTTTGGCGGAAAAATGTCCACCACGGGAAAGTTAATCTGGGCTATTGACAGCCTCAGCGTCACACTACTAACATACGATGTTCACCACATGATCCGGCCAATAGAGATTGTTGTCTTAGAGAGCTGGACTAAATGTTGCCTTTTACGGAGAAATAATTTAGTTTGTGGCGGAAAAGTTCCACCACGGGAAAGTAAATCTGCGCTATTGACAGCCTCAGCTTTACACGATTACCATACGATGTTCACCGCGTGCTCCGGCCAAAGAGATTGTTTTGTAAGAGAGATAGACTAAATGTTGCCTTTTTGTAAAATAATTTAGTTTTTGGCGGAAAAGTTCAACCACGGGAAAGCAAAACTGCGCTATTGACAGCCTCATCGTTACACCATTAACTTACGATGTTTATCGCGTGCTCCGACCAATAGTTATTGTTGTGAAAGAGAGATGGCTTATATGTTGCCTTTTTCAGGAAATAATTTAGTTTCTGGCGGTAAAGTTCCACCACGGGAAAGCAAATCTGTGCTACTGACCGCCTCATCGTTACACTATTAACATACGATGTTCACCACGTGCTCCGGCCAATAGATATTGTAGTATAAGAGAGATGGCTTAAATGTTGCCTTTTCGGGAAATAAGTTTGTGGCGGAAACGTTTAACCACGGCAAAGCAAATCTGTGCCATTGACAGCCTCAGCGTTACACTATTAACATACGATGTTCACCACGTGCTCTGGCCAACAGAGTTTGTTGTGTAAGAGAGATGGCCTAAATGTTGCCTTTTTCGCAAAATAATTGTCTGTGGCGGTAAAGTTCCACCACGAGAAAGCAGATCTGCACTATTGACAGCCTCAGCGTTACACTATTAACATACGATGTTCACCACGTGCTCCAGCCAATAGATTTTGTTGTGTAAGAGAGATGGCTTAAACGTTGCCTTTTCGGGAAATAATTTAGTTTGTGGCGGTAAAGTTCCACCACGGAAAAGCAAATCTGCGCCATTGACAGTGTCAGCGTTACACTATTAACATACGGTGTTCAGCACGTGCTCCGGCCAATAGATATTGTTATGTAAGAGAGATGACTTAAATGTTGCCTTTTCAGGAAATACGTTAGTGGCGGGAAAGTTCCACCACGGCAAAGTAAACCTGCGCCGTTGACAGCATCAGCGTTGCACTATTAACATGCGATGTTCACCACGTGCTCCTGCCAACAGCGTTTGTTGTGTAAAAGAGATGGCCTAAATGTTGCCTTTTTTCGGAAAAAATAATTTAGTTTGTGGCGGTAAAGTTCCACCACGGGAAAGCAAATCTGCGCTTCTGACAGCCTCATCGTTACACTATTAACATACGATGTTCACCACGTGCTCCGGCCAATAGATATTGTTGTATAAGAGAGATGGTTTAAATGTTGCCTTTTCGGGAAATAAGTTTGCGGCGGAAACGTTCCACCACGGCAAAGCAAATCTGTGCCATTGACAGCCTCAGCGTTACACTATTAACATACGATGTTCACCACGTGCTCTGGCCAACAGAGATTGTTGTGTAAGAGAGATGACCTAAATGTTGCCTTTTCGGGAAATAAGTTTGTGGCGGAAAAGTTCCACCACGGCAAAGCAAATCTGCGCCATTGACAGCCTCAATGTTACACTATTATTATGCCATTTTCATCACGTGCTCCGCCCATCAGAGATTTTTGTGTAAGAGAGATGGCCTAAATGTTGCCTTCTTTTCAGAAAAAAAATTGTAGTTTCTGGCGGAAAAGTTCCACCACGGGAAAGTTAATCTGGGCTATTGACAGCCTCAGCGTCACACTACTAACATACGCTCTTCACCACGTGCTCCGGCCTATATAGATTGTTTTGTAAGAGAGATGGCCTAAATCTTGCCTTTTTCGAAATATAATTTAGTTTGTGGCGGGAAAGTTCCACCACGGGAAAGTATATCTGCGCTATTGACTACCTCAGTTTTACACTATTTACATACGATGTTCACCACGTGCTCCGGCCAATAGAGATTCTTGTGTAAGAGAGATGGCCTAAATGTTGCCTTTTACGGAATAATAATTTAGTTTGTGACGGAAAAGATACACCACCGGAAGGTAAATCTGCGCTATTGACAGCCTCAGCGTTAGGGTATTAACATACAATGTTCACCGCGTACTAAGGCCAATAAAGATTGTTGTGTAAGAGAGATGGACTAAATGTTGCCTCTTTCGGGAAATAATTTAGTCTGTGGCGGCAAAGTTCCACCACGGGAAAGCAAATCTGCGCTATTGACAGCCTCAGCGTTACACTATTAACATACGGTGTTCACCACGTGCTCCGCCATATAGAGATTGTTGTGTAAGAGACATGCCCTAAATGTTGCCTTTTTAGGAAAAATAATTTAGTTTGTGGCGGTTAAGTTCCACCACGGGAAAGTAAATCTGCGCTATTGACAGCCTCAACGTTACTCTATTAACATACGATGTTCACCACGTGCTCCGGCCAATAGAGATTATTGTGTAAGAGAGATGGCCTAAATGTTGCCCTTTTCGGTAAAATAATTTATTTTGTGGAGGCAAGGTTTCACCTCGGAGAAGTAAGTCTGCGCTATTGACAGCCTCAGCGTTACACAATTAACATACGATGTTCACCGCGTGCTCCGGCCAAAGGAGAATTTTGTGTAAGCGAGATTGCCTAAATTCTGCCTCTTTCGGAAAATGATTTAGTTTGTGGCGAAAAAGTTCCATCACGGGAAAGCAAATCTGCGCTATTGACAGCCTCAACGTTACACTATTAACATAAAATGTTCATTACGTTCTCCGGCCAATAGAGATTGTTGGGTAAGAGAGATGGCCTAAATGTTGCCTGTTTCGGAAAATAATTTAGTTTGTAGCGGCAAAGTTCCACCACGGGAAAGTAAATCTGCGCTATTACCAACCTCAGCGTTACACTGTTAACATACGATGTTCACCACGTGCTCCGGCCAAAGTAGAGTTTTGTGTAAGCGAGATTGCCTAAATATTGCCTCTTTCGGCAAATAATTTCGTTTGTGGCGGTAAAGTTCCACCACGGGAAAGTAATTCTCCGCTATTGACAGCCTCAGCTTTACACTATTTACATACGATGTTCACCGCGTGCTCCGGCCAATAGAGATTGTTGTTAAGCGCGATGGCTTAATGTTGCCTTGTTCGGAAAAATAATTTAGTTTGTGGCGGTAAAGTTCCACCACGGGAAAGCAAATCTGCGCTATTGACAGCCTCAGCGTTACACTGTTAACATACGATGTTCACCACGTGCTCCGGCCAATAGAAATTTTTGTGTAACAGAGATTGCCTAAATCTTGCCTTTTTCGAAATATAATTTAGTCTGTGGCGGGAAAGTTCCACCACGGGAAAGTATATCTGCGCTATTGACTACCTCAGCTTTACAGTATTTACATACGATGTTCACCACGTGCTCCGGCCTATAGAGATTCTTGTGTAAGAGAGATTGCCTAAATGTTGCCTTTTTACGGAATAATAATTTAGTTTGTGACGGAAAAGATACACCACCGGAAATAAAATCTGCGCTATTGACAGCCTCAGCGTTAGAGTATTAACATCCAATGTTCACCGCGTACTAAGGCCAATAAAGATTGTTGTGTAAGAGAGATGGACTAAATGTTGCCTTTTTCGGGAAATTATTTAGTCTGTGGCGGCAAAGTTCCACCACGGGAAAGCAAATCTGAGCTATTGACAGCCTCAGCGTTACACTATTAACATACGGTGTTCACCACGTGCTCCGGCATATAGAGATTGTTGTGTAAGAGACATGGCCTAAATGTTACCTTTTTAGGAAAAAAAATTTAGTTTGTGGCTGACAAGTTCCACCACGGGAAAGTAAATCTATGCTATTGACTGCCTCAGCGTTACACTATTAACAGACGATGTTCGCCACGTGCTCCGGCCAATATAGATTTTTGTGTAACGGAGATTGCCTAAATTTTGCCTTTTTGAGTAAATAATTTAGTTTGTGGCGGAAAAGTTCCACCACCGGAAAGTAAATCTGCGCTATTGACAGCCTCAGCTTTACACTATTAACATATGATGTTCAACGCGTGCTCCGGCCAATAGAGATTGTTGTTAAGAGCGATATCCTAAATGTTGCTTTTTCGGAAAAATAATTTAGTTTGTAGAGCAAAAGTTCCACCACGGAAAGTAAATCTGCGCTACTGACAGCCTCAGCGTTACACTATTAACATACGATGTTCACCGCGTGCTCCGCCCTATAGAGATTGTTGTGTGAGATGGCCTATACGTTGCCCTTTTCGGAGAAAAATTTAGTTTCTGGCGGCTAAGTTCCACCACGGGAAAGTAAATCTGCGCTATTGACAGCCTCAACGTTACACTATTAACATATGATGTTCACCGCGTGCTCCGGCCATTAGAGATTGTTGTTAAGAGCGATGGCCTAAATGTTGCCTTTTTCGGAAAAATAATTTAGTTTGTGGAGGCGAAGTTCCACCAGGGCAAAGTAAATCTGCGCTATAACAGTTTTGGCGTTACAATATTAACATACGATGTTCACCGCGTGCTCCGGCCTATATAGATTGTTGTGTAAGAGAGATGGCCTAAATGTTGCCTTTTTCGGAAAATAATTTAGTTTGTGGCGGAAAAGTTCCACCACCGGAAAG
The DNA here is from genome assembly GCF_052857255.1 of Amblyomma americanum. NCBI lineage: Eukaryota > Metazoa > Arthropoda > Arachnida > Ixodida > Ixodidae > Amblyomma > Amblyomma americanum. The sequence goes on from NC_135503.1 coordinate 157,062,805, forward strand.
TAAATCTGCGCTATAGACAGCCTCAGCTTTACACTATTAACATATGATGTTCACAGCGTGCTCCGGCCAATAGAGATTGTTGTTAAGAGCGATGGCCTAAATGTTGCCTTTTTCGGAAAAATAATTTAGTTTGTGGAGGCAAAGTTCCACCAGGGCAAAGTAAATCACCCCGCAGGGGGCGCCTGCAGCTTGCAGGCGTCGCGACGGTGATTGGCGACACCGCGGGTTCCCAAGCATCCGCAGGGACATCCCCGCAAGGGGATGATGGTGAACTGTGCATCACCACGGACCCAAGCACCCGCGCCTCGCCGTGCGTGGCATCGCCGTGTCCGGGGAAAAGGGGATCCTGGTGGTTGAGCCGATGCTGAGCGTTTGGACCTTTAAGGCCCCTCGGCGGAAGCAACACACCACTTCGGCCCCAGCTTCACGTAGACGGCACCTTCGGCCTGACCCGACCGGGGGAAATCGGCAGTCGCCTTTTCCTATCCTCCACTCTGTCTTTCACTTTCCTATCTCTTTCTCACAACTCTCCTGTCTTCTGCTCACTTCTTACTTTTTTTCACTTTCATAGGCGGCGAGGGTTAACCTTGTGTGGCCAACCACCCTGAGTTGTGTCGGATTTGGTTATAGTTTAGGTGTACAGCTGGCGTGGGCAGGACTTGCGTTCAAGTTCCTGTCCCGTCCCCTTGTTGGACTCCATGGTGGGTGGCTGGCACCATGACTGAAAAACTTCATTTTTTATGCTCCCCCACTTTCAAACCCCGATTGCTCTCTCAAGAGAGGGCGGAACGAAGCAGCAGACTTTTTTTCAACAAAGAAACCGACATTGACATTCACCAAGTTCTATGTTATCCACAGCGAAAGTAATGAAAAACAAGCAAGAATAATTTCTCCGTTCCTTGTATCTAAATGCCTAACAGATACCCTGGGCCCTGGCTACAAGGTGTCTAAAATGGCCAGCGGAGATTTATTGTTAGAACTCCTTGACAACACCCAGAACTCGAAAATCGCAAACATTGCATCCATCGGAGAAATCCCAGTTTCAATAACAGCGCACCGATCGCTAAACTCAGTTCGTGGTGTCATCTCTGAAAACGACTTCATACACCTAACCGAGAAAGAATTGCTGGAAGGCCTGTCTGACCAAAATGTCACAGATGTATACAGAATCAAAATCCGGAAAGACAATAAAGAAATAGAGACAAAACACTTGGTTCTAACATTCAATACAAGTACATTACCAGAAACCATCGAAATCCAGCTTTGCTGATGTGGTGCGCAGGGGCGGTGCACCACACAGCACCCCGGTGCCTGCCGAGGCCACTTCCATCGAGCCAATGGCAGGACCATTCACGCCCCAGGCAGGGTCAGCGAAAGCTGCCCTGCCAATGTCAAAGCAGGGAGCGCCGGTCCATGCGTCGGCATCCCGCAGGACTTCCCCCTACCGGGGAAGGACTGAAACCCACAAACCCGCGGCTTCCCCGCGGTCCTCCAGCGCCTCGCGCGAGGCGATGGATATAACTGCCACTCCGCCTCCACTACAGAGGCGGAACAGCTCTCTTGAGCGGAAAAAAGACAGGCCCCTAGTAACGGGCCCACTACTTAAGTAAATCCCCTTTCATTTCCTCTCAAAAACATAAACATGGCTTTTTTAATCCATTGGAATTGTAGAGGACTTATGCGGAATTACAGCGACATAACACATATTTTAGGGTCAATGTTACCCACAGCTTTATGTCTTCAGGAGACCAATCTTGGTCCACAACATGTACATATCCTGAAACATTATAAAACTTTTAGACGCGATCGAGAGCAGGCAAATCGGCTATCGGGAGGCGTCGCGATAGTCGTTCAAAGCGGTGTCCCTGCTCAAGAAATTAAACTCAAAACAAAACTTTAGGCGGTTGCAGTCAGTATCGTAAGCTACAAAACACTAACAATCCGTTCCGTATACATTCCTCCACATTTTACGTTAACACTCCATGATCTACAGCAACTGATCAGAGAACTTCCGGAGCCATATCTGTTACTTGGGGATTTTAATGCTCACTCCTCCCTGTGGGGAAGCGAACGCTGTGACGCTAGAGGTCAAATAATCGAAGATTTTATCCTGACGAATAATGTATGTCTTTTAAATACGAAAAAGGCCACCTACTGTTCCCCAACGTCTGGGAAAATGAGCAGTTTAGACCTGTCTTTTTGTTCACATTCTGTTTTTAGTGATTTTAAGTGGGACGTTTTAGACAACCCGTTTGGGAGTGATCACCTACCAGTTTTTATAAGCCTATCATCCTCACCTGCAGTCATCGCAACCAAACCACGGCGATGGAAGCTACATCTAGCTGATTGGGCCATGTTTAGAGAAAAGGCCAGATTAGAGGACATTTACTCAGAAACACTTAGCATAGATGAAATCAATGAAATTCTTACAAAGGGTATCATCGATGCTGCACGGCTAGCTATTCCCCTGTCCACAGGCGTGGTGCGCCAGAACCACAAGGTATGGTGGACGCGAGAATGTTGGGAAGCCAAAAAACAACAAAATAAGGCCTGGGGTGTATTTCTTAGGTATCCTACTCACGAAAATCTAATAACTTTCAAAAAGGCAAAAGCTAAAGCCCGATATATACGACGGAACGCGGAAAAAATGTCTTGGCAAAATTATGTGTCGTCCATAAACAGCTCGGTAACATCAAAAAAACTGTGGAAGCAGGTCATAAAATTAAATGGCAGCTATTCCCCATTCACCCTTCCTCTGCTGACGGATCCTGGAATTCAGACAAGTATTAAAGAACAAGCAGACATTCTGGGGCAACATTTTTTTATAGTTTCTAGTTCTTCCCACTATACACAGTCATTCTTAAAATCCAAAAACACAACCGAAAAACAAAGACTCCCTACGGCAGGCAGCACAAACGAGCCTTACAATAATTTGATTACACTTCAAAAAATACAGAGAGTACTGTCTATAGGTAAACAAACTGCACCAGGCCCCAACGAAATTCATTATGAAATGCTATCTCATCTATCTGAGCAATCTGTAGAAGTTCTGTTAAAATTTTTTAACAAAATATGTGTAGTAGGGAAAATACCAGCTGCTTGGAAAAAAGCCATTATTGTTCCATTTCTAAAACCAGGAAAGCCACCAACCTCCCCTAACCGTTACAGGCCTATAGCCCGTACAAGCTGTCTTGCCAAATCTTTTGAGAGTGTTATAAATATTAGATTAATGTTTATTCTAGAATCCCGAGAGCTTCTTAATGTCCACCAATGTGGTTTTAAAAAAACATGTTCCACAGTCGACCATTTAATCCGCCTGGAAAACACAATCCGAGAGGCCTTTATACACAGACAACACTGCCTTTCAGTTTTTTTCGATATGGAGAAGGCATATGACACGACCTGGAGGTTCGGGATTCTTCGCGACCTGGCAGGGCTTGGTATCCTCGGGAGGATGCTGAAATATTTGAGCGACTTTTTATCCAACCGTTCTTTCCAAGTTCGTCTCGGCGCAACCCTCTCAAATAATTTTACTCAGGAAAACGGCGTTCCTCAGGGATGCATTTTAAGTACTACATTGATCATAGTAAAAATGAATTCTTTAACCAGTATAATTCCACAGTCCATTATGTACTCGGTCTACGTTGATGATCTTCAAATTGCGTGCACATCTTCTAGCCTGGCAACTTGTGAGAGACAACTACAACTCACAATAAACAAATTAGCACTTTGGGCAGACAGAAATGGATTTAGGTTTTCTCCACAGAAAACTGTTGCGGTTCTTTTCTCGCTGCACAGAGGACTGCAGATTGATCCTACCCTCCACTTGAACGACACCACACTTCCAGTAAAACAAGAACACAAATTTTTAGGCTTAACTTTTGACAAAAAGCTAACGTTTCTACCACATATAAACACCCTAAAAAAGAAAGCCACCCAATCCCTGAATATACTTAAAGTACTCTCACGGAAGCGTTGGGGATCCGATAGGAGGTGCCTATTGCACATCTATCGCTCTCTAGTACGCTCTTCGTTAGACTATGGATCCATAGTGTATGGGTCTGCGAGGCCATCATACCTTAAAAAGCTAGATCCAGTACAAAACCTCGGGTTGCGCCTTTCAACTGGTGCTTACAGAACATCACCCATAAATAGCCTTCACGTAGAAGCAAATGAACCGAACCTCACCAACAGGAGAACAATGCTTACGTGTGCATACGTACTGAAAATAAGGTCGCTACCGAAACATCTTTGTTACACCATAGTTACAAAATGCCCATCCAGAACACTGTTCACCAACAAACCTCAAGCTGTAAAACCATTGCTCCCCCGCTTTGAAGAAATATGCCGAGAAATAAACATACTAGATGCACTTCCTGATGTTTCCCGGAGACCCGATAGGTTGCCACTTTGGTACTTGTTTCCTGGTGTATGCGATTTCGCACTGACACACGTTCAAAAAAGACATACCCCACTGGAACATATACAGCAAGAGTTATTGGAGTAAGTGAAAAATACAAGAATTGCACAGATTTCTACACAGATGGATCTAAGACAGCACTCTATGTAAGGAGCGCGATAGTGCAAGAGAAATGGGAAAAAGTAGTCAGGCTGCCTCAGTGCGCTTCAATATTTACAGCAGAATGCTACGCCATTGCTCTAGCTGTAGAACAAATATTGAAGAAAAACATACAGAACAGTGTTATCTACAGTGACTCCTTCAGCGTAATTACAGCAATAAACCCCAGAAATGCAACTGAACCCTTAATAGGAAACTTAATACATAATGTAATACGAGCTGATTCACAAGGACATACAATAAAGTTTTGCTGGGTTCCCAGTCACGTGGGCATCAGCGTAAATGAGAGGGCTGATGCAAGCACCGCACTTGCCCTTAACGCAAAAATAAAACCAGTAAACATACCGCATAAGGACTGCATCAAGTCAGTCCAGAATAAATTGAGAGAAAAATGGCAGGCCTCTTGGGACAACGAGGTTAACAACAAGCTGCACTTTGTAAAACCTGTTCTGGGTGAATGGAAGACCTGTAGGCACCAGGAACGATTTATTGAAGTAATTTTATGTCGTCTCCGCATTGGACATACACACATTACACATACTTTCTTACTAACGAAACAAGATAAACCTCGTTGTGAAAGATGTGGAGACGAACTAACAATAAACCATATTTTATTCTCGTGTGCAAAACTCGAAAAACTAAGAAATAAGCACTTTACGAAGTTTTATAATGAATACATTCCTTTACACCCAGCGCTGCTTTTAGGCGAAAATGCCATTGTTAACATATCTTTCGTTTTTAGCTTTTTAAAAGAGGCAGATGTTCTTCAGAGACTGTAAACGTTGATCCACAGCTTTGCTTTAAAACATGATGCATTTCAGCCATTTTTTTCATTCCATGAGAAGAGGGCTGAGGTGGTTATTTGAATGGTTGGGAGCCTCAGGATCCTTGCCCAGCCAAGGATGGCTGCTGAGGTTATCTGACCTTCTTGAAAGCATTTATTTTTAGCCATTTATAAAATTTCTTCTTCCTCTTATTACTACCAGAACGAAATAGCAATTTAAGTCCTCTACACAACCATGTTTCCTCCCACCTACAGAAGAGTGTTTATATACCTTGAGCCTGGCGCATGATAGCCTTAGCTGCTTATGTGCCATTAAACCCAACACAACAACAACAACAACAGCAAAGTAAATCTGCGCTATTAACAGCCTCGGCGTTACACTATTAACATACGATGTCCATCACGTGTTCCGGCCAAAGTAGATTTTTGTGTAAGCGAGATTGCCTAAATTTTGCCTCTTTCGAAAAATGATTTAGTTTGTGGCGGAAAAGTTCCACCACAGGAAAGTAAATCTACGTTATTGACGACCTCAGCGTTACACTATTAACATACGATGTTCACCACGTGCTCCGGTCAATAGAGATTGTTGTGTAACAGAGATGGCCTAAATGTTGCCTTTTTCGGTAAAATAATTTAGTTTGTGGAGGCAAAGTTCCACCAGGTGAAAGTAAATCTGCGCTATTAACAGCATCAGCGTTGCACTATTAACATACGATGTTCACCGCGTTGTCCGGCCTATATAGAATGTTTTGTAAGAGAGATGGCCTAAATGTTGCCTTTTTCGGAAAATAATTTTGTTTGTAGCGGCGAAGTTCCACCACGGGAAAGTAAATCTGCGCTATTGACAGCCTCAGCGTTACACTGTTAACATACGATGTTCACCACGTGCTCCGGCCATTAGAGATTTTTGTACAATAGAGAGTGCCTAAATGTTGCCTTTTTCGGAAAATAATTTAGTTTCTGGCGGAAAAAGTTCCACCACAGGAAAGTAAATCTGCGCTATTGACAACCTCAGCGTTGCACTATTAACATACGATGTTCACCACGTGCTCCGGCCAATATAGATTGTTGTGTAAGAGAGATGGCCTAAATGTTCCCTTTTTTCGACAAATAATTTTCTTTGTGGCCGAAAAGTTCCACCACGGGAAAGTAAATCTGCGCTACTGACAGCCTCAGCGTTACACTTAAAATACGATGTTCACTACGTGCTGCGGCCAATAGAGATTTTTGTGTAAGAGAGATTGCCTAAATGTTGCCTTTTTCGAAATATAATTTAGTTTGTGGCGGGAAAGTTCTACCACGGGAAAGTATATCTGCGCTATTGACTACCTCAGCTTTACACTATTAACATACGATGTTCAATACGTGCTCCGGCCAATAGAGATTCTTGTGTAAGAGAGATGGCCTAAATGTTGCCTTTTACGGAATAATAATTTAGTTTGTGACGGAAAAGATCCACCACCGGAAAGTAAATCTGCGCTATTGACAGCCTCAACGTTACACTATTAACAGACGATGTTCACCACGTGCTCCGGCCAATAGAGATTTTTGTGTAAGAGAGATTGCCTAAATTTTGCCTTTTTCGGAAAATAATTTAGTTTGTGGCGGAAAAGTTCCACCACGGGAAAGTAAATCTGCGCTATTGACAGCCTCAGCGTTACAGTATTAACATACAATGTTCACCGCGTACTAAGACCAATAAAGATTGTTGTGTAAAAGAGATGGACTAAATGTTGCCTTTTTCGGGAAATAATTTAGTCTGTGGCTGCAAAGTTCCACCACGGGAAAGTAAATCTGCGCTATTGACAGCCTCAGCGTTACACTATTAACATACGATGTTCACCACGTGCTCCGGCATATAGAGATTGTTGTGTAAGAGAGATGGCCTGAGCGTTGCCTTTTTAGGAAAAATAATTTAGTTTGTGGAGGCAAGGTTTCACCACGGAGAAGTAAATCTGCGCTATTGACAGCCTCAGCGTCACACCATTAACATACGATGTTCACCGCGTGCTCCGGCCAATAGTGATTGTTGTGTAAGAGAGATGGCCAAAATGTTGCCTTTTACGGAAAAATCGTTTAGTTTGTGGCTGACAAGTTCCACCACGGGAAAGTAAATCTACTCTATTGACTGCCTCAGCGTTACACTATTAACATACGATGCTCACGACGTGCTCCGACCAATAGAGATTTTTGTGTAAGAGAGATGGCCTAAATGTTGCCTTTTACGGAAAAATAATTTAGTTTGTGGCGTAAAATTTCCACCACGGGAAAGTATATCTGCGCTATTGACAGCCTCTGCGTTACACTATTAAAAGACGATGTTCACCTGGTGCTCCGGCCAATAGAGATTTTTGTGTAAGAAAGATTGCCTAAATTTTGCCTCTTTCGAAAAATAATTTAGCTTGTGGCAGAAAAACTCCACCACGAGAAAGTAAATCTACGCTATTGACGACCTCAGCGTTACACTATAAACATACGATGTCCTCCACGTGTTCCGGCCAAAGGAGATTTTTGTGTAAGCGAGATTACCTAAATTTTGCCTCTTTCGGAAAATGATTTAGTTTGTGGCGGCAAAGTTCCACCACGGGAAAGTAAATCTGCGCTATAGACAGCCTCAACGTTACACTATTAACATACGATGTTCACCACGTGCTCCGGCCAATAGAGATTGTTGTGTAGGAGATATGGCCTAAATGTTGCCCTTTTCGGTAAAATAATTTACTTTGTAGAGGCAAAGTTCCACCAGGGCAAAGTAAATCTGCGCTATTAACAGCCTCGGCGTTACACTACTAACATACGATGTTCACCGCGTGCTCCGGCCTATATAGATTGTTGTGTAAGAGAGATGGCCTAAATGTTGCGTTTTTCAGTAAATAATTTCGTTTGTGGCGGTAAAGTTCCACCACGGGAAAGTAAATCTGCGCTATTAACAGCCTCAGCTTTACACTATTAACATATGATGTTCACCGCGTTCTCCGGCCAATAGAGATTGTTGTTAGGAGCGATGGCCTAAATGTTGCCTTTTTCGGAAAAATAATTTAGTTTGTGGCGCTAAAGTTCCACCACGGGAAAGTAAATCTGCGCTACTGACAGCCTCAGCGTTACACTATTAACATACGATGTTCACCACGTGCTCCGGCCTATAGAGATTGTTGTGTGAGATTGCCTAAATGTTGCCCTTTTCGGAAAATAATTTAGTTTGTGGCGGCTAAGTTCCACCACGGGAAAATAAATCTACGCTATTGACGACCTCAGCGTTACACTATTAACATACGGTGTCCACCACGTGCTCCGGCCAAAGTAGAGTTTTGTGTAAGCGAGATTGCCTAAATTTTGCCTCTTTCGGAAAATAATTTAGTTTGTGGCGGGAAAGTTCCAAAACGGGAAAGTAAATCAGCGCTATTGACAGCCTCAGCGTTACACTATTACCATACGACTTTCACCACGTACTCCGGCCAAAGCAGATTTTTGTGTAAGCGAGATTGCCTAAATTTTGCCTCTTTCGGAAATTGATTTTGTTTGTGGCGGAAAAGTTCCACCACGGGAAAGTAAATCTGCGCTATTGACAGCCTCAGCGTTACACTGTAAACATACGATGTTCACCACGTCCTCCGGCCAATAGAGATTTTCATTTAAGAGAGATGGCCTAAATGTTGCCTTTTACGGAAAATAATTTCGTTTGTGGCGGTAAATTTTCACCACGGGAAAGTAAATCTGCGCTATTGACAGCCTCAGCTTTACACTATCAACATACGATGTTCACCGCGTGCTCCGGCCAATAAAGATTGTTGTTATGAGCGATGGCTTATAGTTGCCTTTTTCGGAAAAATAATTTAGTTTGTGGCGCAGAAGTTCCACCACAGGAAAGTAAATCTGCGCAATTGACAGCCTCAGCGTTACACTAATACCATACGATGTTCACCGCGTGCTCCGACCAATAGAGATTGTTGTGTAAGAGAGATGGCCTAAATTTTGCCTCTTTCGGAAAATGATTTAGTTTGTGGCGGAAAAGTTCCACCACGGGAAAGCAAATCTGCGCTATTGACAGCCTCAACGTTACACTATTAACATACGATGTTCACCACGTGCTCCGGCCAATAGAGATTGTTGTGTAAGAGAGATGGCCTAAATGTTGCCTGTTTCGGAAAATAATTTAGTTTGTAGCGGCGAAGTTCCACCACGGGAAAGTAAATCTGCGCTATTGACAGCCTCAGCGTTACACTATTAACATACGATGTTCACCGCGTGCTCCGGCCAATAGAGATTGTTGTTAAGAGCGATGGCCTAAATGTTGCCTTTTTCGGAAAAATAATTTAGTTTGTGGCGCAAAAGTTCCACCACGGGAAAGTAAATCTGCGCTACTGACAGCCTCAGCGTTACACTATTAACATACGATGTTCACCACGTGCTCCCGCCAATAGGGATTGTTGTGTGAGATGGTCGAAATGTTGCCCATTTCGGAAAATAATTTAGTTTGTGGCGGCTAAGTTCCACCACGGGAAAGTAAATCTACGCTATTGACGACCTCAGCGTTACACTATTAACATACGATGTCCACCACGTGCTCCGGCCAATAGAGATTGTTGTGTAAGCGAGATTGCTTAAATTTTGCCTCTTTCGGAAAATGATTTAGTTTGTGGCGGCAAAGTTCCACCACGGGAAAGTAAATCTGCGCTATTGACAGCCCCAACGTTACTCTATTAACATACGATGTTCACCACGTGCTCCGGCCAATAGAGATTGTTGTGTAAGAGAGATGGCCTAAATGTTGCCCTTTTGGGTAAAATAATTTAGTTTGTGGAGGCAAAGTTTCACCAGGGCAATGTAAATCTGCGCTATTAACAGCCTCGATGTTACACTCTTAACATACGATGTTCACCGCGTGCTCCGGCCTATATAGATTGTTGTGTAAGAGAGATGGCCTAAATGTTGCCTTTTTCAGCAAATAATTTCGTTTGTGGCGGTAAAGTTCCACCACGGGAAAGTAAATCTGCGCTATTGACAGCCTCAGCTTTACACTATTAACATACAATGTTCACCGCGTGCTCTGGCCAATAGAGATTGTTGTTAAGCGCGATGGCTTAATGTTGCCTTGTTCGGAAAAATAATTTAGTTTGTGGCGCAAAAGTTCCACCACAGGAAAGTAAACCTGCGCAAATGACAGCCTCAGCGTTACACTATTAGTATATGATGTTCACCACGTGCTCCGGCCAATAGAGATTTTTGTACAATAGACAGCACCTAAATGCTGCCTTTCTCGGAAAAATAATTTTGTCTGTGGCGCCTAGGTTCCACCACGGGAAAGTAAATCTACGCTATTGACGACCTCAGCGTTACACTGTTAACATACGCTGTTCACCACGTGCTCAGGCCAAAGGAGATTTTTGTATAAGCGAGATTGCCTAAATTTTTCCTCTTTCGGAAATTGATTTTGTTTGTGGCGGAAAAGTTCCACCACGGGAAACTCAATCTGCGCTATTGACAGCCTCAGCGTTACACTGTTAACATACGATGTTCACCACGTCCTCCGGCCAATAGAGATTTTCGTTTAAGAGAGATGGCCTAAATGTTGCCCTTTTCGGAAAATAATTTCGTTTCTGGCGGTAAATTTCCACCACGGGAAAGTAAATCTGCGCTATTGACAGCCTTAGCTTTACACTATCAACATACGATGTTCACCGCGTGCTCCGGCCAATAGAGATTGTGGTTAAGAGCGATGGCCTAAATGTTGCCTTTTTCGGAAAAATTATTTAGTTTGTGGCGCAAAAGTTCCACCACGGAAAAGTAAATCTGTGCTACTGACAGCCTCAGCGTTACACTATTAACATACGATGTTCACCACGTGCTCCGGCCAATAGGGATTGTTGTGTGAGATGGCCTAAATGTTGCCCTTTTCGCAATATAATTTAGTTTGTGGCGGCTAAGTTCCACCACGGGAAAGTAAATCTACGCTATTGACGACCTCAACGTTACACTATTAACATACGATGTTCACCACGTGCTCCGGCCAATAGAGATTGTTGTGTAAGAGAGATGGCCTAAATGTTGCCCTTTTCGGTAAAATAAGTTAGTTTGTGGAGGCAAAGTTCCACCAGGGCAAAGTAAATCTGCGCTATTAACAGCCTCGGCGTTACACTACTAACATACGATGTTCACCGCGTGCTCCGGCCTATATAGATTGTTGTGTAAGAGAGATGGCCTAAATGTTGCGTTTTTCAGTAAATAATTTCGTTTGTGGCGGTAAAGTTCCACCGCGGGAAAGTAAATCTGCGCTATTAACAGCCTCAGCTTTACACTATTAACATATGATGTTCACCGCGTGCTCCGGCCAATAGAGATTGTTGTTAAGAGCGATGGCCTAAATGTTGCCTTTTTCTGAAAAATAATTTAGTTTGTGGCGCAAAAGTTCCACCACGGGAAAGTAAATCGGCGCTACTGACAGCCTCAGCGTTACACTATTAACATACGATGTTCACCACGTGCTCCGGCCTATAGAGATTGTTGTGTGAGATGGCCTAAATGTTGCCCTTTTCGGAAAATAATTTAGTTTGTGGCGGCTAAGTTCCACCACGGGAAAATAAATCTACGCGATTGACGACCTCAGCGTTACACTATTAACATACGATGTTCACCACGTGCTCCGGCCAAAGGAGATTTTTGTGTAAGCGAGAATGCCTAAATTTTGCCTCTTTCGGAAAATGATTTAGTTTGTGGCGGAAAAGTTCCACCACGAGACAGTATATCTGCGCTATTGACAGCCCCTGCGTTACACTATTAAAAGACGATATTCACCAGGTGCTCCGGCCAACAGAGATATTTGTGTAAGAAAGATTGACTAAATTTTGCCTTTTTCGAAAAATAATTTAGTTTGTAGCGGCGAAGTTCCACCACGGGAAAGTAAATCTGCGCTATTGACAGCCTCAACGTTACACTATTAACATACGATGTTCACCACGTGCTGCGGCCAATAGAGATTGTGGTGTACGAGAGATGGCCTAAATGTTGCCCTTTTCGGTAAAATAAGTTAGTTTGTGGAGGCAAAGTTCCACCAGGGCAATGTAAATCTGCGCTATTAACAGCCTCGGCGTTACACTACTAACATACGATGTTCACCGCGTGCTCCGGCCTATATAGATTGTTGTGTAAGAGAGATGGCCTAAATGTTGCGTTTTTCAGTAAATAATTTCGTTTGTGGCGGTAAAGTTCCACCACGGGAAAGTAAATCTGCGCTATTAACAGCCTCAGCTTTACACTATTAACATATGATGTTCACCGCGTGCTCCGCCCAATAGAGATTGTTGTTAAGAGCGATGGCCTAAATGTTGCCTTTTTCTGAAAAATAATTTAGTTTGTGGCGCAAAAGTTCCACCACGGGAAAGTAAATCTGCGCTACTGACAGCCTCAGCGTTACACTATTAACATACGAAGTTCACCACGTGCTCCGGCCTATAGAGATTGTTGTGTGAGATGGCCTAAATGTTGCCCTTTTCGGAAAATAATTTAGTTTGTGGCGGCTAAGTTCCACCACGGGAAAATAAATCTACGCGATTGACGACCTCAGCGTTACACTATTAACAAACGATGTTCACCACGTGCTCCGGCCAAAGGAGATTTTTGTGTAAGCGAGATTGCTTAAATTTTGCCTCTTTCGGAAAATGATTTATTTTGTGGCGGAAAAGTTCCACCACGGGAAAGCAAATCTGCGCTATTGACAGCCTCAACGTTACACTATTAACATACGATGTTCACCACGTGCTCCGGCCAATAGAGATTGTTGTGTAAGAGAGATGGCCTAAATGTTGCCTGTTTCGGAAAATAATTTTGTTTGTAGCGGCGAAGTTCCACCACGGGAAAGTAAATCTGCGCTATTGACAGCCTCAACGTTACACTATTAACATACGATGTTCACCACGTGCTCCAGCCAATAGAGATTGTGGTGTAAGAGAGATGACCTAAATGTTGCCCTTTTCGGTAAAATAAGTTAGTTTGTGGAGGCAAAGTTCCACCAGGGCAATGTAAATCTGCGCTATTAACAGCCTCGGCGTTACACTACTAACATACGATGTTCACCGCGTGCTCCGGCCTATATAGATTGTTGTGTAAGAGAGATGGCCTAAATGTTGCGTTTTTCAGTAAATAATTTCGTTTGTGGCGGTAAAGTTCCACCACGGGAAAGTAAATCTGCGCTATTAACAGCCTCAGCTTTACACTATTAACATATTATGTTCACCGCGTGCTCCGGCCAATAGAGATTGTTGTTAAGAGCGATGGCCTAAATGTTGCCTTTTTCTGAAAAATAATTTAGTTTGTGGCGCAAAAGTTCCACCACGGGAAAGTAAATCTGCGCTACTGACAGCCTCAGCGTTACACTATTAACATACGATGTTCACCACGTGCTCCGGCCTATAGAGATTGTTGTGTGAGATGGCCTAAATGTTGCCCTTTTCGGAAAATAATTTAGTTTGTGGCGGCTAAGTTCCACCACGGGAAAATAAATCTACGCGATTGACGACCTCAGCGTTACACTATTAACATACGATGTTCACCACGTGCTAAGGCCAAAGCAGATTTTTGTGTAAGCGAGATTGCCTAAATTTTGCCTCTTTCGGAAAATGATTTAGTTTGTGGCGGAAAAGTTCCACCACGAGACAGTATATCTGCGCTATTGACAGCCTCTGCGTTACACTATTAAAAGACGATGTTCACCAGGTTCTCCGGCCAACAGAAATTTTTGTGTAAGAAAGATTGCCTAAATTTTGCCTTTTTCGAAAAATAATATAGCTTGTGGCAGAAAAGTTCCACCACGAGAAAGTAAATCTACGCTATTGACGACCTCAGCGTTACACTATAAACATACGATGTCCACCACGTGCTCCGGACAAAGGAGATTTTTGTGTAAGCGAGATTGCCTAAATTTTGCCTCCTTCGGAAAATGATTTAGTTTGTGGAGGCAAAGTTCCACCAGGGCAATGTAAATCTGCGCTATTAACAGCCTCTTCGTTACACTACTAACATACGATGTTCACCGCGTGCTCCGGCCTATATAGATTGTTGCGTAAGAGAGATGGCCTAAATGTTGCGTTTTTCAGTAAATAATTTCGTTTGTGGCGGTAAAGTTCCACCACGGGAAAGTAAATCTGCTCTATTAACAGCCTCAGCTTTACACTATTAACATATGATGTTCACCGCGTGCTCCGGCCAATAGAGATTGTTGTTAAGAGCGATGGCCTAAATGTTGCCTTTTTCTGAAAAATAATTTAGTTTGTGGCGGGAAAGTTCCACCACGGGAAAGTAAATCTGCGCTATTGACAGCCTCAGCTTTACACTATCAACACACGATGTTCACCGCGTGCTCCAGCCAATAGAGATTGTTGATATGAGCGATGGCTTAATGTTGCCTCTTTCGAAAAATGATTTAGTTTGTGGCGGAAAAGTTCCACCACGGGAAAGCAAATCTGCGCTATTGACCGCCTCAACGTTACACTATTAACATACGATGTTCACCACGTGCTCCGGCCAATAGAGATTGTTGTGTAAGAGAGATGGCCTAAATGTTGCCTGTTTCGGAAAATAATTTAGTTTGTAGCGGCGAAGTTCCACCACGGGAAAGTAAATCTGCGCTATTGACAGCCTCAGCGTTACACTGTTAACATACGATGTTCACCACGTGCTCCGGCCAATAGAGATTTTTGTTTGAGAGATGGCCTAAATGTTGCTTTTTTGGAAAATAATTTAGTTTGTGGCGGAAAAGTTTCACCACGGGAAAGTAAATCTGCGCTATTGATAGCCTCAGCTTTACACTATTAACATACGATGTTCACCGCGTGCTCCGGCCAATAGAGATTGTTGTTAAGAGCGATGGCCTAAATGTTGCCTTTTTCAGAAAAATAATTTAGTTTGTGGCGCAAAAGTTCTACCACGGGAAAGTAAATCTGCGCTACTGACAGCCTCAGCGTTACACTATTAACATAGGATGTTCACCACGTGCTCCGGCCAATAGCGATTGTTGAGTGAGATGGTCTAAATGTTGCCCTTTTCGGAAAATAATTTAGTTTGTGGCGGCTAAGTTCCACCACGGGAGAGTAAATCTACGCTATTGACGACCTCAGCGTTACACTATTAACATACGATGTCCACCACGTGCTCCGGCCAAAGTAGAGTTTTGTGTAAGCGAGATTGCTTAAATTTTGCCTCTTTCGGAAAATGATTTAGTTTGTGGCGGCAAAGTTCCACCACGGGAAAGTAAATCTGTGCTATTGACAGCCTCAAGGTTACACTATTAACATACGATATTCACCACGTGCTCCGGTCAATAGAGATTGTTGTGTAAGAGAGATGGCCTAAATGTTGCCCTTTTGGGTAAAATAATTTAGTTTGTGGAGGCAAAGTTTCACCAGGGCAAAATAAATCTGCCCTATTAACAGCCTCGATGTTACACTCTTAACATACGATGTTCACCGCGTGCTCCGGCCTATATAGATTGTTGTGTAAGAGAGATGGCCTAAATGTTGCCTTTTTCAGCAAATAATTTCGTTTGTGGCGGTAAAGTTCCACCACGGGAAAGTAATTCTGCGCTATTGACAGCCTCAGCTTTACACTATTAACATACGATGTTCACCGCGTGCTCCGGCCAATAGAGATTGTTGTTAAGTGGGATAGCTTAATGTTGCCTTGTTCGGAAAAATAATTTAGTTTTTTTTGTGTACTTCAGCGCACCTTTTCCAGTGTTGTCTTTTTCTTTTTCTAGCGGTGCTGTTATTTATGCTCAAATTTTGCTGTTATGTGCATTGTTGCGACCCTTTCTGTGAATGCCTATTTATGATTAATATTTTGTGATTTCTATTTTATTTTAGTGCAATATCTTTAACTTTATAACAATGCTTTGTACTTACTCCCCCCCCCATGTAATACCCTCAAATGAGGGCCTTTGGGGGTATTTTGAATAAATAAATAAATAAGATTGTGGCGCAAAAGTTCTACCACAGGAAAGTAAATCTGCGCAATTGACAACCTCAGCTTTGCACTATCAACATACGATGTTCACCGCGTTCTCCGGCCAATAGAGATTGTTGTTAAGAGCGATGGCCTGAATGTTGCCTTTTTCGGAAAAATTATTTAGTTTGTGGCGCAAAAGTTCCACCACGGGAAATTAAATCTGCGCTACTGACAGCCTCAGCGTTACACTATTAACATACGATGTTCACCACGTGCTCCGGCCAATAGGGATTTTTGTGTGAGATGGCCTAAATATTGCCCTTTTCGCAATATAATTTAGTTTGTGGCGGGTAAGTTCCACCACGGGAAAGTAAATCTACGCTATTGACGACCTCAGCGTTACACTATTAACATACGATGTCCACCACGTGCTCCGGCCAAAGTACAGTTTTGTGTAAGCGAGATTGCCTAAATATTGCCTCTTTCGGAAAATGATTTAGTTTGTGGCGGCAAAGTTCCACCACGGAAAAGTAAATCTGCGCTATTGACAGCCTCAACGTTACACTATTAACATACGATGTTCACCACGTGCTCCGGCCAATAGAGATTGTTGTGTAAGAGAGATGGCCTAAATGTTGCCTTTTTCGGCAAATAATTTCGTTTGTGGCGGTAAAGTTCCACCACGGGAAAGTAATTCTGCGCTATTGACAGCCTCAGCTTTACACTATTAACATACGATGTTCACCGCGTGCTCCGGCCAATAGAGATTGTTGTTAAGCGCGATGGCTTAATCTTGCCTTGTTCGGAAAAATATTTTAGTTTGTGGCGCAAAAATTCCACCACAGGAAAGTAAATCTGCGCAATTGACAGCCTCAGCGTTACACTATTAGCATATGATGTTCACCACGTGCTCCGGCCAATAGAGATTTTTGTACAATAGAGAGCGCCTAAGCGTTGCCTTTTTCGGAAAATAATTTTGTCTGTGGCGCCTAGGTTCCACCACGGGAAAGAAAATCTACGCTATTGACGACCACAGCGTTACACTGTTAACATACGATGTTCACCACGTGCTCCGGCCAAAGGAGATTTTTGTATAAGCGAGATTGCCTAAATTTTTCCTCTTTCGGAAATTGATTTTGTTTGTGGCGGAAAAGTTCCACCATGGGAAAGTAAATCTGCGCTATTGACAGCCTCAGCGTTACACTGTTAACATACGATGTTCACCACGTCCTCCGGCCAATAGAAATTTTTGTTTAAGAGAGATGGCCTAAATGTTGCCTTTTTCGGAAAATAACTTCGTTTGTGGCGGTAAATTTCCACCACGGGAAAGTAAATCTGCGCTATTGACAGCCTCAGCTTTACACTATCAACATACGATGCTCACCGCGTGTTGCGGCCAATAGAGATTGTTGTTATGAGCGATGGCCTAATGTTGCCTTTTTCGGAAAAATAATTTAGTTTGTGGCGCAGAAGTTCCACCACGGGAAAGTAAATCTGCGCTATTGACAGCCTCAACGTTACACTAACATACGATGTTCACCACGTGCTCCGGCCAATAGAGATTGTTGTGTAAGAGAGATGGCCTAAATGTTGCCTTTTTCGGCAAATAATTTCGTTTGTGGCGGTAAAGTTCCACCACGGCAAAGTAAATCTGCGCTATTGACAGCCTCAGCTTTACACTATTAACATACGATGTCCACCACGTGTTCCGTCCAAAGTAGATTTTTGTGTAAGCGAGATTGCCTAAATTTTGCCTCTTTCGAAAAATGATTTACTTTGTGGCGGAAAAGTTCCACCACGGGAAAGCAAATCTGCGCTATTGACAGCCTCAACGTTACACTATTAACATACGATGTTCACCACGTGCTCCGGCCAATAGAGATTGTTGTGTAAGAGAGATGGCCTAAATGTTGCCTGTTTCGGAAAATAATTTAGTTTGTAGCGGCGAAGTTCCACCACTGGAAAGTAAATCTGCGCTATTGACAGCCTCAGCGTTACACTGTTAACATACGATGTTCACCACGTGCTCCGGCCAATAGAGATTTTTGTTTGAGAGATAGCCTAAATGTTGCTTTTTTCGGAAAATAATTTAGTTTGTGGCGGAAAAGTTCCACCACGGGAAAGTAAATCTGCGCTATTGATAGCCTCAGCTTTACACTATTAACATACGATGTTCACCGCGTGCTCCGGCCAATAGAGATTGTTGTTAAGAGCGATGGCCTAAATGTTGCCTTTTTCGGAAAAATAATTTAGTTTGTGGCGCAAAAGTTCCACCACGGGAAAGTAAATCTGCGCAATTGACAGCCTCAGCGTTACACTATTAGCATATGATGTTCACCACGTGCTGCGGCCAATAGAGATTTCTGTACAATAGAGAGCGCCTAAATGTTGCCTTTTTCGGAAAATAATTTTGTCTTTGGCGCCTAGGTTCTACCACGGGAAAGTAAATCTACGCTATTGACGACCTCAGCGTTACAGTGTTAACATACGATGTTCACCACGTGCTCAGGCCAAAGGAGATTTTTGTATAAGTGAGATTGCCTAAATTTTGCCTCTTTCGGAAAATTATTTAGTTTGTGGCGCAAAAGTTCCACGACGGGAAAGTAAATCTGCGCTATTGACAGCCTCAGCTTTACACTATCAACATACGATGCTCACCGCGTGCTGCGGCCAATAGAGATTGTTGTTATGAGCGATGGCCTAATGTTGCCTTTTTCGGAAAAATAATTTAGTTTGTGGCGCAGAAGTTCCACCACGGGAAAGTAATTCTGCGCTATTGACAGCCTCAGCTTTACACTATTAACATACGATGTCCACCACGTGCTTCGGCCAAAGTAGAGTTTTGTGTAAGCGAGATTGCTTAAATTTTGCCTCTTTCGGAAAATGATTTAGTTTGTGGCGGCAAAGTTCCACCACGGGAAAGTAAATCTGCGCTATTGACAGCCTCAACGTTACACTATTAACATACGATGTTCACCACGTGCTCCGGCCAATAGAGATTGTTGTGTAAGAGAGATGGCCTAAATGTTGCCCTTTTGGGAAAAATAATTTAGTTTATGGATGCAAAGTTCCACCAGGGCAAAGTAAATCTGCGCTATTAACAGCCTCGATGTTACACTCTTAACATACGATGTTCACCGCGTGCTCCGGCCTATATAGATTGTTGTGTAAGAGAGATGGCCTAAATGTTGCCTTTTTAAGCAAATAATTTCGATTGTGGCGGTAAAGTTCCACCACGGGAAAGTAATTCTGCGCTATTGACAGCCTCAGCTTTACACTATTAACATACGATGTTCACCGCGTGCTCCGGCCAATAGAGATTGTTGTTAAGCGCGATGGCTTAATGTTGCCTTGTTCGGAAAAATATTTTAGTTTGTGGCGCAAAAGTTCCACCAGAGGAAAGTAAATCTGCGCAATTGACAGCCTCAGCGTTACACTATTAGCATATGATGTTCACCACGTGCTCCGGCCAATAGAGATTTTTGTACAATAGAGAGCGCCTAAATGTTGCCTTTTTCGGAAAATAATTTTGTCTGTGGCGCCTAGGTTCCACCACGGGAAAGAAAATCTACGCTATTGACGACCTCAGCGTTACACTGTTAACATACGATTTTCACCACGTGCTCCGGCCAAAGGAGATTTTTGTATAAGCGAGATTGCCTAAATTTTTCCTCTTTCGGAAATTGATTTTGTTTGTGGCGGAAAAGTTCCACCATGGGAAAGTAAATCTGCGCTATTGACAGCCTCAGCGTTACACTGTTAACATACGATGTTCACCACGTCCCCCAGCCAATAGAGATTTTTGTTTAAGAGAGATGGCCTAAATGTTGCCTTTTTCGGAAAATAATTTCGTTTGTGGCGGTAAATTTCCACCACGGGAAAGTAAATCTGCGCTATTGACAGCCTCAGCTTTACACTATCAACATACGATGCTCACCGCGTGCTGCGGCCAATAGAGATTGTTGTTATGAGCGATGGCCTAATGTTGCCTTTTTCGGAAAAATAATTTAGTTTGTGGCGCAGAAGTCCCACCACGGGAAAGTAATTCTGCGCTATTGACAGCCTCAGCTTTACACTATTAACATACGATGTTCAACGCGTGCTCCGGCCAATAGAGATTGTTGTTAAGAGCGATGGCCTAAATGTTGCCTTTTTCGGCAAATAATTTCGTTTGTGGCGGTAAAGTTAAACCACGGCAAAGTAAATCTGCGCTATTGACAGCCTCAGCTTTACGCTATTAACATACGATGTCCACCACGTGTTCCGGCTAAAGTAGATTTTTGTGTAAGCGAGATTGCCTAAATTTTGCCTCTTTCGAAAAATGATTTAGTTTGTGGCAGAAAAGTTCCACCACGAGAAAGTAAATCTACGTTATTGACGACCTCCGCGTTACACTATTAACATACGATGTTCACTGCGTGCTCCGGCCTATATAGAATGTTTTGTAAGAGAGATGGCCTAAATGTTGCCTTTTTCGGAAAATAATTTTGTTTGTAGCGGCGAAGTTCCACCAAGGGAAAGTAAATCTGCGCTATTGACAGCCTCAGCTTTACGCTATCAACATACGATGTTCACCGCGTGCTCCGGCCAATAGAGATTGTTGTTAAGAGCGATGGCCTAAATGTTGCCTTTTTCGGAGAAATTATTTAGTTTGTGGCGCAAAAGTTCCACCACGGGAAAGTAAATCTGCGCTACTGACAGCCTCAGCGTTACACTATTAACATACGATGTTCACCACGTGCTCCGGCCAATAGGGATTGTTGTGTGAGATGGCCTAAATGTTGCCCTTTTCGCAATATAATTTAGTTTGTGGCGGCTAAGTTCCACCACGGAAAAGTAAATCTACGCTATTGACGACCTCAGCGTTACACTATTAACATACGATGTCCACCACGTGCTCCGGCCAAAGTAGAGTTTTGTGTAATCGAGATTGCCTAAATATTGCCTCTTTCGGAAAATGATTTAGTTTGTGGCGGCAACGTCCCACCACGGAAAAGTAAATCTGCGCTATTGACAGCCTCAACGTTACACTATTAAAATACGATGTTCACCACGTGCTCCGGCCAATAGAGATATTTGTGTAAGAGAGATGGCCTAAATGTTGCCCTTTTGGGTAAAATAATTTAGTTTGTGGAGGCAAAGTTCCACCAGGGCAAAGTAAATCTGCGCTATTAACAGCCTCGGCGTTACACTCTTAACATACGATGTTCAACGCGTGCTCCGGCCTATATAGATTGTTGTGTAAGAGAGATGGCCTAAATGTTGCCTTTTTCGGCAAATAATTTCGTTTGTGGCGGTAAAGTTCCACCACGGGAAAGTAATTATGCGCTATTGACAGCCTCAGCTTTACACTATTAACATACGATGTTCACCGCGTGCTCCGGCCAATAGAGATTGTTGTTAAGCGCGATGGCTTAATGTTGCCTTGTTCGGAAAAATATTTTAGTTTGTGGCGCAAAAGTTCCACCAGAGGAAAGTAAATCTGCGCAATTGACAGCCTCAGCGTTACACTATTAGCATATGATGTTCACCACGTGCTCCGGCCAATAGAGATTTTTGTACAATAGAGAGCGCCTAAATGTTGCCTTTTTCGGAAAATAATTTTGTCTGTGGCGCCTAGGTTCCACCACGGGAAAGAAAATCTACGCTATTGACGACCTCAGCGTTACACTGTTAACATACGATGTTCACCACGTGCTACGGCCAAAGGAGATTTTTGTATAAGCGAGATTACCTAAATTTTTCCTCTTTCGGAAATTGATTTTGTTTGTGGCGGAAAAGTTCCACCATGGGAAAGTAAATCTGCGCTATTGACAGCCTCAGCGTTACACTGTTAACATACGATGTTCACCACGTCCCCCGGCCAATAGAGATTTTTGTTTAAGAGAGATGGCCTAAATGTTGCCTTTTTCGGAAAATAATTTCGTTTGTGGCGGTAAATTTCCACCACGGGAAAGTAAATTTGCGCTATTGACAGCCTCAGCTTTACACTATCAACATACGATGCTCACCGCGTGCTGCGGCCAATAGAGATTGTTGTTATGAGCGATGGCCTAATGTTGCCTTTTTCGGAAAAATAATTTAGTTTGTGGCGCAGAAGTTCCACCACGGGAAAGTAATTCTGCGCTATTGACAGCCTCAGCTTTACACTATTAACATACGATGTTCAACGCGTGCTCCGGCCAATAGAGATTGTTGTTAAGAGCGATGGCCTAAATGTTGCCTTTTTCGGCAAATAATTTCGTTTGTGGCGGTAAAGTTAAACCACGGCAAAGTAAATCTGCGCTATTGACAGCCTCAGCTTTACGCTATTAACATACGATGTCCACCACGTGTTCCGGCCAAAGTAGATTTTTGTGTAAGCGAGATTGCCTAAATTTTGCCTCTTTCGAAAAATTATTTAGTTTGTGGCGGAAAAGTTCCACCACGAGAAAGTAAATCTACGTTATTGACGACCTCAGCGTTACACTATTAACATACGATGTTCACTGCGTGCTCCGGCCTATATAGATTGTTGTGTAAGAGAGATGGCCTAAATTTTGCCTCTTTCGGAAAATAATTTAGTTTGTGGCGGGAAAGTTCCAAAACGGGAAAGTAAATCAGCGCTATTGACAGCCTCAGCGTTACACTATTAACATACCACTTTCACCACGTAATCCGGCCAAAGCAGATTTTTGTGTAAGCGAGATTGCCTAAATTTTGCCTCTTTCGGAAATTGATTTTGTTTGTGGCGGAAAAGTTCCACCACGGGAAATAAATCTGCGCTATTGACAGCCTCAGCGTTACACTGTAAACATACGATGTTCACCACGTCCTCCGGCCAATAGAGATTTTTGTTTAAGAGAGATGGCCTAAATGTTGCCTTTTACGGAAAATAATTTCGTTTGTGGCGGTAAATATCCACCACGGGAAAGTAAATCTGCGCTATTGACAGCCTCAGCTTTACACTATCAACATACGATGTTCACCGCGTGCTCCGGCCAATAGAGATTGTTGTTATGAGCGATGGCTTATTGTTGCCTTTTTCGGAAAAATAATTTAGATTGTGGTGCAGAAGTTCCACCACAGGAAAGTAAATCTGCGCAATTGACAGCCTCAGCGTTACACTTTTAGCATATGATGTTCACCACGTGCTCCGGCCAATAGAGATTTTTGTACAATAGAGAGCGCCTAAATGTTGCCTTTTTCGGAAAATAATTTATTTTCTGGCGGAAAAAGTTCCACAACGGGAAAGTAAATCTACGCTATTGACGACCTCAGCGTTACACTATTAACATACAATGTTCACCACGTGCTCCGGCCAAAGGAAATTTTTGTGTAAGCGAGATTGCCTAAATTTTGCCTCTTTCGGAAAATGATTTAGTTTGTGGCGGAAAAGTTCCACCACGGGAAAGCAAATCTGCGCTATTGACAGCCTCAACGTTACACTATTAACATACGATGTTCACCACGTGCTCCGGCCAATAGAGATTGTTGTGTAAGAGAGATGGCCTAAATGTTGCCTGTTTCGGAAAATAATTTAGTTTGTAGCGTCGAAGTTCCACCACGGGAAAGTAAATCTGCGCTATTGACAGCCTCAGCGTAAAACTGTTAACATACGATGTTCACCACGTGCTCCGGCCAATAGAGATTTTTGTTTAAGAGAGATGGCCTAAATGTTGCTTTTTTCGGAAAATAATTTAGTTTGTGGCGGAAAAGTCCCACCACGGGAAAGTAAATCTGCGCTATTGACAGCCTCAGCTTTACACTATTAACATACGATGTTCACCGCGTGCTGCGGCTAATAGAGATTGTTGTTGAGAGCGATGGCCTAAATGTTGCCTTTTTCGGAAAAATAATTTAGTTTGTGGCGCAAAAGTTCCACCACGGGAAAGTAAATCTGCGCTACTAACAACCTCAGCGTTACACTATTAACATACGATGTTCACCACGTGCTCCGGCCAATAGGGATTGTTGTCTGAGATGGCCTAAATGTTGCCCTTTTCGGAAAATAATTTAGTTTGTGGCGGCTAAGTTCCACCACGAAAAAGTAAATCTACGCTATTGACGACCTCAGCGTTACACTATTAACATACGATGTCCACCACGTGCTTCAGCCAAAGTAGAGTTTTGTGTAAGCGAGATTGCTTAAATTTTGCCTCTTTCGGAAAATGATTTAGTTTGTGGCGGAAAAGTTCCACCACGGGAAAGTAAATCTGCGCTATTGACAGCCTCAACGTTACACTATTAACATACGATGTTCACCGCGTGCTCCGGCCAATAGAGATTGTTGTTAAGCGCGATGGCTTAATGTTGCCTTGTTCGGAAAAATATTTTAGTTTGTGGCGCAAAAGTTCCACCAGAGGAAAGTAAATCTGCGCAATTGACAGCCTCAGCGTTACACTATTAGCATATGATGTTCACCACGTGCTCCGGCCAATAGAGATTTTTGTACAATAGAGAGCGCCTAAATGTTGCCTTTTTCGGAAAATAATTTTGTCTGTGGTGCCTAGGTTCCACCACGGGAAAGAAAATCTACGCTATTGACGACCTCAGCGTTACACTGTTAACATACGATGTTCACCACGTGCTCCGGCCAAAGGAGATTTTTGTATCAGCGAGATTGCCTAAATTTTTCCTCTTTCGGAAATTGATTTTGTTTGTGGCGGAAAAGTTCCACCATGGGAAAGTAAATCTGCGCTATTGACAGCCTCAGCGTTACACTGTTAACATACGATGTTCACCACGTCCCCCGGCCAATAGAGATTTTTGCTTAAGAGAGATGGCCTAAATGTTGCCTTTTTCGGAAAATAATTTCGTTTGTGGCGGTAAATTTCCACCACGGGAAAGTAAATCTGCGCTATTGACAGCCTCAGCTTTACACTATCAACATACGATGCTCACCGCGTGCTGCGGCCAATAGAGATTGTTGTTATGAGCGATGGCCTAATGTTGCCTTTTTCGGAAAAATAATTTAGTTTGTGGCGCAGAAGTTCCACCACGGGAAAGTAATTCTGCGCTATTGACAGCCTCAGCTTTACACTATTAACATACGATGTTCAACGCGTGCTCCGGCCAATAGAGATTGTTGTTAAGAGCGATGGCCTAAATGTTGCCTTTTTCGGCAAATAATTTCGTTTGTGGCAGTAAAGTTAAACCACGGCAAAGTAAATCTGCGCTATTGACAGCCTCAGCTTTACGCTATTAACATACGATGTCCACCAGGTGTTCCGGCCAAAGTAGATATTTGTGTAAGCGAGATTGCCTAAATTTTGCCTCTTTCGAAAAATGATTTAGTTTGTGGCGGAAAAGTTCCACCACGAGAAAGTAAATCTACGTTATTGACGACCTCAGCGTTACACTATTAACATACGATGTTCACTGCGTGCTCCGGCCTATATAGAATGTTTTGTAAGAGAGATGGCCTAAATGTTGCCTTTTTCGGAAAATAATTTTGTTTGTAGCGGCGAAGTTCCACCACGGGAAAGTAAATCTGCGCTATTGACAGCCTCAGCTTTACACTATCAACATACGATGTTCACCGCGTGCTCCGGCCAATAGAGATTGTTGTTAAGAGCGATGGCCTAAATGTTGCCTTTTTCGGAAAAATTATTTAGTTTGTGGCGCAAAAGTTCCACCACGGGAAAGTAAATCTTCGCTACTGACAGCCTCAGCGTTACACTATTAACATACGATGTTCACCACGTGCTCCGGCCAATAGGGATTGTTGTGTGAGATGGCCTAAATGTTGCCCTTTTCGCAATATAATTTAGTTTGTGGCGGCTAAGTTCCACCACGGGAAAGTAAATCTACGCTATTGACTACCTCAGCGTTACACTATTAACATACGATGTCCACCACGTGCTCCGGCCAAAGTAGAGTTTTGTGTAAGCGAGATTGCCTAAATATTGCCTCTTTCGGAAAATGATTTAGTCTGTGGCGGCAAAGTTCCACCACGGAAAAGTAAATCTGCGCTATTGACAGCCTCAACGTTACACTATTAACATACGATGTTCACCACGTGCTCCGGCCAATAGAGATATTTGTGTGAGAGAGATGGCCTAAATGTTGCCTTTTTCGGCAAATAATTTCGTTTGTGGCGGTAAAGTTCCACCACGGGAAAGTATTTCTGCGCTATTGACAGCCTCAGCTTTACACTATAACCATACGATGTTCACCGCGTGCTCCGGCCAATAGAGATTGTTGTTAAGCGCGATGGCTTAATGTTGCCTTGTTCGGAAAAATATTTTAGTTTGTGGCGCAAAAGTTCCACCAGAGGAAAGTAAATCTGCGCAATTGACAGCCTCAGCGTTACACTATTAGCATATGATGTTCACCACGTGCTCCGGCCAATAGAGATTTTTGTACAGTAGAGAGCGCCTAAATGTTGCCTTTTTCGGAAAATAATTTTGTCTGTGGCGCCTAGGTTCCACCACGCGAAAGAAAATCTACGCTATTGACGACCTCAGCGTTACACTGTTAACATACGATGTTCACCACGTGCTCCGGCCAAAGGAGATTTTTGTATAAGCGAGATTGCCTAAATTTTTCCTCTTTCGGAAAATAATTTCGTTTGTGGCGGTAAATTTCCACCACGGGAAAGTAAATCTGCGCTATTGACAGCCTCAGATTTACACTATCAACATACGATGCTCACCGCGTGCTGCGGCCAATAGAGATTGTTGTTATGAGCGATGGCCTAATGTTGCCTTTTTCGGAAAAATAATTTAGTTTGTGGCGCAGAAGTTCCACCACGGGAAAGTAATTCTGCGCTATTGACAGCCTCAGCTTTACACTATTAACATACGATGTTCAACGCGTGCTCCGGCCAATAGAGATTGTTGTTAAGAGCGATGGACTAAATGTTGCCTTTTTCGGCAAATAATTTCGTTTGTGGCGGTAAAGTTAAACCACGGCAAAGTAAATCTGCGCTATTGACAGCCTCAGCTTTACGCTATTAACATACGATGTCCACCACGTGTTCCGGCCAAAGTAGATTTTTGTGTAAGCGAGATTGCCTATATTTTGCCTCTTTCGAAAAATGATTTAGTTTGTGGCGGAAAAGTTCCACCACGAGAAAGTAAATCTACGTTATTGACGACCTCAGCGTTACACTATTAACATACGATGTTCACTGCGTGCTCCGGCCTATATAGATTGTTGTGTAAGAGAGATGGCCTAAATTTTGCCTCTTTCGAAAAATAATTTAGTTTGTGGCGGGAAAGTTCCAAAACGGGAAAGTAAATCTGCGCTATTGACAGCCTCAGCGTAAAACTGTTAACATACGATGTTCACCACGTGCTCCGGCCAATAGAGATTTTTGTTTAAGAGAGATGGCCTAAATGTTGCTTTTTTCGGAAAATAATTTAGTTTGTGGCGGAAAAGTTCCACCACGGGAAAGTAAATCTGCGCTATTGACAGCCTCAGCTTTACACTATCAACATACGATGTTCACCGCGTGCTCCGGCCAATAGAGATTGTTATGAGCGATGGATTATTGTTGCCTTTTTCGGAAAAATAATTTAGATTGTGGTGCAGAAGTTCCACCACAGGAAAGTAAATCTGCGCAATTGACAGCCTCAGCGTTACACTTTTAGCATATGATGTTCACCACGTGCTCCGGCCAATAGAGATTTTTGTACAATAGAGAGCGCCTAAATGTTGCCTTTTTCGGAAAATAATTTATTTTCTGGCGGAAAAAGTTCCACAACGGGAAAGGAAATCTACGCTATTGACGACCTCAGCGTTACACTATTAACATACAATGTTCACCACGTGCTCCGGCCAAAGGATATTTTTGTGTAAGCGAGATTGCCTAAATTTTGCCTCTTTCGGAAAATGATTTAGTTTGTGGCGGAAAAGTTCCACCACGGGAAAGCAAATCTGCGCTATTGACAGCCTCAACGTTACACTATTAACATACGATGTTCACCACGTGCTCCGGCCAATAGAGATTGTTGTGTAAGAGATATGGCCTAAATGTTGCCTGTTTCGGAAAATAATTTAGTTTGTAGCGTCGAAGTTCCACCACGGGAAAGTAAATCTGCGCTATTGACAGCCTCAGCGTAAAACTGTTAACATACGATGTTCACCACGTGCTCCGGCCAATAGAGATTTTTGTTTAAGAGAGATGGCCTAAATGTTGCTTTTTTCGGAAAATAATTTAGTTTGTGGCGGAAAAGTTCCACCACGGGAAAGTAAATCTGCGCTATTGACAGCCTCAGCGTTACACTGTTAACATACGATGTTCACCACGTGCTCCGACCAATAGAGATTTTTGTTTAAGAGAGATGGCCTAAATGTTGCTTTTTTCGGAAAATAATTTAGTTTGTGGCGGAAAAGTTCCACCACGGGAAAGTAAATCTTCGCTATTGACAGCCTCAGCTTTACACTATTAACATACGATGTTCACCGCTTGCTCCGGTCAATAGAGATTGCTGTTAAGAGCGATGGCCTAAATGTTGCCTTTTTCGGAAAAATAATTTAGTTTGTGGCGCAAAAGTTCCACCACGGGAAAGTAAGTCTGCGCTACTGACAGCCTCAGCGTTACACTATTAACATACGATGTTCACCACGTGCTCCGGCCAAAGTAGAGTTTTGTTTAAGCGAGATTGCCTAAATGTTGCCTTTTTAAGCAAATAATTTCGTTTGTGGCGGTAAAGTTCCACCACGGGAAAGTAATTCTGCGCTATTGACAGCCTCAGCTTTACACTATTAACATACGATGTTCACCGCGTGCTCCGGCCAATAGAGATTATTGTTAAGCGCGAAGGCTTAATGTTGCCTTGTTCGGAAAAATAATTTAGTTTGTGGCGCAAAAGTTCCACCACAGGAAAGTAAATCTGCGCAATTGACAGCCTCAGCGTTACACTATTAGCATATGATGTTCACCACGTGCTCCGGCCAATAGAGATTTTTGTACAATAGAGAGCGCCTAAATGTTGCCCTTTTCGGAAAATAATTTTGTCTATGGCGCCTAGGTTCCACCACGGGAAAGTAAATCTACGCTATTGACGACCTGAGCGTTACACTGTTAACATACGATGTTCACCACGTGCTCCGGCCAAAGGAGATTTTTGTATAAGCGAGATTGCATAAATTTTGCCTCTTTCGGAAATTGATTTTGTTTGTGGCGGAAAAGTTCCACCACGGGAAAGTAAATCTGCGCTATTGACAGCCTCAGCGTTACACTGTTAACATACGATATTCACCACGTCCTCCGGCCAAAAGAGATTTTTGTTTAGGAGAGATGGCCTAAATGTTGCCTTTTTCGGAAAAATAATTTCGTTTGTGGCGGTAAATTTCCACCACGGGAAAGTAAATCTGCGCTATTGACAGCCTCAGCTTTACACTATCAACATACGATGTTCACCGCATGCTCCGGCCAAAAGAGATTGTTGTTATGAGCGATGGCCTAATGTTGCCTTTTTCGGAAAAATAATTTAGTTTGTGGCGCAGAAGTTCCACCACGGGAAAGTAAATCTGCGCTATTGACAGCCTCAGCTTTACACTATTAACATACGATGTTCACCGCGTGCTGCGGCCAATAGAGATTGTTGTTGAGAGCGATGGCCTAAATGTGGCCTTTTTCGGAAAAATAATTTAGTTTGTGGCGCAAAAGTTCCACCACGGGAAAGTAAATCTGCGCTACTGACAACCTCAGCGTTACACTATTAACATACGATGTTCACCACGTGCTCTGGCCAAAGTAGAGTTTTGTGTAAGCGAGATTGCTTAAATTTTGCCTCTTTCGGAAAATGATTTAGTTTGTGGCGGCACAGTTCCACCACCGGAAAGTAAATCTGCGCTATTGACAGCCTCAACGTTACACTATTAACATACGATGTTCACCACGTGCTCCGGCCAATAGAGATTGTTGTGTAAGAGAGATGGCCTAAATGTTGCCCTTTAGGGAAAAATTATTTAGTTTATGGGTGCAAAGTTCCACCAGGGCAAAGTAAATCTGCGCTATTAACAGCCTCGACGTTACACTCTTAACATACGATGTTCACCGCGTGCTCCGGCCTATATAGATTGTTGTGTAAGAGAGATGGCCTAAATGTTGCCTTTTTAAGCAAATAATTTCGTTTGTGGCGGTAAAGTTCCACCACGGGAAAGTAATTCTGCGCTATTGACAGCCTCAGCTTTACACTATTAACATGCGATGTTCACCGCGTGCTCCGGCCAATAGAGATTGTTGTTAAGCGCGATGGCTTAATATTGCCTTGTTCGGAAAAATATTTTAGTTTGTGGCGCAAAAGTTCCACCAGAGGAAAGTAAATCTGCGCAATTGACAGCCTCAGCGTTACACTATTAGCATATGATGTTCACCACGTGCTCCGGCCAATAGAGATTTTTGTAGAATAGAGAGCGCCTAAATGTTGCCTTTTTCGGAAAATAATTTTGTCTGTGGCGCCTAGGTTCCACCACGGGAAAGAAAATCTACGCTATTGACGACCTCAGCGTTACACTGTTAACATACGATGTTCACCACGTGCTCCGGCCAAAGGTGATTTTTGTATAAGCGAGATTGCCTAAATTTTTCCTCTTTCGGAAATTGATTTTGTTTGTGGCGGAAAAGTTCCACCATGGGAAAGTAAATCTGCGCTATTGACAGCCTCAGCGTTACACTGTTAACATACGATGTTCACCACGTCCCCCGGCCAATAGAGGTTTTTGTTTAAGAGAGATGGCCTAAATGTTGCCTTTTTCGGAAAATAATTTTGTTTGTAGCGGCGAAGTTCCACCACGGGAAAGTAAATCTGCGCTATTGACAGCCTCAGCTTTACACTATCAACATACGATGTTCACCGCGTGCTCCGGCCAATAGAGATTGTTGTTAAGAGCGATGGCCTAAATGTTGCCTTTTTCGGAAAAATTATTTAGTTTGTGGCGCAAAAGTTCCACCACGGGAAAGTAAATCTGCGCTACTGACAGCCTCAGCGTTACACTATTAACATACGATGTTCACCACGTGCTCCGGCCAATAGGGATTGTTGTGTGAGATGGCCTAAATGTTGCCCTTTTCGCAATATAATTTAGTTTGTGGCGGCTAAGTTCCACCACGGGAAAGTAAATCTACGCTATTGACGACCTCAGCGTTACACTATTAACATACGATGTCCACCACGTGCTCCGGCCAAAGTAGAGTTTTGTGTAAGCGAGATTGCCTAAATATTGCCTCTTTCGGAAAATGATTTAGTTTGTGGCGGCAAAGTTCCACCACGGAAAAGTAAATCTGCGCTATTGACAGCCTCAACGTTACACAATTAACAAACGATGTTCACCACGTGCTCCGGCCAATAGAGATATTTGTGTAAGAGAGATGGCCTAAATGTTGCCCTTTTGGGTAAAATAATTTAGTTTGTGGAGGCAAAGTTCCACCAGGGCAAAGTAAATCTGCGCTATTAACAGCCTCGGCGTTACACTCTTAACATACGATGTTCAACGCGTGCTCCGGCCTATATAGATTGTTGTGTAAGAGAGATGGCCTAAATGTTGCCTTTTTCGGCAAATAATTTCGTTTGTGGCGGTAAAGTTCCACCACGGGAAAGTTATTCTGCGCTATTGACAGCCTCAGCTTTACACTATTAACATACGATGTTCACTGCGTGCTCCGGCCAATAGAGATTGTTGTTAAGCGCGATGGCTTAATGTTGCCTTGTTCGGAAAAATATTTTAGTTTGTGGCGCAAAAGTTCCACCAGAGGAAAGTAAATCTGCGCAATTGACAGCCTCAGCTTTACACTATTAGCATATGATGTTCACCACGTGCTCCGGCCAATAGAGATTTTTGTACAATAGAGAGCGCCTAAATGTTGCCTTTTTCGGAAAATAATTTTGTCTGTGGCGCCTAGGTTCCACCACGGGAAAGAAAATCTACGCTATTGACGACCTCAGCGTTACACTGTTAACATACGATGTTCACCACGTGCTCCGGCCAAAGGAGATTTTTGTATAAGCGAGATTGCCTAAATTTTTCCTCTTTCGGAAATTGATTTTGTTTGTGGCGGAAAAGTTCCACCATGGGAAAGTAAATCTGCGCTATTGACAGTCTCAGCGTTACACTGTTAACATACGATGTTCACCACGTCCCCCGGCCAATAGAGATTTTTGTTTAAGAGAGATGGCCTAAATGTTGCCTTTTTCGGAAAATAATTTCGTTTGTGGCGGTAAATTTCCACCACGGGAAAGTAAATCTGCGCTATTGACAGCCTCAGCTTTACACTATCAACATACGATGCTCACCGCGTGCTGCGGCCAATAGAGATTGTTGTTATGAGCGATGTCCTAATGTTGCCTTTTTCGGAAAAATAATTTAGTTTGTGGCGCAGAAGTTCCACCACGGGAAAGTAATTCTGCGCTATTGACAGCCTCAGCTTTACACTATTAACATACGATGTTCAACGCGTGCTCCGGCCAATAGAGATTGTTGTTAAGAGCGATGGCCTAAATGTTGCCTTTTTCGGCAAATAATTTCGTTTGTGGCGGTAAAGTTAAACCACGGCAAAGTAAATCTGCGCTATTGACAGCCTCAGCTTTACGCTATTAACATACGATGTCCACCACGTGTTCCGGCCAAAGTAGATTTTTGTGTAAGCGAGATTGCCTAAATTTTGCCTCTTTCGAAAAATGATTTAGTTTGTGGCGGAAAAGTTCCACCACGAGAAAGTAAATCTACGTTATTGACGACCTCAGCGTTACACTATTAACATACGATGTTCACTGCGTGCTCCGGCCTATATAGATTGTTGTGTAAGAGAGATGGCCTAAATTTTGCCTCTTTCGGAAAATAATTTAGTTTGTGGCGGGAAAGTTCCAAAACGGGAAAGTAAATCAGCGCTATTGACAGCCTCAGCGTTACACTATTAACATACCACTTTCACCACGTAATCCGGCCAAAGCAGATTTTTGTGTAAGCGAGATTGCCAAAATTTTGCCTCTTTCGGAAATTGATTTTGTTTGTGGCGGAAAAGTTCCACCACGGGAAATAAATCTGCGCTATTGACAGCCTCAGCGTTACACTGTAAACATACGATGTTCACCACGTCCTCCGGCCAATAGAGATTTTTGTTTAAGAGAGATGGCCTAAATGTTGCCTTTTACGGAAAATAATTTCGTTTGTGGCGGTACATATCCACCACGGGAAAGTAAATCTGCGCTATTGACAGCCTCAGCTTTACACTATCAACATACGATGTTCACCGCGTGCTCCGGCCAATAGAGATTGTTGTTATGAGCGATGGCTTATTGTTGCCTTTTTCGGAAAAATAATTTAGATTGTGGTGCAGAAGTTCCACCACAGGAAAGTAAATCTGCGCAATTGACAGCCTCAGCGTTACACATTTAGAATATGATGTTCACCACGTGCTCCGGCCAATAGAGATTTTTGTACAATAGAGAGCGCCTAAATGTTGCCTTTTTCGGAAAATAATTTATTTTCTGGCGGAAAAAGTTCCACAACGGGAAAGTAAATCTACGCTATTGACGACCTCAGCGTTACACTATTAACATACAATGTTCACCACGTGCTCCGGCCAAAGGAGATTTTTCTGTAAGCGAGATTGCCTAAATTTTGCCTCTTTCGGAAAATGATTTAGTTTGTGGCGCAAAAGTTCCACCACGGGAAAGCAAATCTGCGCTATTGACAGCCTCAACGTTACACTATTAACATACGATGTTCACCACGTGCTCCGGCCAATAGAGATTGTTGTGTAAGAGAGATGGCCTAAATGTTGCCTGTTTCGGAAAATAATTTAGTTCGTAGCGTCGAAGTTCCACCACGGGAAAGTAAATCTGCGCTATTGACAGCCTCAGCGTAAAACTGTTAACATACGATGTTCACCACGTGCTCCGGCCAATAGAGATTTTTGTTTAAGAGAGATGGCCTAAATGTTGCTTTTTTCGGAAAATAATTTAGTTTGTGGCGGAAAAGTTCCACCACGGGAAAGTAAATCTGCGCTATTGACAGCCTCAGCTTTACACTATTAACATACGATGTTCACAGCGTGCTGCGGCCAATAGAGATTGTTGTTGAGAGCGATGGCCTAAATGTTGCCTTTTTCGGAAAAATAATTTAGTTTGTGGCGCAAAAGTTCCACCACGGGAAAGTAAATCTGCGCTACTGACAACCTCAGCGTTACACTATTAACATAGGATGTTCACCACGTGCTCCGGCCAATAGGGATTGTTGTCTGAGATGGCCTAAATGTTGCCCTTTTCGGAAAATAATTTAGTTTGTGGCGGCTAAGTTCCACCACGGGAAAGTAAATCTACGCTATTGACGACCTCAGCGTTACACTATTAACATACGATGTCCACCACGTGCTTCAGCCAAAGTAGAGTTTTGTGTAAGCGAGATTGCTTAAATTTTGCCTCTTTCGGAAAATGATTTAGTTTGTGGCGGCAAAGTTCCACCACGGAAAAGTAAATCTGCGCTATTGACAGCCTCAACGTTACACTATTAACATACGATGTTCACCACGTGCTCCGGCCAATAGAGATTGTTGTGTAAGAGAGATGGCCTAAATGTTGCCCTTTTGGGAAAAATAATTTAGTTTATGGATGCAAAGTTCCACCAGGGCAAAGTAAATCTGCGCTATTAACAGCCTCGATGTTACACTCTTAACATACGATGTTCACCGCGTGCTCCGGCCTATATAGATTGTTGTGTAAGAGAGATGGCCTAAATGTTGCCTTTTTAAGCAAATAATTTCGTTTGTGGCGGTAAAGTTCCACCACGGGAAAGTAAATCTGCGCAATTGACAGCCTCAGCGTTACACTATTAGCATATGATGTTCACCACGTGCTCCGGCCAATAGAGATTTTTGTACAATAGAGAGCGCCTAAATGTTGCCCTTTTCGGAAAATAATTTTGTCTATGGCGCCTAGGTTCCACCCTGGGAAAGTAAATCTACGCTATTGACGACCTGAGCGTTACACTGTTAACATACGATGTTCACCACGTGCTCCGGCCAAAGGAGATTTTTGTATAGGCGAGATTGCATAAATTTTGCCTGTTTCGGAAATTGATTTTGTTTGTGGCGGAAAAGTTCCACCACGGGAAAGTAAATCTGCGCTATTGACAGCCTCAGCGTTACACTGTTAACATACGATGTTCACCACGTCCTCCGGCCAAAAGAGATTTTTGTTTAAGAGAGATGGCCTAAATGTTGCCTTTTTCGGAAAAATAATTTCGTTTGTGGCGGTAAATTTCCACCACGGGAAAGTAAATCTGCGCTATTGACAGCCTCAGCTTTACACGATCAACATACGATGTTCACCGCGTGCTCCGGCCAATAGTGATTGTTGTGTAAGAGAGATAGCCAAAATATTGCCTTTTACGGAAAAATCATTTAGTTTGTGGCTGACAAGTTCCACCACGGGAAAGTAAATCTACGCTATTGACTGCCTCAGTTTTACACTATTAACATACGATGTTCACGATGTGCTCCGACCAATAGAGATTTTTGTGTAAGAGAGATGGCCTAAATGTTGCCTTTTACGGAAAAATAATTTAGTTTGTGGCGTAAAAGTTCCACCACGGGAAAGTATATCTGCGCTATTGACAGCCTCTGCGTTACACTATTAAAAGACGATGTTCACCAGGTGCTCCGGCCAATAGAGATTTTTGTGTAAGATTGCCTAAATTTTGCCTCTTTCGGAAAATGATTTAGTTTGTGGCGGCAAAGTTCCACCACGGGAAAGTAAATCTGCGCTATTGACAGCCTCAACGTTACACTATTAACATACGATGTTCACCACGTGCTCCGGCCAATAGAGATTGTTGTGTAAGAGAGATGGCCTAAATGTTGCCCTTTTCGGTAAAATAATTTAGTTTGTGGAGGCAAAGCTCCACCAGGGCAAAGTAAATTTGCGCTATTAACAGCCTCGGCGTTACACTACTAACAAACGATGTTCACCGCGTGCTCCAGCCTATATAAATTGTTGTGTAAGAGAGACGGCTTAATGTTGCCTTTTTCGGAAAATAATTTAGTTTCTGGCGGAAAAAGTTCTACAACGGGAAAGTAAATCTACGCTTTTGACGACCTCAGCGTTACACTATTAACATACGATGTTCACCACGTGCTCCGGCCAAAGGAGATTTTTGTGTAAGCGAGATTGCCTAAATTTTGCCTCTTTCGGAAAATGATTTAGTTTGTGGCGGAAAAGTTCCACCACGGGAAAGCAAATCTGCGCTATTGACAGCCTCAACGTTACACTATTAACATACGATGTTCACCACGTGCTCCGGCCAATAGAGATTTTTGTACAATAGAGAGCGCCTAAATGTTGCCCTTTTCGGAAAATAATTTTGTCTATGGCGCCTAGGTTCCACCACGGGAAAGTAAATCTACGCTATTGACGACCTGAGCGTTACACTGTTAACATACGATGTTCACCACGTGCTCCGGCCAAAGGAGATTTTTGTATAAGCGAGATTGCATAAATTTTGCCTCTTTCGGAAATTGATTTTGTTTGTGGCGGAAAAGTTCCACCACGGGAAAGTAAATCTGCGCTATTGACAGCCTCAGCGTTACACTGTTAACATACGATATTCACCACGTCCTCCGGCCAAAAGAGATTTTTGTTTAAGAGAGATGGCCTAAATGTTGCCTTTTTCGGAAAAATAATTTCGTTTGTGGCGGTTAATTTCCACCACGGGAAAGTAAATCTGCGCTATTGACAGCCTCAGCTTTACACTATTACCATACGATGTTCACCGCGTGCTCCAGCCAATAGAGATTGTTGTTAAGAGCGATGGCTTAATGTTGCCTTTCTCGGAAAAATAATTTAGTTTGTGGCGCAAAAGTTCCACCACAGGAAAGTAAATCTGCGCAATTGACAGCCTCAGCGTTACACTATTAGCATATGATGTTCACCACGTGCTCCGGCCAATAGAGATTTTTGTACAATAGAGAGCGCCTAAATGTTGCCCTTTTCGGAAAATAATTTTGTCTATGGCGCCTACGTTCCACCCCGGGAAAGTAAATCTACGCTATTGACGACCTGAGCGTTACACTGTTAACATACGATGTTCACCACGTGCTCCGGCCAAAGGAGATTTTTGTATAAGCGAGATTGCATAAATTTTGCCTCTTTCGGAAATTGATTTTGTTTGTGGCGGAAAAGTTCCACCACGGGAAAGTAAATCTGCGCTATTGACAGCCTCAGCGTTACACTGTTAACATACTTTATTCACCACGTCCTCCGGCCAAAAGAGATTTTTGTTTAAGAGAGATGGCCTAAATGTTGCCTTTTTCGGAAAAATAATTTCGTTTGTGGCGGTAAATTTCCACCACGGGAAAGTAAATCTGCGCTATTGACAGCCTCAGCTTTACACTATCAACATACGATGTTCACCGCGTGTTCCGGCCAAAAGAGATTGTTGTTATGAGCGATGGCCTAATGTTGCCTTTTTCGGAAAAATAATTTAGTTTGTGGCGCAGAAGTTCCACCACGGGAAAGTAAATCAGCGCTACTGACAGCCTCAGCGTTACACTATTAACATACGATGTTCACCACGTGCTCCGGCCAATAGGGATTGTTGTGTGAGATGGCCTAAATGTTGCCCTTTTCGGAAAATAATTTAGTTTGTAGCGGCTAAGTTCCACCACGGGAAAGTAAATCTACGCTATTGACGACTTCAGCGTTACACTATTAACATACGATGTCCACCACGTCCTCCGGCCAAAGTAGAGTTTTGTGTAAGCGAGATTGCCTAAATATTGCCTCTTTCGGAAAATGATTTAGTTTGTGGCGGCAAAGTTCCACCACGGGAAAGTAAATCTTCGCTATTGACAGCCTCAACGTTACACTATTAACATACGATGTTCACCACGTGCTCCGGCCAATAGAGCTTGTTGTGTAAGAGAGATGGCCTAAATGTTGCCCTTTTGGGTAAAATAATTTAGTTTGTGGAGGCAAAGTTCCACCAGGGCAAAGTAAATCTGCGCTATTAACAGCCTCGATGTTACACTCTTAACATACGATGTTCACCGCGTGCTCCGGCCTATATAGATTGTTCTGTGAGAGAGATGGCCTAAATGTTGCCTTTTTCAGCAAATAATTTCGTTTGTGGCGGTAAAGTTCCACCACGGGAAAGTAATTCTGCGCTATTGACAGCCTCAGCTTTACACTATTACCATACGATGTTCACCGCGTGCTCCGGTCAATAGATATTGTTATTAAGCGCGATGGCTTAATGTTGCCTTGTTCGATAAAATATTTTAGTTTGTGGCGCAAATGTTCCACCACAGGAAGTAAATCTGCGCAATTGACAGCCTCAGCGTTACACTATTAGCATATGATGTTCACCACGTGCTCCGGCCAATAGAGATTTTTGTACAATAGAGAGCACCTAAATGTTGCCTTTTTCGGAAAAAAATTTTGTCTGTGGCGCCTAGG
Organism: Amblyomma americanum; assembly: GCF_052857255.1. Lineage (NCBI taxonomy): Eukaryota > Metazoa > Arthropoda > Arachnida > Ixodida > Ixodidae > Amblyomma > Amblyomma americanum. The sequence continues at coordinate 157,101,488 of NC_135503.1, forward strand.
TTCCACCACGGGAAAGTAAATCTACGCTATTGACGACCTCAGCGTTACACTGTTAACATACGATGTTCACCACGTGCTCCGGCCAAAGGAGATTTTTGTATAAGCGAGATTGCCTAAATTTTGCCTCTTTCGGAAATTGGTTTTGTTTGTGGCGGAAAAGTTCCACCACGGGAAAGTAAATCTGCGCTATTGACAGCCTCAGCGTTACACTGTTAACATACGATGTTCACCACGTCCTCCGGCCAATACAGATTTTTGTTTAAGAGAGATGGCCTAAATGTTGCCTTTTTCGGAAAATAATTTCGTTTGTGGCGGTAAATATCCACCACGGGAAAGTAAATCTGCGCTATTGACAGTCTCAGATTTACACTATCAACATACGATTTTCACCGCGTGCTCCGGCCAATAGAGATTGTTGTTAAGAGCGATGGCCTAAATGTTGCCTTTTTCGGAAAAATGATTTAGTTTCTGGCGAAGAAGTTCCACCACGGGAAAGTAAATCTGCGCTACTGACAGCCTCAGCGTTACACTATTAACATACGATGTTCACCACGTGCTCCGGCCAATAGGGATTGTTGTGTGAGATGGCCTAAATGTTGCCCTTTTCGGAAAATAATTTAGTTTGTGGCGGCTAAGTTCCACCACGGGAAAGTAAATCTACGCTATTGACAGCCTCAACGTTACACTATTAACATACGATGTTCACCACGTGCTCCGGCCAATAGAGATTGTTGTGTAAGAGAGATGGCCTAAATGTTGCGGTTTTGGGTAAAATAATTTAGTTTGTGGAGGCAAAGTTCCACCAGGGCAAAGTAAATCTGCGCTATTAACAGCCTCGGCGTTACACTCTTAACATACGGTGTTCACCGCGTGCTCCGGCCTATATAGATTGTTGTGTAAGAGAGATGGCCAAAATGTTGCCTTTTTCGGCAAATAATTTATTTTGTGGCTGTAAAGTTCCACCACGGGAAAGTAATTCTGCGCTATTGACAGCCTCAGCTTTACACTATTAACATACGATGTTCACCGCGTGCTCCGGCTAATAGAGATTGTTGTTAAGCGCGATGGCTTAATGTTGCCTTGTTCGGAAAAATAATTTAGTTTTTGGCGCAAAAGTTCCACCACAGGAAAGTAAATCTGCGCAATTGACAGCCTCAGCGTTACACTATTAGCATATGATGTTCACCACGTGCTCCGGCCAATAGAGATTTTTGTACAATAGAGAGCGCCTAAATGTTGCCTTTTTCGGAAAGTAATTTTGTCTGTGGCGCCTAAGTTCCACCACGGGAAAGCAAATCTACGCTATTGACGACCTCAGCGTTACACTGTTAACATACGATGTTCACAACGTGCTCCGGCCAAAGGAGATTTTTGTGTAAGCGAGATTGCCTAAAATTTGCCTCTTTCGGAAAATAACTTAGTTTGTGGCGGAAAAGTTCCACCACGGGAAAGCAAATCTGCGCTATTGACAGCCTCAACGTTACACTATTAACATACGATGTTCACCACGTGCTCCGGCCAATAGAGATTGTTGTGTAAGAGAGATGGCCTAAATGTTGCCTTTTTTGGTAAAATAATTTAGTTTGTAGCGGCGAAGTTCCACCACGGGAAAGTAAATCTGCGCCATTGACAGCCTCAGCGTTACACTGTTAACATACGATATTCACCACGTGCTCCGGCCAATAGAGATTTTTGTGTCAGAGAGATTGCCTAAATCTTGCCTTTTTCGAAATATAATTTAGTTTGTGGCGGGAAAGTTCCACCACGGCAAAGTAAATCTGCGCTATTGACTACCTCAGCTTTACACTATTTACATACGATGTTCACCACGTGCTCCGGCCAATAGAGATTCTTGTGTAAGAGAGATGGCCTAAATGTTGCCTTTTACGGAATAATAATTTAGTTTGTGACGGAAAAGATACACCACCGGAAAGTAAATCTGCGCTATTGACAGCCTCAGCGTTAGAGTATTAACATACAATGTTCACCGCGTACCAAGGCCAATAAAGATTGTTGTGTAAGAAAGATGGACTAAATGTTGCCTTTTTCGAGAAATAATTTAGTCTGTGGCGGCAAAGTTCCACCACGGGAAAGTAATTCTGCGCTATTGACAGCCTCAGCGTTACACTATTAACATACGATGTTCGCAACGTGCTCCGGCATATAGAGATTGTTGTGTAAGAGACATGGCCTAAATGTTGCCTTTTTAGGAAAAATAATTTAGTTTGTGGAGGCAAGGTTTCACCACAGAGAAGTAAATCTGCGCTATTGACAGCCTCAGCGTTACACTATTAACATACGATGTTCACCGCGTGCTCCGGCCAATAGTGATTGTTGTGTAAGACAGATGGCCAAAATGTTGCCTTTTACGGAAAAATAGTTTGTGGCTCACAAGTTCCACCACGGGAAAGTAAATCTACGCTATTGACTGCCCCAGCGTTACGCTAATAACAGACGATGTTCGCCACGTGCTCCGGCCAATATAGATTTTTGTGTAACAGAGATTGCCTAAATTTTGCCTTTTTGAGTAAATAATTTAGTTTGTGGCGGAAAAGCTCCACCACCGGAAAGTAAATCTGCGCTATTGACAGCCTCAGCTTTACACTATTAACATATGATGTTCACCGCGTGCTCCGGCTAATAGAGATTGTTGTTAAGAGCGATGGCCTAAATTTTGCCTTTTTCGGAAAAATAATTTAGTTTGTGGAGGCAAAGTTCCACCAGGGCAAAGTAAATCTGCGCTTTTAACAACCTCGGCGTTACACTATTAACATACGATGTTCACCGCGTGCTCCGGCCTATATAGATTGTTGTGTAAGAGAGATGGCCTAAATTTTGCCTCTTTCGAAAAATTATTTAGTTTGTGGCGGAAAAGTTCCACCACGGGAAAGTAAATCTACGCTATTGACGACCTCAGCGTTACACTATTAACATACGATGTTCACCACGTGCTCCGGCCAATAGAGATTGTTGTGTAAGAAAAATGGCCTAAATGTTGCCTTTTTCGGTAAAATAATTTAGTTTGTGGAGGCAAAGTTCCACCAGGTGAAAGTAAATCTGTGCTATTAACAGCCTCCGCGTTGCACTATTAACATACGATGTTCACCGCGTGCTCCGGCCTATATAGAATGTTTTGTAAGAGAGATGGCCTAAATGTTGCCTTTTTCGGAAAATAATTTTGTTTGTAGCGGCGAAGTTCCACCAGGTGAAAGTAAATCTGTGCTATTAACAGCCTCCGCGTTGCACTATTAACATACGATGTTCACCGCGTGCTCCGGCCTATATAGAATGTTTTGTAAGAGAGATGGCCTAAATGTTGCCTTTTTCGGAAAATAATTTTGTTTGTAGCGGCGAAGTTCCACCACGGGAAAGTAAATCTGCGCTATTGACAGCCTCAGCGTTACACTGTTATCATACGATGTTCACCACGTGCTCCAGCCAATAGAGATTGTTGTTATGAGCGATGGCCTCATGTTGCCTTTTTCGGAAAAATAATTTAGTTTGTGGCGCAGAAGTTCCACCACGGGAAAGTAAATCTGCGCGATTTACAGCCTCAGCTTTACACTATTAACATACGATGTTCACCACGTGCTCCGGCCAATAGGGATTGTTGTGTGAGATGGCCTAAATGTTGCCCTTTTCGGAAAATAATTTAGTTTGTGGCGGCTAAGTTCCACCACGGGAAAGTAAATCTACGCTATTGACGACCTCAGCGTTACACTATTAACATACGATGTCCACCACGTGCTCCGGCCAAAGTAGAGTTTTGTGTAAGCGAGATTGCCTAAATATTGCCTTTTTCGGAAAATAATTTTGTCTGTGGCGCCTAAGTTCCACCACGGGAAAGCAAATCAACGCTATTGACAGCCTCAACGTTACACTATTAACATACGATGTTCACCACGTGCTCCGGCCAATAGAGATTGTTGTGTAAGAGAGATGGCCTAAATGTTGCCCTTTTGGGTAAAATAATTTAGTTTGTGGAGGCAAAGTTCCACCAGGGCAAAGTAAATCTGCGCTATTAACAGCCTCGGCGTTACACTCTTAACATACGATGTTCACCGCGTGCTCCGGCCTATATAGATTGTTGTGTAGGAGAGATGGCCTAAATGTTGCCTTTTTCGGCAAATAATTTCTTTTGTGGCGGTAAAGTTCCACCACGGGAAAGTAATTCTGCGCTATTGACAGCCTCAGCTTTACACTATTAACATACGATGTTCACCGCGTGCTCCGGCCAATAGAGATTGTTGTTAAGCGCGATGGCTTAATGTTGCCTTGTTCGGAAAAATAATTTAGTTTGTGGCGCAAAAGTTCCACCACAGGAAAGTAAATCTGCGCAATTGACAGCCTCAGCGTTACACTATTAGCATATGATGTTCACCACGTGATCCGGCCAATAGAGATTTTTGTACAATAGAGAGCGCCTAAATGTTGCCTTTTTCGGAAAATAATTTTGTCTGTGGCGCCTAAGTTCCACCACGGGAAAGCAAATCTACGCTATTGACGACCTCAGCGTTACACTGTTAACATACGATGTTCACCACGTGCTCCGGCCAAAGGAGATTTTTGTGTAAGCGAGATTGCCTAAAATTTGCCTCTTTCGGAAAATAACTTAGTTTGTGGCGGAAAAGTTCCACCACGGGAAAGCAAATCTGCGCTATTGACAGCCTCAACGTTACACTATTAACATACGATGTTCACCACGTGCTCCGGCCAATAGAGATTGTTGTGTAAGAGAGATGGCCTAAATGTTGCCTTTTTTGGTAAAATAATTTAGTTTGTAGCGGCGAAGTTCCACCACGGGAAAGTAAATCTGCGCCATTGACAGCCTCAGCGTTACACTGTTAACATACGATATTCACCACGTGCTCCGGCCAATAGAGACTTTTGTGTCAGAGAGATTGCCTAAATCTTGCCTTTTTCGAAATATAATTTAGTTTGTGGCGGGAAAGTTCCACCACGGCAAAGTAAATCTGTGCTATTGACTACCTCAGCTTTACACTATTTACATACGATGTTCACCGCGTGCTCCGGCCAATAGAGATTGTTGTTAAGCGCGATGGCTCAATGTTGCCTTGTTCGGAAAAATAATTGAGTTTGTGGCGCAAAAGTTCCACCACAGGAAAGTAAATCTGCGCAATTGACAGCCTCAGCGTTACACCATTAGCATATGATGTTCACCACGTGCTCCGGCCAATAGAGATTTTTGTACAATAGAGAGCGCCTAAATGTTGCCTTTTTCGGAAAATAATTTTGTCTGTGGCGCCTAAGTTCCACCACGGGAAAGCAAATCTACGCTATTGACGACCTCAGCGTTACACTGTTAACATACGATGTTCACCACGTGCTCGGGCCAAAGGAGATTTTTGTGTAAGCGAGATTGCCTAAATTTTGCCTCTTTCGGAAAATAATTTAGTTTGTGGCGGAAAAGTTCCACCACGGGAAAGCAAATCTGCGCTATTGACAGCCTCAACGTTACACTATTAACATACGATGTTCACCATGTGCTCCGGCCAATAGAGATTGTTGTGTAAGAGAGATGGCCTAAATGTTGCCTTTTTTGGTAAAATAATTTAGTTTGTAGCGGCGAAGTTCCACCACGGGAAAGTAAATCTGCGCCATTGACAGCCTCAGCGTTACACTGTTAACATACGATATTCACCACGTGCTCCGGCCAATAGAGATTTTTATGTCAGAGAGATTGCCTAAATCTTGCCTTTTTCGAAATATAATTTAGTTTGTGGCGGAAAAGTTCCACCACGGGAAAGCAAATCTGCGCTATTGACAGCCTCAACGTTACACTATTAACATACGATGTTCACCATGTGCTCCGGCCAATAGAGATTGTTGTGTAAGAGAGATGGCCTAAATGTTGCCTTTTTTGGTAAAATAATTTAGTTTGTAGCGGCGAAGTTCCACCACGGGAAAGTAAATCTGCGCCATTGACAGCCTCAGCGTTACACTGTTAACATACGATATTCACCACGTGCTCCGGCCAATAGAGATTTTTATGTCAGAGAGATTGCCTAAATGTTGCCCTTTTCGGAAAATAATTTAGTTTGTAGCGGCTAAGTTCCACCACGGGAAAGTAAATCTTCGCTATTGACAGCCTCAACGTTACACTATTAACATACGATGTTCACCACGTGCTCCGGCCAATAGAGCTTGTTGTGTAAGAGAGATGGCCTAAATGTTGCCCTTTTGGGTAAAATAATTTAGTTTGTGGAGGCAAAGTTCCACCAGGGCAAAGTAAATCTGCGCTATTAACAGCCTCGATGTTACACTCTTAACATACGATGTTCACCGCGTGCTCCGGCCTATATAGATTGTTCTGTAAGAGAGATGGCCTAAATGTTGCCTTTTTCAGCAAATAATTTCGTTTGTGGCGGTAAAGTTCCACCACGGGAAAGTAATTCTGCGCTATTGACAGCCTCAGCTTTACACTATTAACATACGATGTTCACCGCGTGCTCCGGTCAATAGATATTGTTATTAAGCGCGATGGCTTAATGTTGCCTTGTTCGATAAAATATTTTAGTTTGTGGCGCAAATGTTCCACCACAGGAAGTAAATCTGCGCAATTGACAGCCTCAGCGTTACACTATTAGCATATGATGTTCACCGCGTGCTCCGGCCAATAGAGATTTTTGTACAATAGAGAGCACCTAAATGTTGCCTTTTTCGGAAAAAAATTTTGTCTGTGGCGCCTAGGTTCCACCACGGGAAAGTAAATCTACGCTATTGACGACCTCAGCGTTACACTGTTAACATACGATGTTCACCACGTGCTCCGGCCAAAGGAGATTTTTGTATAAGCGAGATTGCCTAAATTTTGCCTCTTTCGGAAATTTGTTTTGTTTGTGGCGGAAAAGTTCCACCACGGGAAAGTAAATCTGCGCTATTGACAGCCTCAGCGTTACACTGTTAACATACGATGTTCACCACGTCCTCCGGCCAATACAGATTTTTGTTTAAGAGAGATGGCCTAAATGTTGCCTTTTTCGGAAAATAATTTCGTTTGTGGCGGTAAATATCCACCACGGGAAAGTAAATCTGCGCTATTGACAGTCTCAGATTTACACTATCAACATACGATTTTCACCGCGTGCTCCGGCCAATAGAGATTGTTGTTAAGAGCGATGGCCTAAATGTTGCCTTTTTCGGAAAAATGATTTATTTTCTGGCGAAGAAGTTCCACCACGGGAAAGTAAATCTGCGCTACTGACAGCCTCAGCGTTACACTATTAACATACGATGTTCACCACGTGCTCCGGCCAATAGGGATTGTTGTGTGAGATGGCCTAAATGTTGCCCTTTTCGGAAAATAATTTAGTTTGTGGCGGCTAAGTTCCACCACGGGAAAGTAAATCTACGCTATTGACAGCCTCAACGTTACACTATTAACATACGATGTTCACCACGTGCTCCGGCCAATAGAGATTGTTGTGTAAGAGAGATGGCCTAAATGTTGCCGTTTTGGGTAAAATAATTTAGTTTGTGGAGGCAAAGTTCCACCAGGGCAAAGTAAATCTGCGCTATTAACAGCCTCGGCGTTACACTCTTAACATACGGTGTTCACCGCGTGCTCCGGCCTATATAGATTGTTGTGTAAGAGAGATGGCCAAAATGTTGCCTTTTTCGGCAAATAATTTATTTTGTGGCTGTAAAGTTCCACCACGGGAAAGTAATTCTGCGCTATTGACAGCCTCAGCTTTACACTATTAACATACGATGTTCACCGCGTGCTCCGGCTAATAGAGATTGTTGTTAAGCGCGATGGCTTAATGTTGCCTTGTTCGGAAAAATAATTTAGTTTGTGGCGCAAAAGTTCCACCACAGGAAAGTAAATCTGCGCAATTGACAGCCTCAGCGTTACACTATTAGCATATGATGTTCACCACGTGCTCCGGCCAATAGAGATTTTTGTACAATAGAGAGCGCCTAAATGTTGCCTTTTTCGGAAAATAATTTTGTCTGTGGCGCCTAAGTTCCACCACGGGAAAGCAAATCTACGCTATTGACGACCTCAGCGTTACACTGTTAACATACGATGTTCACCACGTGCTCCGGCCAAAGGAGATTTTTGTGTAAGCGAGATTGCCTAAAATTTGCCTCTTTCGGAAAATAACTTAGTTTGTGGCGGAAAAGTTCCACCACGGGAAAGCAAATCTGCGCTATTGACAGCCTCAACGTTACACTATTAACATACGATGTTCACCACGTGCTCCGGCCAATAGAGATTGTTGTGTAAGAGAGATGGCCTAAATGTTGCCTTTTTTGGTAAAATAATTTAGTTTGTAGCGGCGAAGTTCCACCACGGGAAAGTAAATCTGCGCCATTGACAGCCTCAGCGTTACACTGTTAACATACGATATTCACCACGTGCTCCGGCCAATAGAGATTTTTGTGTCAGAGAGATTGCCTAAATCTTGCCTTTTTCGAAATATAATTTAGTTTGTGGCGGGAAAGTTCCACCACGGCAAAGTAAATCTGCGCTATTGACTACCTCAGCTTTACACTATTTACATACGATGTTCACCACGTGCTCCGGCCAATAGAGATTCTTGTGTAAGAGAGATGGCCTAAATGTTGCCTTTTACGGAATAATAATTTAGTTTGTGACGGAAAAGATACACCACCGGAAAGTAAATCTGCGCTATTGACAGCCTCAGCTTTACACTATTAACATATGATGTTCACCGCGTGCTCCGGCTAATAGAGATTGTTGTTAAGAGCGATGGCCTAAATTTTGCCTTTTTCGGAAAAATAATTTAGTTTGTGGAGGCAAAGTTCCACCAGGGCAAAGTAAATCTGCGCTTTTAACAACCTCGGCGTTACACTATTAACATACGATGTTCACCGCGTGCTCCGGCCTATATAGATTGTTGTGTAAGAGAGATGGCCTAAATTTTGCCTCTTTCGAAAAATTATTTAGTTTGTGGCGGAAAAGTTCCACCACGGGAAAGTAAATCTACGCTATTGACGACCTCAGCGTTACACTATTAACATACGATGTTCACCACGTGCTCCGGCCAATAGAGATTGTTGTGTAAGAAAAATGGCCTAAATGTTGCCTTTTTCGGTAAAATAATTTAGTTTGTGGAGGCAAAGTTCCACCAGGTGAAAGTAAATCTGTGCTATTAACAGCCTCCGCGTTGCACTATTAACATACGATGTTCACCGCGTGCTCCGGCCTATATAGAATGTTTTGTAAGAGAGATGGCCTAAATGTTGCCTTTTTCGGAAAATAATTTTGTTTGTAGCGGCGAAGTTCCACCACGGGAAAGTAAATCTGCGCTATTGACAGCCTCAGCGTTACACTGTTATCATACGATGTTCACCACGTGCTCCAGCCAATAGAGATTGTTGTTATGAGCGATGGCCTCATGTTGCCTTTTTCGGAAAAATAATTTAGTTTGTGGCGCAGAAGTTCCACCACGGGAAAGTAAATCTGCGCTATTTACAGCCTCAGCTTTACACTATTAACATACGATGTTCACCACGTGCTCCGGCCAATAGGGATTGTTGTGTGAGATGGCCTAAATGTTGCCCTTTTCGGAAAATAATTTAGTTTGTGGCGGCTAAGTTCCACCACGGGAAAGTAAATCTACGCTATTAACGACCTCAGCGTTACACTATTAACATACGATGTCCACCACGTGCTCCGGCCAAAGTAGAGTTTTGTGTAAGCGAGATTGCCTAAATATTGCCCTTTTCGGAAAAGAATTTTGTCTGTGGCGCCTAAGTTCCACCACGGGAAAGCAAATCTACGCTATTGACAGCCTCAACGTTACACTATTAACATACGATGTTCACCACGTGCTCCGGCCAATAGAGATTGTTGTGTAAGAGAGATGGCCAAAATGTTGCCCTTTTGGGTAAAATAATTTAGTTTGTGGAGGCAAAGTTCCACCAGGGCAAAGTAAATCTGCGCTATTAACAGCCTCGGCGTTACACTCTTAACATACGATGTTCACCGCGTGCTCCGGCCTATATAGATTGTTGTGTAGGAGAGATGGCCTAAATGTTGCCTTTTTCGGCAAATAATTTCTTTTGTGGCGGTAAAGTTCCACCACGGGAAAGTAATTCTGCGCTATTGACAGCCTCAGCTTTACACTATTAACATACGATGTTCACCGCGTGCTCCGGCCAATAGAGATTGTTGTTAAGCACGATGGCTTAATGTTGCCTTGTTCGGAAAAATAATTTAGTTTGTGGCGCAAAAGTTCCACCACAGGAAAGTAAATCTGCGCAATTGACAGCCTCAGCGTTACACTATTAGCATATGATGTTCACCACGTGATCCGGCCAATAGAGATTTTTGTACAATAGAGAGCGCCTAAATGTTGCCTTTTTCGGAAAATAATTTTGTCTGTGGCGCCTAAGTTCCACCACGAGAAAGCAAATCTACGCTATTGACGACCTCAGCGTTACACTGTTAACATACGATGTTCACCACGTGCCCCGGCCAGTAGAGATTTTTGTACAATAGAGAGCGCCTAAATGTTGCCTTTTTCGGAAAATAATTTTGTCTGTGGCGCCTAAGTTCCACCACGGGAAAGCAAATCTACGCTATTGAAAGCCTCAACGTTACACTATTAACATACGATATTCACCACGTGCTCCGGCCAATAGAGATTTTTGTGTCAGAGAGATTGCCTAAATCTTGCCTTTTTCGAAATATAATTTAGTTTGTGGCGGGAAAGTTCCACCACGGCAAAGTAAATCTGTGCTATTGACTACCTCAGCTTTACACTATTTACATACGATGTTCACCGCGTGCTCCGGCCAATAGAGATTGTTGTTAAGCGCGATGGCTCAATGTTGCCTTGTTCGGAAAAATAATTGAGTTTGTGGCGCAAAAGTTCCACCACAGGAAAGTAAATCTGCGCAATTGACAGCCTCAGCGTTACACCATTAGCATATGATGTTCACCACGTGCTCCGGCCAATAGAGATTTTTGTACAATAGAGAGCGCCTAAATGTTGCCTTTTTCGGAAAATAATTTTGTCTGTGGCGCCTAAGTTCCACCACGGGAAAGCAAATCTACGCTATTGACGACCTCAGCGTTACACTGTTAACATACGATGTTCACCACGTGCTCGGGCCAAAGGAGATTTTTGTGTAAGCGAGATTGCCTAAATTTTGCCTCTTTCGGAAAATAATTTAGTTTGTGGCGGAAAAGTTCCACCACGGGAAAGCAAATCTGCGCTATTGACAGCCTCAACGTTACACTATTAACATACGATGTTCACCATGTGCTCCGGCCAATAGAGATTGTTGTGTAAGAGAGATGGCCTAAATGTTGCCTTTTTTGGTAAAATAATTTAGTTTGTAGCGGCGAAGTTCCACCACGGGAAAGTAAATCTGCGCCATTGACAGCCTCAGCGTTACACTGTTAACATACGATATTCACCACGTGCTCCGGCCAATAGAGATTTTTATGTCAGAGAGATTGCCTAAATCTTGCCTTTTTCGAAATATAATTTAGTTTGTGGCGGAAAAGTTCCACCACGGGAAAGCAAATCTGCGCTATTGACAGCCTCAACGTTACACTATTAACATACGATGTTCACCATGTGCTCCGGCCAATAGAGATTGTTGTGTAAGAGAGATGGCCTAAATGTTGCCTTTTTTGGTAAAATAATTTAGTTTGTAGCGGCGAAGTTCCACCACGGGAAAGTAAATCTGCGCCATTGACAGCCTCAGCGTTACACTGTTAACATACGATATTCACCACGTGCTCCGGCCAATAGAGATTTTTATGTCAGAGAGATTGCCTAAATGTTGCCCTTTTCGGAAAATAATTTAGTTTGTAGCGGCTAAGTTCCACCACGGGAAAGTAAATCTACGCTATTGACGACTTCAACGTTACACTATTAACATACGATGTCCACCACGTGCTCCGGCCAAAGTAGAGTTTTGTGTAAGCGAGATTGCCTAAATATTGCCTCTTTCGGAAAATGATTTAGTTTGTGGCGGCAAAGTTCCACCACGGGAAAGTAAATCTTCGCTATTGACAGCCTCAACGTTACACTATTAACATACGATGTTCACCACGTGCTCCGGCCAATAGAGCTTGTTGTGTAAGAGAGATGGCCTAAATGTTGCCCTTTTGGGTAAAATAATTTAGTTTGTGGAGGCAAAGTTCCACCAGGGCAAAGTAAATCTGCGCTATTAACAGCCTCGATGTTACACTCTTAACATACGATGTTCACCGCGTGCTCCGGCCTATATAGATTGTTCTGTAAGAGAGATGGCCTAAATGTTGCCTTTTTCAGCAAATAATTTCGTTTGTGGCGGTAAAGTTCCACCACGGGAAAGTAATTCTGCGCTATTGACAGCCTCAGCTTTACACTATTAACATACGATGTTCACCGCGTGCTCCGGTCAATAGATATTGTTATTAAGCGCGATGGCTTAATGTTGCCTTGTTCGATAAAATATTTTAGTTTGTGGCGCAAATGTTCCACCACAGGAAGTAAATCTGCGCAATTGACAGCCTCAGCGTTACACTATTAGCATATGATGTTCACCGCGTGCTCCGGCCAATAGAGATTTTTGTACAATAGAGAGCACCTAAATGTTGCCTTTTTCGGAAAAAAATTTTGTCTGTGGCGCCTAGGTTCCACCACGGGAAAGTAAATCTACGCTATTGACGACCTCAGCGTTACACTGTTAACATACGATGTTCACCACGTGCTCCGGCCAAAGGAGATTTTTGTATAAGCGAGATTGCCTAAATTTTGCCTCTTTCGGAAATTTGTTTTGTTTGTGGCGGAAAAGTTCCACCACGGGAAAGTAAATCTGCGCTATTGACAGCCTCAGCGTTACACTGTTAACATACGATGTTCACCACGTCCTCCGGCCAATACAGATTTTTGTTTAAGAGAGATGGCCTAAATGTTGCCTTTTTCGGAAAATAATTTCGTTTGTGGCGGTAAATATCCACCACGGGAAAGTAAATCTGCGCTATTGACAGTCTCAGATTTACACTATCAACATACGATTTTCACCGCGTGCTCCGGCCAATAGAGATTGTTGTTAAGAGCGATGGCCTAAATGTTGCCTTTTTCGGAAAAATGATTTAGTTTCTGGCGAAGAAGTTCCACCACGGGAAAGTAAATCTGCGCTACTGACAGCCTCAGCGTTACACTATTAACATACGATGTTCACCACGTGCTCCGGCCAATAGGGATTGTTGTGTGAGATGGCCTAAATGTTGCCCTTTTCGGAAAATAATTTAGTTTGTGGCGGCTAAGTTCCACCACGGGAAAGTAAATCTACGCTATTGACAGCCTCAACGTTACACTATTAACATACGATGTTCACCACGTGCTCCGGCCAATAGAGATTGTTGTGTAAGAGAGATGGCCTAAATGTTGCCGTTTTGGGTAAAATAATTTAGTTTGTGGAGGCAAAGTTCCACCAGGGCAAAGTAAATCTGCGCTATTAACAGCCTCGGCGTTACACTCTTAACATACGGTGTTCACCGCGTGCTCCGGCCTATATAGATTGTTGTGTAAGAGAGATGGCCAAAATGTTGCCTTTTTCGGCAAATAATTTATTTTGTGGCTGTAAAGTTCCACCACGGGAAAGTAATTCTGCGCTATTGACAGCCACAGCTTTACACTATTAACATACGATGTTCACCGCGTGCTCCGGCTAATAGAGATTGTTGTTAAGCGCGATGGCTTAATGTTGCCTTGTTCGGAAAAATAATTTAGTTTGTGGCGCAAAAGTTCCACCACAGGAAAGTAAATCTGCGCAATTGACAGCCTCAGCGTTACACTATTAGCATATGATGTTCACCACGTGCTCCGGCCAATAGAGATTTTTGTACAATAGAGAGCGCCTAAATGTTGCCTTTTTCGGAAAATAATTTTGTCTGTGGCGCCTAAGTTCCACCACGGGAAAGCAAATCTACGCTATTGACGACCTCAGCGTTACACTGTTAACATACGATGTTCACCACGTGCTCCGGCCAAAGGAGATTTTTGTGTAAGCGAGATTGCCTAAAATTTGCCTCTTTCGGAAAATAACTTAGTTTGTGGCGGAAAAGTTCCACCACGGGAAAGCAAATCTGCGCTATTGACAGCCTCAACGTTACACTATTAACATACGATGTTCACCACGTGCTCCGGCCAATAGAGATTGTTGTGTAAGAGAGATGGCCTAAATGTTGCCTTTTTTGGTAAAATAATTTAGTTTGTAGCGGCGAAGTTCCACCACGGGAAAGTAAATCTGCGCCATTGACAGCCTCAGCGTTACACTGTTAACATACGATATTCACCACGTGCTCCGGCCAATAGAGATTTTTGTGTCAGAGAGATTGCCTAAATCTTGCCTTTTTCGAAATATAATTTAGTTTGTGGCGGGAAAGTTCCACCACGGCAAAGTAAATCTGCGCTATTGACTACCTCAGCTTTACACTATTTACATACGATGTTCACCACGTGCTCCGGCCAATAGAGATTCTTGTGTAAGAGAGATGGCCTAAATGTTGCCTTTTACGGAATAATAATTTAGTTTGTGACGGAAAAGATACACCACCGGAAAGTAAATCTGCGCTATTGACAGCCTCAGCTTTACACTATTAACATATGATGTTCACCGCGTGCTCCGGCTAATAGAGATTGTTGTTAAGAGCGATGGCCTAAATTTTGCCTTTTTCGGAAAAATAATTTAGTTTGTGGAGGCAAAGTTCCACCAGGGCAAAGTAAATCTGCGCTTTTAACAACCTCGGCGTTACACTATTAACATACGATGTTCACCGCGTGCTCCGGCCTATATAGATTGTTGTGTAAGAGAGATGGCCTAAATTTTGCCTCTTTCGAAAAATTATTTAGTTTGTGGCGGAAAAGTTCCACCACGGGAAAGTAAATCTACGCTATTGACGACCTCAGCGTTACACTATTAACATACGATGTTCACCACGTGCTCCGGCCAATAGAGATTGTTGTGTAAGAAAAATGGCCTAAATGTTGCCTTTTTCGGTAAAATAATTTAGTTTGTGGAGGCAAAGTTCCACCAGGTGAAAGTAAATCTGTGCTATTAACAGCCTCCGCGTTGCACTATTAACATACGATGTTCACCGCGTGCTCCGGCCTATATAGAATGTTTTGTAAGAGAGATGGCCTAAATGTTGCCTTTTTCGGAAAATAATTTTGTTTGTAGCGGCGAAGTTCCACCACGGGAAAGTAAATCTGCGCTATTGACAGCCTCAGCGTTACACTGTTATCATACGATGTTCACCACGTGCTCCAGCCAATAGAGATTGTTGTTATGAGCGATGGCCTCATGTTGCCTTTTTCGGAAAAATAATTTAGTTTGTGGCGCAGAAGTTCCACCACGGGAAAGTAAATCTGCGCTATTTACAGCCTCAGCTTTACACTATTAACATACGATGTTCACCACGTGCTCCGGCCAATAGGGATTGTTGTGTGAGATGGCCTAAATGTTGCCCTTTTCGGAAAATAATTTAGTTTGTGGCGGCTAAGTTCCACCACGGGAAAGTAAATCTACGCTATTAACGACCTCAGCGTTACACTATTAACATACGATGTCCACCACGTGCTCCGGCCAAAGTAGAGTTTTGTGTAAGCGAGATTGCCTAAATATTGCCCTTTTCGGAAAAGAATTTTGTCTGTGGCGCCTAAGTTCCACCACGGGAAAGCAAATCTACGCTATTGACAGCCTCAACGTTACACTATTAACATACGATGTTCACCACGTGCTCCGGCCAATAGAGATTGTTGTGTAAGAGAGATGGCCTAAATGTTGCCCTTTTGGGTAAAATAATTTAGTTTGTGGAGGCAAAGTTCCACCAGGGCAAAGTAAATCTGCGCTATTAACAGCCTCGGCGTTACACTCTTAACATACGATGTTCACCGCGTGCTCCGGCCTATATAGATTGTTGTGTAGGAGAGATGGCCTAAATGTTGCCTTTTTCGGCAAATAATTTCTTTTGTGGCGGTAAAGTTCCACCACGGGAAAGTAATTCTGCGCTATTGACAGCCTCAGCTTTACACTATTAACATACGATGTTCACCGCGTGCTCCGGCCAATAGAGATTGTTGTTAAGCACGATGGCTTAATGTTGCCTTGTTCGGAAAAATAATTTAGTTTGTGGCGCAAAAGTTCCACCACAGGAAAGTAAATCTGCGCAATTGACAGCCTCAGCGTTACACTATTAGCATATGATGTTCACCACGTGATCCGGCCAATAGAGATTTTTGTACAATAGAGAGCGCCTAAATGTTGCCTTTTTCGGAAAATAATTTTGTGGCGCCTAAGTTCCACCACGAGAAAGCAAATCTACGCTATTGACGACCTCAGCGTTACACTGTTAACATACGATGTTCACCACGTGCCCCGGCCAGTAGAGATTTTTGTACAATAGAGAGCGCCTAAATGTTGCCTTTTTCGGAAAATAATTTTGTCTGTGGCGCCTAAGTTCCACCACGGGAAAGCAAATCTACGCTATTGAAAGCCTCAACGTTACACTATTAACATACGATGTTCACCACGTGCTCCGGCCAATAGAGATTGTTGTGTAAGAGAGATGGCCTAAATGTTGCCCTTTTGGGTAAAATAATTTAGTTTGTGGAGGCAAAGTTCCACCAGGGCAAAGTAAATCTGCGCTATTAACAGCCTCGGCGTTACACTCTTAACATACGATGTTCACCGCGTGCTCCGGCCTATATAGATTGTTGTGTAGGAGAGATGGCCTAAATGTTGGCTTTTTCGGCAAATAATTTCTTTTGTGGCGGTAAAGTTCCACCACGGGAAAGTAATTCTGCGCTATTGACAGCCTCAGCTTTACACTATTAACATACTATGTTCACCGCGTGCTCCGGCCAATAGAGATTGTTGTTAAGCGCGATGGCTCAATGTTGCCTTGTTCGGAAAAATAATTGAGTTTGTGGCGCAAAAGTTCCACCACAGGAAAGTAAATCTGCGCAATTGACAGCCTCAGCGTTACACCATTAGCATATGATGTTCACCACGTGCTCCGGCCAATAGAGATTTTTGTACAATAGAGAGCGCCTAAATGTTGCCTTTTTCGGAAAATAATTTTGTCTGTGGCGCCTAAGTTCCACCACGGGAAAGCAAATCTACGCTATTGACGACCTCAGCGTTACACTGTTAACATACGATGTTCACCACGTGCTCGGGCCAAAGGAGATTGTTGTGTAAGCGAGATTGCCTAAATTTTGCCTCTTTCGGAAAATAATTTAGTTTGTGGCGGAAAAGTTCCACCACGGGAAAGCAAATCTGCGCTATTGACAGCCTCAACGTTACACTATTAACATACGATGTTCACCATGTGCTCCGGCCAATAGAGATTGTTGTGTAAGAGAGATGGCCTAAATGTTGCCTTTTTTGGTAAAATAATTTAGTTTGTAGCGGCGAAGTTCCACCACGGGAAAGTAAATCTGCGCCATTGACAGCCTCAGCGTTACACTGTTAACATACGATATTCACCACGTGCTCCGGCCAATAGAGATTTTTATGTCAGAGAGATTGCCTAAATCTTGCCTTTTTCGAAATATAATTTAGTTTGTGGCGGGAAAGTTCCACCACGGGAAAGTAAATCTGCGCTATTGACTACCTCAGCTTTACACTATTTACATACGATGTTCACCACGTGCTCCGGCCAATAGAGATTCTTGTGTAAGAGAGATGGTCTAAATGTTGCCTTTTACGGAATAGTAATTTAGTTTGTGACGGAAAATATACACCACCGGAAAGTAAATCTGCGCTATTGACAGCCTCAGCGTTAGAGCATTAACATACAATGTTCACCGCGTACTAAGGCCAATAAAGATTGTTGTGTACGAAAGATGGACTAAATGTTGCCTTTTTCGGGAAATAATTTAGTCTGTGGCGGCAAAGTTCCACCACGGGAAAGTAAATCTGCGCTATTGACAGCCTCAGCGTTACACTATTACCATACGATGTTCATCACGTGCTCCGGCATATAGAGATTGTTGTGTAAGAGACATGGCCTAAATGTGGCCTTTTTAGGAAAAATAATTTAGTTTGTGGAGGCAAGGTTTCACCACGGAGAAGTAAATCTGCGCTATTGACAGCCTCAGCGTTACACTATTAACATACGATGTTCACCGCGTGCTCCGGCCAATAGTGATTGTTGTGTAAGAGAGATGGCCAAAATGTTGCCTTTTACGGAAAAATAGTTTGTGGCTCACAAGTTCCACCACGGGAAAGTAAATCTACGCTATTGACTGCCCCAGCGTTACACTATTAACAGACGATGTTCGCCACGTGCTCCGGCCAATATAGATTTTTGTGTAACAGAGATTGCCTAAATTTTGCCTTTTTGAGTAAATAATTTAGTTTGTGGCGGAAAAGCTCCACCACAGGAAAGTAAATCTGCGCAATTGACAGCCTCAGCGTTACACTATTAGCATATGATGTTCACCACGTTCTCCGGCCAATAGATTTTTGTACAATAGAGAGCGCCTAAATGTTGCCTTTTTCGGAAAATAATTTTGTCTGTGGCGCCTAAGTTCCACCACGGGAAAGGAAATCTACGCTATTGACGACCTCAGCGTTACACTGTTAACATACGATGTTCACCACGTGCTCCGGCCAAAGGAGATTTTTGTGTAAGCGCGATTGCCTGAATTTTCCCTCTTTCGGAAAATAACTTAGTTTGTGGCGGAAAAGTTCCACCACGGGAAAGCAAATCTGCGCTATTGACAGCCTCAACGTTACACTATTAACATACGATGTTCACCACGTGCTCCGGCCAATAGAGATTGTTGTGTAAGAGAGATGGCCTAAATGTTGCCTTTTTTGGTAAAATAATTTAGTTTGTAGCGGCGAAGTTCCACCACGGGAAAGTAAATCTGCGCCATTGACAGCCTCAGCGTTACACTGTTAACATACGATATTCACCACGTGCTCCGGCCAATAGAGATTTTTGTGTCAGAGAGATTGCCTAAATCTTGCCTTCTTCGAAATATAATTTAGTTTGTGGCGGGAAAGTTCCACCACGGGAAAGTAAATCTGGGCTATTGACTACCTCAGCTTTACACTATTTACATACGATGTTCACCACGTGCTCCGGCCAATAGAGATTCTTGTGTAAGAGAGATGGCCTAAATGTTGCCTTTTACGGAATAATAATTTAGTTTGTGACGGAAAAGATACACCACCGGAAAGTAAATCTGCGCTATTGACAGCCTCAGCGTTAGTGTATTAACATACAATGTTCACCGCGTACTAAGGCCAATAAAGATTGTTGTGTAAGAAAGATGGACTAAATGTTGCCTTTTTCTGGAAACAATTTAGTCTGTGGCGGCAAAGTTCCACGACGGGAAAGTAAATCTGCGCTATTGACAGCCTCAGCGTTACACTATTAACATACGATGTTCACCACGTGCTCCGGCATATAGAGATTGTTGTGTATGAGA
The DNA here is from genome assembly GCF_052857255.1 of Amblyomma americanum. NCBI lineage: Eukaryota > Metazoa > Arthropoda > Arachnida > Ixodida > Ixodidae > Amblyomma > Amblyomma americanum. The sequence continues at coordinate 157,120,930 of NC_135503.1, forward strand.
CATGGCCTAAATGGTGCCTTTTTAGGAAAAATAATTTAGTTTGTGGAGGCAAGGTTTCACCACGGAGAAGTAAATCTGCGCTATTGACAGCCTCAGCGTTACACTATTAACATACGATGTTCACCGCGTGCTCCGGCCAATAGTGATTGTTGTGTAAGAGAGATGGCCAAAATGTTGCCTTTTACGGAAAAATAGTTTGTGGCTCACAAGTTCCACCACGGGAAAGTAAATCTACGCTATTGACTGCCCCAGCGTTACACTATTAACAGACGATGTTCGCCACGTGCTCCGGCCAATATAGATTTTTGTGTAACAGAGATTGCCTAAATTTTGCAGTTTTGAGTAAATAATTTAGTTTGTGGCGGAAAAGCTCCACCACCGGAAAGTAAACATGCGCTAATGACAGCCTCAGCTTTATACTATTAACATATGATGTTCACCGCGTGCTCCGGCCAATAGAGATTGTTGTGTAAGAGAGATGGCCTAAATTTTGCCTCTTTCGAAAAATTATTTAGTTTGTGGCGGAAAAGTTCCACCACGGGAAAGTAAATCTACGCTATTGACGACCTCAGCGTTACAGTATTAACATACAATGTTCACCGCGTACTAAGGCCAATAAAGATTGTTGTGTAAGAGAGATGGACTAAATGTTGTCTTTTTCGGGAAATAATTTAGTCTGTGGCGGCAAAGTTCCACCACGGGAAAGTAAATCTGCGCTATTGACAGCCTCAGCTTTACACTATTAACATACGATGTTCACCGCGTGCTCCGGCCAATAGAGATTATTGTTAAGCGCGATGGCTTAATGTTGCCTTGTTCGGAAAAATAATTTAGTTTGTGGCGCAAAAGTTCCACCACAGGAAAGTAAATCTGCGCAATTGACAGCCTCAGCGTTACACTATTAGCATATGATGTTCACCACGTGCTCCGGCCAATAGAGATTTTTGTACAATAGAGAGCGCCTAAATGTTGCCCTTTTCGGAAAATAATTTTGTCTATGGCGCCTAGGTTCCACCACGGGAAAGTAAATCTACGCTATTGACGACCTGAGCGTTACACTGTTAACATACGATGTTCACCACGTGCTCCGGCCAAAGGAGATTTTTGTATAAGCGAGATTGCATAAATTTTGCCTCTTTCGGAAATTGATTTTGTTTGTGGCGGAAAAGTTCCACCACGGGAAAGTAAATCTGCGCTATTGACAGCCTCAGCGTTACACTGTTAACATACGATATTCACCACGTCCTCCGGCCAAAAGAGATTTTTGTTTAAGAGAGATGGCCTAAATGTTGCCTTTTTCGGAAAAATAATTTCGTTTGTGGCGGTAAATTTCCACCACGGGAAAGTAAATCTGCGCTATTGACAGCCTCAGCTTTACACTATCAACATACGATGTTCACCGCATGCTCCGGCCAAAAGAGATTGTTGTTATGAGCGATGGCCTAATGTTGCCTTTTTCGGAAAAATAATTTAGTTTGTGGCGCAGAAGTTCCACCACGGGAAAGTAAATCTGCGCTATTGACAGCCTCAGCTTTACACTATTAACATACGATGTTCACCGCGTGCTCCAGCCAATAGAGATTGTTGTTAAGAGCGATGGCTTAATGTTGCCTTTCTCGGAAAAATAATTTAGTTTGTGGCGCAAAAGTTCCACCACAGGAAAGTAAATCTGCGCAATTGACAGCCTCAGCGTTACACTATTAGCATATGATGTTCACCACGTGCTCCGGCCAATAGAGATTTTTGTACAATAGAGAGCGCCTAAATGTTGCCCTTTTCGGAAAATAATTTTGTCTATGGCGCCTACGTTCCACCCCGGGAAAGTAAATCTACGCTATTGACGACCTGAGCGTTACACTGTTAACATACGATGTTCACCACGTGCTCCGGCCAAAGGAGATTTTTGTATAAGCGAGATAGCATAAATTTTGCCTCTTTCGGAAATTGATTTTGTTTGTGGCGGAAAAGTTCCACCACGGGAAAGTAAATCTGCGCTATTGACAGCCTCAGCGTTACACTGTTAACATACTTTATTCACCACGTCCTCCGGCCAAAAGAGATTTTTGTTTAAGAGAGATGGCCTAAATGTTGCCTTTTTCGGAAAAATAATTTCGTTTGTGGCGGTAAATTTCCACCACGGGAAAGTAAATCTGCGCTATTGACAGCCTCAGCTTTACACTATCAACATACGATGTTCACCGCGTGCTCCGGCCAATAGGGATTGTTGTGTGAGATGGCCTAAATGTTGCCCTTTTCGGAAAATAATTTAGTTTGTAGCGGCTAAGTTCCACCACGGGAAAGTAAATCTACGCTATTGACGACTTCAGCGTTACACTATTAACATACGATGTCCACCACGTGCTCCGGCCAAAGTAGAGTTTTGTGTAAGCGAGATTGCCTAAATATTGCCTCTTTCGGAAAATGATTTAGTTTGTGGCGGCAAAGTTCCACCACGGGAAAGTAAATCTTCGCTATTGACAGCCTCAACGTTACACTATTAACATACGATGTTCACCACGTGCTCCGGCCAATAGAGCTTGTTGTGTAAGAGAGATGGCCTAAATGTTGCCCTTTTGGGTAAAATAATTTAGTTTGTGGAGGCAAAGTTCCACCAGGGCAAAGTAAATCTGCGCTATTAACAGCCTCGATGTTACACTCTTAACATACGATGTTCACCGCGTGCTCCGGCCTATATAGATTGTTCTGTAAGAGAGATGGCCTAAATGTTGCCTTTTTCAGCAAATAATTTCGTTTGTGGCGGTAAAGTTCCACCACGGGAAAGTAATTCTGCGCTATTGACAGCCTCAGCTTTACACTATTAACATACGATGTTCACCGCGTGCTCCGGTCAATAGATATTGTTATTAAGCGCGATGGCTTAATGTTGCCTTGTTCGATAAAATATTTTAGTTTGTGGCGCAAATGTTCCACCACAGGAAGTAAATCTGCGCAATTGACAGCCTCAGCGTTACACTATTAGCATATGATGTTCACCACGTGCTCCGGCCAATAGAGATTTTTGTACAATAGAGAGCACCTAAATGTTGCCTTTTTCGGAAAGAAATTTTGTCTGTGGCGCCTAGGTTCCACCACGGGAAAGTAAATCTACGCTATTGACGACCTCAGCGTTACACTGTTAACATACGATGTTCACCACGCGCTCCGGCCAAAGGAGATTTTTGTATAAGCGAGATTGCCTAAATTTTGCCTCTTTCGGAAATTGGTTTTGTTTGTGGCGGAAAAGTTCCACCACGGGAAAGTAAATCTGCGCTATTGACAGCCTCAGCGTTACACTGTTAACATACGATGTTCACCACGTCCTCCGGCCAATACAGATTTTTGTTTAAGAGAGATGGCCTAAATGTTGCCTTTTTCGGAAAATAATTTCGTTTGTGGCGGTAAATATCCACCACGGGAAAGTAAATCTGCGCTATTGACAGTCTCAGATTTACACTATCAACATACGATTTTCACCGCGTGCTCCGGCCAATAGAGATTGTTGTTAAGAGCGATGGCCTAAATGTTGCCTTTTTCGGAAAAATGATTTAGTTTCTGGCGAAGAAGTTCCACCACGGGAAAGTAAATCTGCGCTACTGACAGCCTCAGCGTTACACTATTAACATACGATGTTCACCACGTGCTCCGGCCAATAGGGATTGTTGTGTGAGATGGCCTAAATGTTGCCCTTTTCGGAAAATAATTTAGTTTGTGGCGGCTAAGTTCCACCACGGGAAAGTAAATCTACGCTATTGACAGCCTCAACGTTACACTATTAACATACGATGTTCACCACGTGCTCCGGCCAATAGAGATTGTTGTGTAAGAGAGATGGCCTAAATGTTGCCGTTTTGGGTAAAATAATTTAGTTTGTGGAGGCAAAGTTCCACCAGGGCAAAGTAAATCTGCGCTATTAACAGCCTCGGCGTTACACTCTTAACATACGGTGTTCACCGCGTGCTCCGGCCTATATAGATTGTTGTGTAAGAGAGATGGCCAAAATGTTGCCTTTTTCGGCAAATAATTTATTTTGTGGCTGTAAAGTTCCACCACGGGAAAGTAATTCTGCGCTATTGACAGCCTCAGCTTTACACTATTAACATACGATGTTCACCGCGTGCTCCGGCTAATAGAGATTGTTGTTAAGCGCGATGGCTTAATGTTGCCTTGTTCGGAAAAATAATTTAGTTTGTGGCGCAAAAGTTCCACCACAGGAAAGTAAATCTGCGCAATTGACAGCCTCAGCGTTACACTATTAGCATATGATGTTCACCACGTGCTCCGGCCAATAGAGATTTTTGTACAATAGAGAGCGCCTAAATGTTGCCTTTTTCGGAAAATAATTTTGTCTGTGGCGCCTAAGTTCCACCACGGGAAAGCAAATCTACGCTATTGACGACCTCAGCGTTACACTGTTAACATACGATGTTCACCACGTGCTCCGGCCAAAGGAGATTTTTGTGTAAGCGAGATTGCCTAAAATTTGCCTCTTTCGGAAAATAACTTAGTTTGTGGCGGAAAAGTTCCACCACGGGAAAGCAAATCTGCGCTATTGACAGCCTCAACGTTACACTATTAACATACGATGTTCACCACGTGCTCCGGCCAATAGAGATTGTTGTGTAAGAGAGATGGCCTAAATGTTGCCTTTTTTGGTAAAATAATTTAGTTTGTAGCGGCGAAGTTCCACCACGGGAAAGTAAATCTGCGCCATTGACAGCCTCAGCGTTACACTGTTAACATACGATATTCACCACGTGCTCCGGCCAATAGAGATTTTTGTGTCAGAGAGATTGCCTAAATCTTGCCTTTTTCGAAATATAATTTAGTTTGTGGCGGGAAAGTTCCACCACGGCAAAGTAAATCTGCGCTATTGACTACCTCAGCTTTACACTATTTACATACGATGTTCACCACGTGCTCCGGCCAATAGAGATTCTTGTGTAAGAGAGATGGCCTAAATGTTGCCTTTTACGGAATAATAATTTAGTTTGTGACGGAAAAGATACACCACCGGAAAGTAAATCTGCGCTATTGACAGCCTCAGCGTTAGAGTATTAACATACAATGTTCACCGCGTACCAAGGCCAATAAAGATTGTTGTGGAAGAAAGATGGACTAAATGTTGCCTTTTTCGAGAAATAATTTAGTCTGTGGCGGCAAAGTTCCACCACGGGAAAGTAATTCTGCGCTATTGACAGCCTCAGCGTTACACTATTAACATACGATGTTCGCAACGTGCTCCGGCATATAGAGATTGTTGTGTAAGAGACATGGCCTAAATGTTGCCTTTTTAGGAAAAATAATTTAGTTTGTGGAGGCAAGGTTTCACCACAGAGAAGTAAATCTGCGCTATTGACAGCCTCAGCGTTACACTATTAACATACGATGTTCACCGCGTGCTCTGGCCAATAGTGATTGTTGTGTAAGACAGATGGCCAAAATGTTGCCTTTTACGGAAAAATAGTTTGTGGCTCACAAGTTCCACCACGGGAAAGTAAATCTACGCTATTGACTGCCCCAGCGTTACGCTATTAACAGACGATGTTCGCCACGTGCTCCGGCCAATATAGATTTTTGTGTAACAGAGATTGCCTAAATTTTGCCTTTTTGAGTAAATAATTTAGTTTGTGGCGGAAAAGCTCCACCACCGGAAAGTAAATCTGCGCTATTGACAGCCTCAGCTTTACACTATTAACATATGATGTTCACCGCGTGCTCCGGCTAATAGAGATTGTTGTTAAGAGCGATGGCCTAAATTTTGCCTTTTTTGGAAAAATAATTTAGTTTGTGGAGGCAAAGTTCCACCAGGGCAAAGTAAATCTGCGCTTTTAACAACCTCGGCGTTACACTATTAACATACGATGTTCACCGCGTGCTCCGGCCTATATAGATTGTTGTGTAAGGGAGATGGCCTAAATTTTGCCTCTTTCGAAAAATTATTTAGTTTGTGGCGGAAAAGTTCCACCACGGGAAAGTAAATCTATGCTATTGACGACCTCAGCGTTACACTATTAACATACGATGTTCACCACGTGCTCCGGCCAATAGAGATTGTTGTGTAAGAAAAATGGCCTAAATGTTGCCTTTTTCGGTAAAATAATTTAGTTTGTGGAGGCAAAGTTCCACCAGGTGAAAGTAAATCTGTGCTATTAACAGCCTCCGCGTTGCACTATTAACATACGATGTTCACCGCGTGCTCCGGCCTATATAGAATGTTTTGTAAGAGAGATGGCCTAAATGTTGCCTTTTTCGGAAAATAATTTTGTTTGTAGCGGCGAAGTTCCACCACGGGAAAGTAAATCTGCGCTATTGACAGCCTCAGCGTTACACTGTTATCATACGATGTTCACCACGTGCTCCAGCCAATAGAGATTGTTGTTATGAGCGATGGCCTCATGTTGCCTTTTTCGGAAAAATAATTTAGTTTGTGGCGCAGAAGTTCCACCACGGGAAAGTAAATCTGCGCTATTTACAGCCTCAGCTTTACACTATTAACATACGATGTTCACCACGTGCTCCGGCCAATAGGGATTGTTGTGTGAGATGGCCTAAATGTTGCCCTTTTCGGAAAATAATTTAGTTTGTGGCGGCTAAGTTCCACCACGGGAAAGTAAATCTACGCTATTGACGACCTCAGCGTTACACTATTAACATACGATGTCCACCACGTGCTCCGGCCAAAGTAGAGTTTTGTGTAAGCGAGATTGCCTAAATATTGCCTTTTTCGGAAAATAATTTTGTCTGTGGCGCCTAAGTTCCACCACGGGAAAGCAAATCTACGCTATTGACAGCCTCAACGTTACACTATTAACATACGATGTTCACCACGTGCTCCGGCCAATAGAGATTGTTGTATAAGAGAGATGGCCTAAATGTTGCCCTTTTGGGTAAAATAATTTAGTTTGTGGAGGCAAAGTTCCACCAGGGCAAAGTAAATCTGCGCTATTAACAGCCTCGGCGTTACACTCTTAACATACGATGTTCACCGCGTGCTCCGGCCTATATAGATTGTTGTGTAGGAGAGATGGCCTAAATGTTGCCTTTTTCGGCAAATAATTTCTTTTGTGGCGGTAAAGTTCCACCACGGGAAAGTAATTCTGCGCTATTGACAGCCTCAGCTTTACACTATTAACATACGATGTTCACCGCGTGCTCCGGCCAATAGAGATTGTTGTTAAGCGCGATGGCTTAATGTTGCCTTGTTCGGAAAAATAATTTAGTTTGTGGCGCAAAAGTTCCACCACAGGAAAGTAAATCTGCGCAATTGACAGCCTCAGCGTTACACTATTAGCATATGATGTTCACCACGTGATCCGGCCAATAGAGATTTTTGTACAATAGAGAGCGCCTAAATGTTGCCTTTTTCGGAAAATAATTTTGTCTGTGGCGCCTAAGTTCCACCACGAGAAAGCAAATCTACGCTATTGACGACCTCAGCGTTACACTGTTAACATACGATGTTCACCACGTGCCCCGGCCAGTAGAGATTTTTGTACAATAGAGAGCGCCTAAATGTTGCCTTTTTCGGAAAATAATTTTGTCTGTGGCGCCTAAGTTCCACCACGGGAAAGCAAATCTACGCTATTGAAAGCCTCAACGTTACACTATTAACATACGATGTTCACCACGTGCTCCGGCCAATAGAGATTGTTGTGTAAGAGAGATGGCCTAAATGTTGCCCTTTTGGGTAAAATAATTTAGTTTGTGGAGGCAAAGTTCCACCAGGGCAAAGTAAATCTGCGCTATTAACAGCCTCGGCGTTACACTCTTAACATACGATGTTCACCGCGTGCTCCGGCCTATATAGATTGTTGTGTAGGAGAGATGGCCTAAATGTTGGCTTTTTCGGCAAATAATTTCTTTTGTGGCGGTAAAGTTCCACCACGGGAAAGTAATTCTGCGCTATTGACAGCCTCAGCTTTACACTATTAACATACTATGTTCACCGCGTGCTCCGGCCAATAGAGATTGTTGTTAAGCGCGATGGCTCAATGTTGCCTTGTTCGGAAAAATAATTGAGTTTGTGGCGCAAAAGTTCCACCACAGGAAAGTAAATCTGCGCAATTAACAGCCTCGGCGTTACACTCTTAACATACGATGTTCACCGCGTGCTCCGGCCAATAGAGATTTTTGTACAATAGAGAGCGCCTAAATGTTGCCTTTTTCGGAAAATAATTTTGTCTGTGGCGCCTAAGTTCCACCACGGGAAAGCAAATCTACGCTATTGACGACCTCAGCGTTACACTGTTAACATACGATGTTCACCACGTGCTCGGGCCAAAGGAGATTTTTGTGTAAGCGAGATTGCCTAAATTTTGCCTCTTTCGGAAAATAATTTAGTTTGTGGCGGAAAAGTTCCACCACGGGAAAGCAAATCTGCGCTATTGACAGCCTCAACGTTACACTATTAACATACGATGTTCACCATGTGCTCCGGCCAATAGAGATTGTTGTGTAAGAGAGATGGCCTAAATGTTGCCTTTTTTGGTAAAATAATTTAGTTTGTAGCGGCGAAGTTCCACCACGGGAAAGTAAATCTGCGCCATTGACAGCCTCAGCGTTACACTGTTAACATACGATATTCACCACGTGCTCCGGCCAATAGAGATTTTTGTCAGAGAGATTGCCTAAATCTTGCCTTTTTCGAAATATAATTTAGTTTGTGGCGGGAAAGTTCCACCACGGGAAAGTAAATCTGCGCTATTGACTACCTCAGCTTTACACTATTTACATACGATGTTCACCACGTGCTCCGGCCAATAGAGATTCTTGTGTAAGAGAGATGGTCTAAATGTTGCCTTTTACGGAATAGTAATTTAGTTTGTGACGGAAAATATACACCACCGGAAAGTAAATCTGCGCTATTGACAGCCTCAGCGTTAGAGCATTAACATACAATGTTCACCGCGTACTAAGGCCAATAAAGATTGTTGTGTACGAAAGATGGACTAAATGTTGCCTTTTTCGGGAAATAATTTAGTCTGTGGCGGCAAAGTTCCACCACGGGAAAGTAAATCTGCGCTATTGACAGCCTCAGCGTTACACTATTACCATACGATGTTCATCACGTGCTCCGGCATATAGTGATTGTTGTGTAAGAGACATGGCCTAAATGTGGCCTTTTTAGGAAAAATAATTTAGTTTGTGGAGGCAAGGTTTCACCACGGAGAAGTAAATCTGCGCTATTGACAGCCTCAGCGTTACACTATTAACATACGATGTTCACCGCGTGCTCCGGCCAATAGTGATTGTTGTGTAAGAGAGATGGCCAAAATGTTGCCTTTTACGGAAAAATAGTTTGTGGCTCACAAGTTCCACCACGGGAAAGTAAATCTACGCTATTGACTGCCCCAGCGTTACACTATTAACAGACGATGTTCGCCACGTGCTCCGGCCAATATAGATTTTTGTGTAACAGAGATTGCCTAAATTTTGCCTTTTTGAGTAAATAATTTAGTTTGTGGCGGAAAAGCTCCACCACAGGAAAGTAAATCTGCGCAATTGACAGCCTCAGCGTTACACTATTAGCATATGATGTTCACCACGTTCTCCGGCCAATAGATTTTTGTACAATAGAGAGCGCCTAAATGTTGCCTTTTTCGGAAAATAATTTTGTCTGTGGCGCCTAAGTTCCACCACGGGAAAGGAAATCTACGCTATTGACGACCTCAGCGTTACACTGTTAACATACGATGTTCACCACGTGCTCCGGCCAAAGGAGATTTTTGTGTAAGCGCGATTGCCTGAATTTTCCCTCTTTCGGAAAATAACTTAGTTTGTGGCGGAAAAGTTCCACCACGGGAAAGCAAATCTGCGCTATTGACAGCCTCAACGTTACACTATTAACATACGATGTTCACCACGTGCTCCGGCCAATAGAGATTGTTGTGTAAGAGAGATGGCCTAAATGTTGCCTTTTTTGGTAAAATAATTTAGTTTGTAGCGGCGAAGTTCCACCACGGGAAAGTAAATCTGCGCCATTGACAGCCTCAGCGTTACACTGTTAACATACGATATTCACCACGTGCTCCGGCCAATAGAGATTTTTGTGTCAGAGAGATTGCCTAAATCTTGCCTTCTTCGAAATATAATTTAGTTTGTGGCGGGAAAGTTCCACCACGGGAAAGTAAATCTGGGCTATTGACTACCTCAGCTTTACACTATTTACATACGATGTTCACCACGTGCTCCGGCCAATAGAGATTCTTGTGTAAGAGAGATGGCCTAAATGTTGCCTTTTACGGAATAATAATTTAGTTTGTGACGGAAAAGATACACCACCGGAAAGTAAATCTGCGCTATTGACAGCCTCAGCGTTAGTGTATTAACATACAATGTTCACCGCGTACTAAGGCCAATAAAGATTGTTGTGTAAGAAAGATGGACTAAATGTTGCCTTTTTCTGGAAACAATTTAGTCTGTGGCGGCAAAGTTCCACGACGGGAAAGTAAATCTGCGCTATTGACAGCCTCAGCGTTACACTATTAACATACGATGTTCACCACGTGCTCCGGCATATAGAGATTGTTGTGTATGAGACATGGCCTAAATGGTGCCTTTTTAGGAAAAATAATTTAGTTTGTGGAGGCAAGGTTTCACCACGGAGAAGTAAATCTGCGCTATTGACAGCCTCAGCGTTACACTATTAACATACGATGTTCACCGCGTGCTCCGGCCAATAGTGATTGTTGTGTAAGAGAGATGGCCAAAATGTTGCCTTTTACGGAAAAATAGTTTGTGGCTCACAAGTTCCACCACGGGAAAGTAAATCTACGCTATTGACTGCCCCAGCGTTACACTATTAACAGACGATGTTCGCCACGTGCTCCGGCCAATATAGATTTTTGTGTAACAGAGATTGCCTAAATTTTGCAGTTTTGAGTAAATAATTTAGTTTGTGGCGGAAAAGCTCCACCACCGGAAAGTAAACATGCGCTAATGACAGCCTCAGCTTTATACTATTAACATATGATGTTCACCGCGTGCTCCGGCCAATAGAGATTGTTGTGTAAGAGAGATGGCCTAAATTTTGCCTCTTTCGAAAAATTATTTAGTTTGTGGCGGAAAAGTTCCACCACGGGAAAGTAAATCTACGCTATTGACGACCTCAGCGTTACAGTATTAACATACAATGTTCACCGCGTACTAAGGCCAATAAAGATTGTTGTGTAAGAGAGATGGACTAAATGTTGTCTTTTTCGGGAAATAATTTAGTCTGTGGCGGCAAAGTTCCACCACGGGAAAGTAAATCTGCGCTATTGACAGCCTCAGCTTTACACTATTAACATACGATGTTCACCGCGTGCTCCGGCCAATAGAGATTATTGTTAAGCGCGATGGCTTAATGTTGCCTTGTTCGGAAAAATAATTTAGTTTGTGGCGCAAAAGTTCCACCACAGGAAAGTAAATCTGCGCAATTGACAGCCTCAGCGTTACACTATTAGCATATGATGTTCACCACGTGCTCCGGCCAATAGAGATTTTTGTACAATAGAGAGCGCCTAAATGTTGCCCTTTTCGGAAAATAATTTTGTCTATGGCGCCTAGGTTCCACCACGGGAAAGTAAATCTACGCTATTGACGACCTGAGCGTTACACTGTTAACATACGATGTTCACCACGTGCTCCGGCCAAAGGAGATTTTTGTATAAGCGAGATTGCATAAATTTTGCCTCTTTCGGAAATTGATTTTGTTTGTGGCGGAAAAGTTCCACCACGGGAAAGTAAATCTGCGCTATTGACAGCCTCAGCGTTACACTGTTAACATACGATATTCACCACGTCCTCCGGCCAAAAGAGATTTTTGTTTAAGAGAGATGGCCTAAATGTTGCCTTTTTCGGAAAAATAATTTCGTTTGTGGCGGTAAATTTCCACCACGGGAAAGTAAATCTGCGCTATTGACAGCCTCAGCTTTACACTATCAACATACGATGTTCACCGCATGCTCCGGCCAAAAGAGATTGTTGTTATGAGCGATGGCCTAATGTTGCCTTTTTCGGAAAAATAATTTAGTTTGTGGCGCAGAAGTTCCACCACGGGAAAGTAAATCTGCGCTATTGACAGCCTCAGCTTTACACTATTAACATACGATGTTCACCGCGTGCTCCAGCCAATAGAGATTGTTGTTAAGAGCGATGGCTTAATGTTGCCTTTCTCGGAAAAATAATTTAGTTTGTGGCGCAAAAGTTCCACCACAGGAAAGTAAATCTGCGCAATTGACAGCCTCAGCGTTACACTATTAGCATATGATGTTCACCACGTGCTCCGGCCAATAGAGATTTTTGTACAATAGAGAGCGCCTAAATGTTGCCCTTTTCGGAAAATAATTTTGTCTATGGCGCCTACGTTCCACCCCGGGAAAGTAAATCTACGCTATTGACGACCTGAGCGTTACACTGTTAACATACGATGTTCACCACGTGCTCCGGCCAAAGGAGATTTTTGTATAAGCGAGATAGCATAAATTTTGCCTCTTTCGGAAATTGATTTTGTTTGTGGCGGAAAAGTTCCACCACGGGAAAGTAAATCTGCGCTATTGACAGCCTCAGCGTTACACTGTTAACATACTTTATTCACCACGTCCTCCGGCCAAAAGAGATTTTTGTTTAAGAGAGATGGCCTAAATGTTGCCTTTTTCGGAAAAATAATTTCGTTTGTGGCGGTAAATTTCCACCACGGGAAAGTAAATCTGCGCTATTGACAGCCTCAGCTTTACACTATCAACATACGATGTTCACCGCGTGCTCCGGCCAATAGGGATTGTTGTGTGAGATGGCCTAAATGTTGCCCTTTTCGGAAAATAATTTAGTTTGTAGCGGCTAAGTTCCACCACGGGAAAGTAAATCTACGCTATTGACGACTTCAGCGTTACACTATTAACATACGATGTCCACCACGTGCTCCGGCCAAAGTAGAGTTTTGTGTAAGCGAGATTGCCTAAATATTGCCTCTTTCGGAAAATGATTTAGTTTGTGGCGGCAAAGTTCCACCACGGGAAAGTAAATCTTCGCTATTGACAGCCTCAACGTTACACTATTAACATACGATGTTCACCACGTGCTCCGGCCAATAGAGCTTGTTGTGTAAGAGAGATGGCCTAAATGTTGCCCTTTTGGGTAAAATAATTTAGTTTGTGGAGGCAAAGTTCCACCAGGGCAAAGTAAATCTGCGCTATTAACAGCCTCGATGTTACACTCTTAACATACGATGTTCACCGCGTGCTCCGGCCTATATAGATTGTTCTGTAAGAGAGATGGCCTAAATGTTGCCTTTTTCAGCAAATAATTTCGTTTGTGGCGGTAAAGTTCCACCACGGGAAAGTAATTCTGCGCTATTGACAGCCTCAGCTTTACACTATTAACATACGATGTTCACCGCGTGCTCCGGTCAATAGATATTGTTATTAAGCGCGATGGCTTAATGTTGCCTTGTTCGATAAAATATTTTAGTTTGTGGCGCAAATGTTCCACCACAGGAAGTAAATCTGCGCAATTGACAGCCTCAGCGTTACACTATTAGCATATGATGTTCACCACGTGCTCCGGCCAATAGAGATTTTTGTACAATAGAGAGCACCTAAATGTTGCCTTTTTCGGAAAGAAATTTTGTCTGTGGCGCCTAGGTTCCACCACGGGAAAGTAAATCTACGCTATTGACGACCTCAGCGTTACACTGTTAACATACGATGTTCACCACGCGCTCCGGCCAAAGGAGATTTTTGTATAAGCGAGATTGCCTAAATTTTGCCTCTTTCGGAAATTGGTTTTGTTTGTGGCGGAAAAGTTCCACCACGGGAAAGTAAATCTGCGCTATTGACAGCCTCAGCGTTACACTGTTAACATACGATGTTCACCACGTCCTCCGGCCAATACAGATTTTTGTTTAAGAGAGATGGCCTAAATGTTGCCTTTTTCGGAAAATAATTTCGTTTGTGGCGGTAAATATCCACCACGGGAAAGTAAATCTGCGCTATTGACAGTCTCAGATTTACACTATCAACATACGATTTTCACCGCGTGCTCCGGCCAATAGAGATTGTTGTTAAGAGCGATGGCCTAAATGTTGCCTTTTTCGGAAAAATGATTTAGTTTCTGGCGAAGAAGTTCCACCACGGGAAAGTAAATCTGCGCTACTGACAGCCTCAGCGTTACACTATTAACATACGATGTTCACCACGTGCTCCGGCCAATAGGGATTGTTGTGTGAGATGGCCTAAATGTTGCCCTTTTCGGAAAATAATTTAGTTTGTGGCGGCTAAGTTCCACCACGGGAAAGTAAATCTACGCTATTGACAGCCTCAACGTTACACTATTAACATACGATGTTCACCACGTGCTCCGGCCAATAGAGATTGTTGTGTAAGAGAGATGGCCTAAATGTTGCCGTTTTGGGTAAAATAATTTAGTTTGTGGAGGCAAAGTTCCACCAGGGCAAAGTAAATCTGCGCTATTAACAGCCTCGGCGTTACACTCTTAACATACGGTGTTCACCGCGTGCTCCGGCCTATATAGATTGTTGTGTAAGAGAGATGGCCAAAATGTTGCCTTTTTCGGCAAATAATTTATTTTGTGGCTGTAAAGTTCCACCACGGGAAAGTAATTCTGCGCTATTGACAGCCTCAGCTTTACACTATTAACATACGATGTTCACCGCGTGCTCCGGCTAATAGAGATTGTTGTTAAGCGCGATGGCTTAATGTTGCCTTGTTCGGAAAAATAATTTAGTTTGTGGCGCAAAAGTTCCACCACAGGAAAGTAAATCTGCGCAATTGACAGCCTCAGCGTTACACTATTAGCATATGATGTTCACCACGTGCTCCGGCCAATAGAGATTTTTGTACAATAGAGAGCGCCTAAATGTTGCCTTTTTCGGAAAATAATTTTGTCTGTGGCGCCTAAGTTCCACCACGGGAAAGCAAATCTACGCTATTGACGACCTCAGCGTTACACTGTTAACATACGATGTTCACCACGTGCTCCGGCCAAAGGAGATTTTTGTGTAAGCGAGATTGCCTAAAATTTGCCTCTTTCGGAAAATAACTTAGTTTGTGGCGGAAAAGTTCCACCACGGGAAAGCAAATCTGCGCTATTGACAGCCTCAACGTTACACTATTAACATACGATGTTCACCACGTGCTCCGGCCAATAGAGATTGTTGTGTAAGAGAGATGGCCTAAATGTTGCCTTTTTTGGTAAAATAATTTAGTTTGTAGCGGCGAAGTTCCACCACGGGAAAGTAAATCTGCGCCATTGACAGCCTCAGCGTTACACTGTTAACATACGATATTCACCACGTGCTCCGGCCAATAGAGATTTTTGTGTCAGAGAGATTGCCTAAATCTTGCCTTTTTCGAAATATAATTTAGTTTGTGGCGGGAAAGTTCCACCACGGCAAAGTAAATCTGCGCTATTGACTACCTCAGCTTTACACTATTTACATACGATGTTCACCACGTGCTCCGGCCAATAGAGATTCTTGTGTAAGAGAGATGGCCTAAATGTTGCCTTTTACGGAATAATAATTTAGTTTGTGACGGAAAAGATACACCACCGGAAAGTAAATCTGCGCTATTGACAGCCTCAGCGTTAGAGTATTAACATACAATGTTCACCGCGTACCAAGGCCAATAAAGATTGTTGTGGAAGAAAGATGGACTAAATGTTGCCTTTTTCGAGAAATAATTTAGTCTGTGGCGGCAAAGTTCCACCACGGGAAAGTAATTCTGCGCTATTGACAGCCTCAGCGTTACACTATTAACATACGATGTTCGCAACGTGCTCCGGCATATAGAGATTGTTGTGTAAGAGACATGGCCTAAATGTTGCCTTTTTAGGAAAAATAATTTAGTTTGTGGAGGCAAGGTTTCACCACAGAGAAGTAAATCTGCGCTATTGACAGCCTCAGCGTTACACTATTAACATACGATGTTCACCGCGTGCTCTGGCCAATAGTGATTGTTGTGTAAGACAGATGGCCAAAATGTTGCCTTTTACGGAAAAATAGTTTGTGGCTCACAAGTTCCACCACGGGAAAGTAAATCTACGCTATTGACTGCCCCAGCGTTACGCTATTAACAGACGATGTTCGCCACGTGCTCCGGCCAATATAGATTTTTGTGTAACAGAGATTGCCTAAATTTTGCCTTTTTGAGTAAATAATTTAGTTTGTGGCGGAAAAGCTCCACCACCGGAAAGTAAATCTGCGCTATTGACAGCCTCAGCTTTACACTATTAACATATGATGTTCACCGCGTGCTCCGGCTAATAGAGATTGTTGTTAAGAGCGATGGCCTAAATTTTGCCTTTTTTGGAAAAATAATTTAGTTTGTGGAGGCAAAGTTCCACCAGGGCAAAGTAAATCTGCGCTTTTAACAACCTCGGCGTTACACTATTAACATACGATGTTCACCGCGTGCTCCGGCCTATATAGATTGTTGTGTAAGGGAGATGGCCTAAATTTTGCCTCTTTCGAAAAATTATTTAGTTTGTGGCGGAAAAGTTCCACCACGGGAAAGTAAATCTATGCTATTGACGACCTCAGCGTTACACTATTAACATACGATGTTCACCACGTGCTCCGGCCAATAGAGATTGTTGTGTAAGAAAAATGGCCTAAATGTTGCCTTTTTCGGTAAAATAATTTAGTTTGTGGAGGCAAAGTTCCACCAGGTGAAAGTAAATCTGTGCTATTAACAGCCTCCGCGTTGCACTATTAACATACGATGTTCACCGCGTGCTCCGGCCTATATAGAATGTTTTGTAAGAGAGATGGCCTAAATGTTGCCTTTTTCGGAAAATAATTTTGTTTGTAGCGGCGAAGTTCCACCACGGGAAAGTAAATCTGCGCTATTGACAGCCTCAGCGTTACACTGTTATCATACGATGTTCACCACGTGCTCCAGCCAATAGAGATTGTTGTTATGAGCGATGGCCTCATGTTGCCTTTTTCGGAAAAATAATTTAGTTTGTGGCGCAGAAGTTCCACCACGGGAAAGTAAATCTGCGCTATTTACAGCCTCAGCTTTACACTATTAACATACGATGTTCACCACGTGCTCCGGCCAATAGGGATTGTTGTGTGAGATGGCCTAAATGTTGCCCTTTTCGGAAAATAATTTAGTTTGTGGCGGCTAAGTTCCACCACGGGAAAGTAAATCTACGCTATTGACGACCTCAGCGTTACACTATTAACATACGATGTCCACCACGTGCTCCGGCCAAAGTAGAGTTTTGTGTAAGCGAGATTGCCTAAATATTGCCTTTTTCGGAAAATAATTTTGTCTGTGGCGCCTAAGTTCCACCACGGGAAAGCAAATCTACGCTATTGACAGCCTCAACGTTACACTATTAACATACGATGTTCACCACGTGCTCCGGCCAATAGAGATTGTTGTATAAGAGAGATGGCCTAAATGTTGCCCTTTTGGGTAAAATAATTTAGTTTGTGGAGGCAAAGTTCCACCAGGGCAAAGTAAATCTGCGCTATTAACAGCCTCGGCGTTACACTCTTAACATACGATGTTCACCGCGTGCTCCGGCCTATATAGATTGTTGTGTAGGAGAGATGGCCTAAATGTTGCCTTTTTCGGCAAATAATTTCTTTTGTGGCGGTAAAGTTCCACCACGGGAAAGTAATTCTGCGCTATTGACAGCCTCAGCTTTACACTATTAACATACGATGTTCACCGCGTGCTCCGGCCAATAGAGATTGTTGTTAAGCGCGATGGCTTAATGTTGCCTTGTTCGGAAAAATAATTTAGTTTGTGGCGCAAAAGTTCCACCACAGGAAAGTAAATCTGCGCAATTGACAGCCTCAGCGTTACACTATTAGCATATGATGTTCACCACGTGATCCGGCCAATAGAGATTTTTGTACAATAGAGAGCGCCTAAATGTTGCCTTTTTCGGAAAATAATTTTGTCTGTGGCGCCTAAGTTCCACCACGAGAAAGCAAATCTACGCTATTGACGACCTCAGCGTTACACTGTTAACATACGATGTTCACCACGTGCCCCGGCCAGTAGAGATTTTTGTACAATAGAGAGCGCCTAAATGTTGCCTTTTTCGGAAAATAATTTTGTCTGTGGCGCCTAAGTTCCACCACGGGAAAGCAAATCTACGCTATTGAAAGCCTCAACGTTACACTATTAACATACGATGTTCACCACGTGCTCCGGCCAATAGAGATTGTTGTGTAAGAGAGATGGCCTAAATGTTGCCCTTTTGGGTAAAATAATTTAGTTTGTGGAGGCAAAGTTCCACCAGGGCAAAGTAAATCTGCGCTATTAACAGCCTCGGCGTTACACTCTTAACATACGATGTTCACCGCGTGCTCCGGCCTATATAGATTGTTGTGTAGGAGAGATGGCCTAAATGTTGCCTTTTTCGGCAAATAATTTCTTTTGTGGCGGTAAAGTTCCACCACGGGAAAGTAATTCTGCGCTATTGACAGCCTCAGCTTTACACTATTAACATACGATGTTCACCGCGTGCTCCGGCCAATAGAGATTGTTGTTAAGCGCGATGGCTCAATGTTGCCTTGTTCGGAAAAATAATTGAGTTTGTGGCGCAAAAGTTCCACCACAGGAAAGTAAATCTGCGCAATTGACAGCCTCAGCGTTACACCATTAGCATATGATGTTCACCACGTGCTCCGGCCAATAGAGATTTTTGTACAATAGAGAGCGCCTAAATGTTGCCTTTTTCGGAAAATAATTTTGTCTGTGGCGCCTAAGTTCCACCACGGGAAAGCAAATCTACGCTATTGACGACCTCAGCGTTACACTGTTAACATACGATGTTCACCACGTGCTCGGGCCAAAGGAGATTTTTGTGTAAGCGAGATTGCCTAAATTTTGCCTCTTTCGGAAAATAATTTAGTTTGTGGCGGAAAAGTTCCACCACGGGAAAGCAAATCTGCGCTATTGACAGCCTCAACGTTACACTATTAACATACGATGTTCACCATGTGCTCCGGCCAATAGAGATTGTTGTGTAAGAGAGATGGCCTAAATGTTGCCTTTTTTGGTAAAATAATTTAGTTTGTAGCGGCGAAGTTCCACCACGGGAAAGTAAATCTGCGCCATTGACAGCCTCAGCGTTACACTATTACCATACGATGTTCATCACGTGCTCCGGCATATAGAGATTGTTGTGTAAGAGACATGGCCTAAATGTTGCCTTTTTAGGAAAAATAATTTAGTTTTTGGAGGCAAGGTTTCACCACGGAGAAGTAAATCTGCGCTATTGACAGCCTCAGCGTTACACTATTAACATACGATGTTCACCGCGTGCTCCGGCCAATAGTGATTGTTGTGTAAGAGAGATGGCCAAAATGTTGCCTTTTACGGAAAAATAGTTTGTGGCTCACAAGTTCCACCACGGGAAAGTAAATCTACGCTATTGACTGCCCCAGCGTTACACTATTAACAGACGATGTTCGCCACGTGCTCCGGCCAATATAGATTTTTGTGTAACAGAGATTGCCTAAATTTTGCCTTTTTGAGTAAATAATTTAGTTTGTGGCGGAAAAGCTCCACCACAGGAAAGTAAATCTGCGCAATTGACAGCCTCAGCGTTACACTATTAGCATATGATGTTCACCACGTTCTCCGGCCAATAGAGATTTTTGTACAATAGAGAGCGCCTAAATGTTGCCTTTTTCGGAAAATAATTTTGTCTGTGGCGCCTAAGTTCCACCACGGGAAAGGAAATCTACGCTATTGACGACCTCAGCGTTACACTGTTAACATACGATGTTCACCACGTGCTCCGGCCAAAGGAGATTTTTGTGTAAGCGCGATTGCCTGAATTTTGCCTCTTTCGGAAAATAACTTAGTTTGTGGCGGAAAAGTTCCACCACGGGAAAGCAAATCTGCGCTATTGACAGCCTCAACGTTACACTATTAACATACGATGTTCACCACGTGCTCCGGCCAATAGAGATTGTTGTGTAAGAGAGATGGCCTAAATGTTGCCTTTTTTGGTAAAATAATTTAGTTTGTAGCGGCGAAGTTCCACCACGGGAAAGTAAATCTGCGCCATTGACAGCCTCAGCGTTACACTGTTAACATACGATATTCACCACGTGCTCCGGCCAATAGAGATTTTTGTGTCAGAGAGATTGCCTAAATCTTGCCTTCTTCGAAATATAATTTAGTTTGTGGCGGGAAAGTTCCACCACGGGAAAGTAAATCTGCGCTATTGACTACCTCAGCTTTACACTATTTACATACGATGTTCACCACGTGCTCCGGCCAATAGAGATTCTTGTGTAAGAGAGATGGCCTAAATGTTGCCTTTTACGGAATAATAATTTAGTTTGTGACGGAAAAGATACACCACCGGAAAGTAAATCTGCGCTATTGACAGCCTCAGCGTTAGTGTATTAACATACAATGTTCACCGCGTACTAAGGCCAATAAAGATTGTTGTGTAAGAAAGATGGACTAAATGTTGCCTTTTTCTGGAAATAATTTAGTCTGTGGCGGCAAAGTTCCACGACGGGAAAGTAAATCTGCGCTATTGACAGCCTCAGCGTTACACTATTAACATACGATGTTCACCACGTGCTCCGGCATATAGAGATTGTTGTGTATGAGACATGGCCTAAATGTTGCCTTTTTAGGAAAAATAATTTAGTTTGTGGAGGCAAGGTTTCACCACGGAGAAGTAAATCTGCGCTATTGACAGCCAAGCGTTACACTATTAACATACGATGTTCACCGCGTGCTCCGGCCAATAGTGATTGTTGTGTAAGAGAGATGGCCAAAATGTTGCCTTTTACGGAAAAATAGTTTGTGGCTCACAAGTTCCACCACGGGAAAGTAAATCTACGCTATTGACTGCCCCAGCGTTACACTATTAACAGACGATGTTCGCCACGTGCTCCGGCCAATATAGATTTTTGTGTAACAGAGATTGCCTAAATTTTGCAGTTTTGAGTAAATAATTTAGTTTGTGGCGGAAAAGCTCCACCACCGGAAAGTAAATCTGCGCTAATGACAGCCTCAGCTTTATACTATTAACATATGATGTTCACCGCGTGCTCCGGCCAATAGAGATTGTTGTGTAAGAGAGATGGCCTAAATTTTGCCTCTTTCGAAAAATTATTTAGTTTGTGGCGGAAAAGTTCCACCACGGGAAAGTAAATCTACGCTATTGACGACCTCAGCGTTACAGTATTAACATACAATGTTCACCGCGTACTAAGGCCAATAAAGATTGTTGTGTAAGAGAGATGGACTAAATGTTGTCTTTTTCGGGAAATAATTTAGTCTGTGGCGGCAAAGTTCCACCACGGGAAAGTAAATCTGCGCTATTGACAGCCTCAGCTTTACACTATTAACATACGATGTTCACCGCGTGCTCCGGCCAATAGAGATTATTGTTAAGCGCGATGGCTTAATGTTGCCTTGTTCGGAAAAATAATTTAGTTTGTGGCGCAAAAGTTCCACCACAGGAAAGTAAATCTGCGCAATTGACAGCCTCAGCGTTACACTATTAGCATATGATGTTCACCACGTGCTCCGGCCAATAGAGATTTTTGTACAATAGAGAGCGCCTAAATGTTGCCCTTTTCGGAAAATAATTTTGTCTATGGCGCCTAGGTTCCACCACGGGAAAGTAAATCTACGCTATTGACGACCTGAGCGTTACACTGTTAACATACGATGTTCACCACGTGCTCCGGCCAAAGGAGATTTTTGTGTAAGCGCGATTGCCTGAATTTTGCCTCTTTCGGAAAATAACTTAGTTTGTGGCGGAAAAGTTCCACCACGGGAAAGCAAATCTGCGCTATTGACAGCCTCAACGTTACACTATTAACATACGATGTTCACCACGTGCTCCGGCCAATAGAGATTGTTGTGTAAGAGAGATGGCCTAAATGTTGCCTTTTTTGGTAAAATAATTTAGTTTGTAGCGGCGAAGTTCCACCACGGGAAAGTAAATCTGCGCCATTGACAGCCTCAGCGTTACACTGTTAACATACGATATTCACCACGTGCTCCGGCCAATAGAGATTTTTGTGTCAGAGAGATTGCCTAAATCTTGCCTTCTTCGAAATATAATTTAGTTTGTGGCGGGAAAGTTCCACCACGGGAAAGTAAATCTGCGCTATTGACTACCTCAGCTTTACACTATTTACATACGATGTTCACCACGTGCTCCGGCCAATAGAGATTCTTGTGTAAGAGAGATGGCCTAAATGTTGCCTTTTACGGAATAATAATTTAGTTTGTGACGGAAAAGATACACCACCGGAAAGTAAATCTGCGCTATTGACAGCCTCAGCGTTAGTGTATTAACATACAATGTTCACCGCGTACTAAGGCCAATAAAGATTGTTGTGTAAGAAAGATGGACTAAATGTTGCCTTTTTCTGGAAATAATTTAGTCTGTGGCGGCAAAGTTCCACGACGGGAAAGTAAATCTGCGCTATTGACAGCCTCAGCGTTACACTATTAACATACGATGTTCACCACGTGCTCCGGCATATAGAGATTGTTGTGTATGAGACATGGCCTAAATGTTGCCTTTTTAGGAAAAATAATTTAGTTTGTGGAGGCAAGGTTTCACCACGGAGAAGTAAATCTGCGCTATTGACAGCCAAGCGTTACACTATTAACATACGATGTTCACCGCGTGCTCCGGCCAATAGTGATTGTTGTGTAAGAGAGATGGCCAAAATGTTGCCTTTTACGGAAAAATAGTTTGTGGCTCACAAGTTCCACCACGGGAAAGTAAATCTACGCTATTGACTGCCCCAGCGTTACACTATTAACAGACGATGTTCGCCACGTGCTCCGGCCAATATAGATTTTTGTGTAACAGAGATTGCCTAAATTTTGCAGTTTTGAGTAAATAATTTAGTTTGTGGCGGAAAAGCTCCACCACCGGAAAGTAAATCTGCGCTAATGACAGCCTCAGCTTTATACTATTAACATATGATGTTCACCGCGTGCTCCGGCCAATAGAGATTGTTGTGTAAGAGAGATGGCCTAAATTTTGCCTCTTTCGAAAAATTATTTAGTTTGTGGCGGAAAAGTTCCACCACGGGAAAGTAAATCTACGCTATTGACGACCTCAGCGTTACAGTATTAACATACAATGTTCACCGCGTACTAAGGCCAATAAAGATTGTTGTGTAAGAGAGATGGACTAAATGTTGTCTTTTTCGGGAAATAATTTAGTCTGTGGCGGCAAAGTTCCACCACGGGAAAGTAAATCTGCGCTATTGACAGCCTCAGCTTTACACTATTAACATACGATGTTCACCGCGTGCTCCGGCCAATAGAGATTATTGTTAAG
Source organism: Amblyomma americanum (assembly GCF_052857255.1). Classification (NCBI taxonomy): domain Eukaryota; kingdom Metazoa; phylum Arthropoda; class Arachnida; order Ixodida; family Ixodidae; genus Amblyomma; species Amblyomma americanum. The sequence continues at coordinate 157,144,240 of NC_135503.1, forward strand.
CGCGATGGCTTAATGTTGCCTTGTTCGGAAAAATAATTTAGTTTGTGGCGCAAAAGTTCCACCACAGGAAAGTAAATCTGCGCAATTGACAGCCTCAGCGTTACACTATTAGCATATGATGTTCACCACGTGCTCCGGCCAATAGAGATTTTTGTACAATAGAGAGCGCCTAAATGTTGCCCTTTTCGGAAAATAATTTTGTCTATGGCGCCTAGGTTCCACCACGGGAAAGTAAATCTACGCTATTGACGACCTGAGCGTTACACTGTTAACATACGATGTTCACCACGTGCTCCGGCCAAAGGAGATTTTTGTATAAGCGAGATTGCATAAATTTTGCCTCTTTCGGAAATTGATTTTGTTTGTGGCGGAAAAGTTCCACCACGGGAAAGTAAATCTACGCTATTGACGACCTCAGCGTTACAGTATTAACATACAATGTTCACCGCGTACTAAGGCCAATAAAGATTGTTGTGTAAGAGAGATGGACTAAATGTTGTCTTTTTCGGGAAATAATTTAGTCTGTGGCGGCAAAGTTCCACCACGGGAAAGTAAATCTGCGCTATTGACAGCCTCAGCTTTACACTATTAACATACGATGTTCACCGCGTGCTCCGGCCAATAGAGATTATTGTTAAGCGCGATGGCTTAATGTTGCCTTGTTCGGAAAAATAATTTAGTTTGTGGCGCAAAAGTTCCACCACAGGAAAGTAAATCTGCGCAATTGACAGCCTCAGCGTTACACTATTAGCATATGATGTTCACCACGTGCTCCGGCCAATAGAGATTTTTGTACAATAGAGAGCGCCTAAATGTTGCCCTTTTCGGAAAATAATTTTGTCTATGGCGCCTAGGTTCCACCACGGGAAAGTAAATCTACGCTATTGACGACCTGAGCGTTACACTGTTAACATACGATGTTCACCACGTGCTCCGGCCAAAGGAGATTTTTGTGTAAGCGCGATTGCCTGAATTTTGCCTCTTTCGGAAAATAACTTAGTTTGTGGCGGAAAAGTTCCACCACGGGAAAGCAAATCTGCGCTATTGACAGCCTCAACGTTACACTATTAACATACGATGTTCACCACGTGCTCCGGCCAATAGAGATTGTTGTGTAAGAGAGATGGCCTAAATGTTGCCTTTTTTGGTAAAATAATTTAGTTTGTAGCGGCGAAGTTCCACCACGGGAAAGTAAATCTGCGCCATTGACAGCCTCAGCGTTACACTGTTAACATACGATATTCACCACGTGCTCCGGCCAATAGAGATTTTTGTGTCAGAGAGATTGCCTAAATCTTGCATTCTTCGAAATATAATTTAGTTTGTGGCGGGAAAGTTCCACCACGGGAAAGTAAATCTGCGCTATTGACTACCTCAGCTTTACACTATTTACATACGATGTTCACCACGTGCTCCGGCCAATAGAGATTCTTGTGTAAGAGAGATGGCCTAAATGTTGCCTTTTACGGAATAATAATTTAGTTTGTGACGGAAAAGATACACCACCGGAAAGTAAATCTGCGCTATTGACAGCCTCAGCGTTAGTGTATTAACATACAATGTTCACCGCGTACTAAGGCCAATAAAGATTGTTGTGTAAGAAAGATGGACTAAATGTTGCCTTTTTCTGGAAATAATTTAGTCTGTGGCGGCAAAGTTCCACGACGGGAAAGTAAATCTGCGCTATTGACAGCCTCAGCGTTACACTATTAACATACGATGTTCACCACGTGCTCCGGCATATAGAGATTGTTGTGTATGAGACATGGCCTAAATGTTGCCTTTTTAGGAAAAATAATTTAGTTTGTGGAGGCAAGGTTTCACCACGGAGAAGTAAATCTGCGCTATTGACAGCCAAGCGTTACACTATTAACATACGATGTTCACCGCGTGCTCCGGCCAATAGTGATTGTTGTGTAAGAGAGATGGCCAAAATGTTGCCTTTTACGGAAAAATAGTTTGTGGCTCACAAGTTCCACCACGGGAAAGTAAATCTACGCTATTGACTGCCCCAGCGTTACACTATTAACAGACGATGTTCGCCACGTGCTCCGGCCAATATAGATTTTTGTGTAACAGAGATTGCCTAAATTTTGCAGTTTTGAGTAAATAATTTAGTTTGTGGCGGAAAAGCTCCACCACCGGAAAGTAAATCTGCGCTAATGACAGCCTCAGCTTTATACTATTAACATATGATGTTCACCGCGTGCTCCGGCCAATAGAGATTGTTGTGTAAGAGAGATGGCCTAAATTTTGCCTCTTTCGAAAAATTATTTAGTTTGTGGCGGAAAAGTTCCACCACGGGAAAGTAAATCTACGCTATTGACGACCTCAGCGTTACAGTATTAACATACAATGTTCACCGCGTACTAAGGCCAATAAAGATTGTTGTGTAAGAGAGATGGACTAAATGTTGTCTTTTTCGGGAAATAATTTAGTCTGTGGCGGCAAAGTTCCACCACGGGAAAGTAAATCTGCGCTATTGACAGCCTCAGCTTTACACTATTAACATACGATGTTCACCGCGTGCTCCGGCCAATAGAGATTATTGTTAAGCGCGATGGCTTAATGTTGCCTTGTTCGGAAAAATGATTTAGTTTGTGGCGCAAAAGTTCCACCACAGGAAAGTAAATCTGCGCAATTGACAGCCTCAGCGTTACACTATTAGCATATGATGTTCACCACGTGCTCCGGCCAATAGAGATTTTTGTACAATAGAAAGCGCCTAAATGTTGCCCTTTTCGGAAAATAATTTTGTCTATGGCGCCTAGGTTCCACCACGGGAAAGTAAATCTACGCTATTGACGACCTGAGCGTTACACTGTTAACATACGATGTTCACCACGTGCTCCGGCCAAAGGAGATTTTTGTATAAGCGAGATTGCATAAATTTTGCCTCTTTCGGAAATTGATTTTGTTTGTGGCGGAAAAGTTCCACCACGGGAAAGTAAATCTGCGCTATTGACAGCCTCAGCGTTACACTGTTAACATACGATATTCACCACGTCCTCCGGCCAAAAGAGATTTTTGTTTAAGAGAGATGGCCTAAATGTTGCCTTTTTCGGAAAAATAATTTCGTTTGTGGCGGTAAATTTCCACCACGGGAAAGTAAATCTGCGCTATTGACAGCCTCAGCTTTACACTATTAACATACGATGTTCACCGCGTGCTCCGGCCAATAGAGATTATTGTTAAGCGCGATGGCTTAATGTTGCCTTGTTCGGAAAAATAATTTAGTTTGTGGCGCAAAAGTTCCACCACAGGAAAGTAAATCTGCGCAATTGACAGCCTCAGCGTTACACTATTAGCATATGATGTTCACCACGTGCTCCGGCCAATAGAGATTTTTGTACAATAGAGAGCGCCTAAATGTTGCCCTTTTCGGAAAATAATTTTGTCTATGGCGCCTAGGTTCCACCACGGGAAAGTAAATCTACGCTATTGACGACCTGAGCGTTACACTGTTAACATACGATGTTCACCACGTGCTCCGGCCAAAGGAGATTTTTGTATAAGCGAGATTGCATAAATTTTGCCTCTTTCGGAAATTGATTTTGTTTGTGGCGGAAAAGTTCCACCACGGGAAAGTAAATCTGCGCTATTGACAGCCTCAGCGTTACACTGTTAACATACGATATTCACCACGTCCTCCGGCCAAAAGAGATTTTTGTTTAAGAGAGATGGCCTAAATGTTGCCTTTTTCGGAAAAATAATTTCGTTTGTGGCGGTAAATTTCCACCACGGGAAAGTAAATCTGCGCTATTGACAGCCTCAGCTTTACACTATCAACATACGATGTTCACCGCATGCTCCGGCCAAAAGAGATTGTTGTTATGAGCGATGGCCTAATGTTGCCTTTTTCGGAAAAATAATTTAGTTTGTGGCGCAGAAGTTCCACCACGGGAAAGTAAATCTGCGCTATTGACAGCCTCAGCTTTACACTATTAACATACGATGTTCACCGCGTGCTCCAGCCAATAGAGATTGTTGTTAAGAGCGATGGCTTAATGTTGCCTTTCTCGGAAAAATAATTTAGTTTGTGGCGCAAAAGTTCCACCACAGGAAAGTAAATCTGCGCAATTGACAGCCTCAGCGTTACACTATTAGCATATGATGTTCACCACGTGCTCCGGCCAATAGAGATTTTTGTACAATAGAGAGCGCCTAAATGTTGCCCTTTTCGGAAAATAATTTTGTCTATGGCGCCTACGTTCCACCCCGGGAAAGTAAATCTACGCTATTGACGACCTGAGCGTTACACTGTTAACATACGATGTTCACCACGTGCTCCGGCCAAAGGAGATTTTTGTATAAGCGAGATAGCATAAATTTTGCCTCTTTCGGAAATTGATTTTGTTTGTGGCGGAAAAGTTCCACCACGGGAAAGTAAATCTGCGCTATTGACAGCCTCAGCGTTACACTGTTAACATACTTTATTCACCACGTCCTCCGGCCAAAAGAGATTTTTGTTTAAGAGAGATGGCCTAAATGTTGCCTTTTTCGGAAAAATAATTTCGTTTGTGGCGGTAAATTTCCACCACGGGAAAGTAAATCTGCGCTATTGACAGCCTCAGCTTTACACTATCAACATACGATGTTCACCGCGTGCTCCGGCCAATAGGGATTGTTGTGTGAGATGGCCTAAATGTTGCCCTTTTCGGAAAATAATTTAGTTTGTAGCGGCTAAGTTCCACCACGGGAAAGTAAATCTACGCTATTGACGACTTCAGCGTTACACTATTAACATACGATGTCCACCACGTGCTCCGGCCAAAGTAGAGTTTTGTGTAAGCGAGATTGCCTAAATATTGCCTCTTTCGGAAAATGATTTAGTTTGTGGCGGCAAAGTTCCACCACGGGAAAGTAAATCTTCGCTATTGACAGCCTCAACGTTACACTATTAACATACGATGTTCACCACGTGCTCCGGCCAATAGAGCTTGTTGTGTAAGAGAGATGGCCTAAATGTTGCCCTTTTGGGTAAAATAATTTAGTTTGTGGAGGCAAAGTTCCACCAGGGCAAAGTAAATCTGCGCTATTAACAGCCTCGATGTTACACTCTTAACATACGATGTTCACCGCGTGCTCCGGCCTATATAGATTGTTCTGTAAGAGAGATGGCCTAAATGTTGCCTTTTTCAGCAAATAATTTCGTTTGTGGCGGTAAAGTTCCACCACGGGAAAGTAATTCTGCGCTATTGACAGCCTCAGCTTTACACTATTAACATACGATGTTCACCGCGTGCTCCGGTCAATAGATATTGTTATTAAGCGCGATGGCTTAATGTTGCCTTGTTCGATAAAATATTTTAGTTTGTGGCGCAAATGTTCCACCACAGGAAGTAAATCTGCGCAATTGACAGCCTCAGCGTTACACTATTAGCATATGATGTTCACCACGTGCTCCGGCCAATAGAGATTTTTGTACAATAGAGAGCACCTAAATGTTGCCTTTTTCGGAAAGAAATTTTGTCTGTGGCGCCTAGGTTCCACCACGGGAAAGTAAATCTACGCTATTGACGACCTCAGCGTTACACTGTTAACATACGATGTTCACCACGCGCTCCGGCCAAAGGAGATTTTTGTATAAGCGAGATTGCCTAAATTTTGCCTCTTTCGGAAATTGGTTTTGTTTGTGGCGGAAAAGTTCCACCACGGGAAAGTAAATCTGCGCTATTGACAGCCTCAGCGTTACACTGTTAACATACGATGTTCACCACGTCCTCCGGCCAATACAGATTTTTGTTTAAGAGAGATGGCCTAAATGTTGCCTTTTTCGGAAAATAATTTCGTTTGTGGCGGTAAATATCCACCACGGGAAAGTAAATCTGCGCTATTGACAGTCTCAGATTTACACTATCAACATACGATTTTCACCGCGTGCTCCGGCCAATAGAGATTGTTGTTAAGAGCGATGGCCTAAATGTTGCCTTTTTCGGAAAAATGATTTAGTTTCTGGCGAAGAAGTTCCACCACGGGAAAGTAAATCTGCGCTACTGACAGCCTCAGCGTTACACTATTAACATACGATGTTCACCACGTGCTCCGGCCAATAGGGATTGTTGTGTGAGATGGCCTAAATGTTGCCCTTTTCGGAAAATAATTTAGTTTGTGGCGGCTAAGTTCCACCACGGGAAAGTAAATCTACGCTATTGACAGCCTCAACGTTACACTATTAACATACGATGTTCACCACGTGCTCCGGCCAATAGAGATTGTTGTGTAAGAGAGATGGCCTAAATGTTGCCGTTTTGGGTAAAATAATTTAGTTTGTGGAGGCAAAGTTCCACCAGGGCAAAGTAAATCTGCGCTATTAACAGCCTCGGCGTTACACTCTTAACATACGGTGTTCACCGCGTGCTCCGGCCTATATAGATTGTTGTGTAAGAGAGATGGCCAAAATGTTGCCTTTTTCGGCAAATAATTTATTTTGTGGCTGTAAAGTTCCACCACGGGAAAGTAATTCTGCGCTATTGACAGCCTCAGCTTTACACTATTAACATACGATGTTCACCGCGTGCTCCGGCTAATAGAGATTGTTGTTAAGCGCGATGGCTTAATGTTGCCTTGTTCGGAAAAATAATTTAGTTTGTGGCGCAAAAGTTCCACCACAGGAAAGTAAATCTGCGCAATTGACAGCCTCAGCGTTACACTATTAGCATATGATGTTCACCACGTGCTCCGGCCAATAGAGATTTTTGTACAATAGAGAGCGCCTAAATGTTGCCTTTTTCGGAAAATAATTTTGTCTGTGGCGCCTAAGTTCCACCACGGGAAAGCAAATCTACGCTATTGACGACCTCAGCGTTACACTGTTAACATACGATGTTCACCACGTGCTCCGGCCAAAGGAGATTTTTGTGTAAGCGAGATTGCCTAAAATTTGCCTCTTTCGGAAAATAACTTAGTTTGTGGCGGAAAAGTTCCACCACGGGAAAGCAAATCTGCGCTATTGACAGCCTCAACGTTACACTATTAACATACGATGTTCACCACGTGCTCCGGCCAATAGAAATTGTTGTGTAAGAGAGATGGCCTAAATGTTGCCTTTTTTGGTAAAATAATTTAGTTTGTAGCGGCGAAGTTCCACCACGGGAAAGTAAATCTGCGCCATTGACAGCCTCAGCGTTACACTGTTAACATACGATATTCACCACGTGCTCCGGCCAATAGAGATTTTTGTGTCAGAGAGATTGCCTAAATCTTGCCTTTTTCGAAATATAATTTAGTTTGTGGCGGGAAAGTTCCACCACGGCAAAGTAAATCTGCGCTATTGACTACCTCAGCTTTACACTATTTACATACGATGTTCACCACGTGCTCCGGCCAATAGAGATTCTTGTGTAAGAGAGATGGCCTAAATGTTGCCTTTTACGGAATAATAATTTAGTTTGTGACGGAAAAGATACACCACCGGAAAGTAAATCTGCGCTATTGACAGCCTCAGCGTTAGAGTATTAACATACAATGTTCACCGCGTACCAAGGCCAATAAAGATTGTTGTGGAAGAAAGATGGACTAAATGTTGCCTTTTTCGAGAAATAATTTAGTCTGTGGCGGCAAAGTTCCACCACGGGAAAGTAATTCTGCGCTATTGACAGCCTCAGCGTTACACTATTAACATACGATGTTCGCAACATGCTCCGGCATATAGAGATTGTTGTGTAAGAGACATGGCCTAAATGTTGCCTTTTTAGGAAAAATAATTTAGTTTGTGGAGGCAAGGTTTCACCACAGAGAAGTAAATCTGCGCTATTGACAGCCTCAGCGTTACACTATTAACATACGATGTTCACCGCGTGCTCTGGCCAATAGTGATTGTTGTGTAAGACAGATGGCCAAAATGTTGCCTTTTACGGAAAAATAGTTTGTGGCTCACAAGTTCCACCACGGGAAAGTAAATCTACGCTATTGACTGCCCCAGCGTTACGCTATTAACAGACGATGTTCGCCACGTGCTCCGGCCAATATAGATTTTTGTGTAACAGAGATTGCCTAAATTTTGCCTTTTTGAGTAAATAATTTAGTTTGTGGCGGAAAAGCTCCACCACCGGAAAGTAAATCTGCGCTATTGACAGCCTCAGCTTTACACTATTAACATATGATGTTCACCGCGTGCTCCGGCTAATAGAGATTGTTGTTAAGAGCGATGGCCTAAATTTTGCCTTTTTCGGAAAAATAATTTAGTTTGTGGAGGCAAAGTTCCACCAGGGCAAAGTAAATCTGCGCTTTTAACAACCTCGGCGTTACACTATTAACATACGATGTTCACCGCGTGCTCCGGCCTATATAGATTGTTGTGTAAGGGAGATGGCCTAAATTTTGCCTCTTTCGAAAAATTATTTAGTTTGTGGCGGAAAAGTTCCACCACGGGAAAGTAAATCTATGCTATTGACGACCTCAGCGTTACACTATTAACATACGATGTTCACCACGTGCTCCGGCCAATAGAGATTGTTGTGTAAGAAAAATGGCCTAAATGTTGCCTTTTTCGGTAAAATAATTTAGTTTGTGGAGGCAAAGTTCCACCAGGTGAAAGTAAATCTGTGCTATTAACAGCCTCCGCGTTGCACTATTAACATACGATGTTCACCGCGTGCTCCGGCCTATATAGAATGTTTTGTAAGAGAGATGGCCTAAATGTTGCCTTTTTCGGAAAATAATTTTGTTTGTAGCGGCGAAGTTCCACCACGGGAAAGTAAATCTGCGCTATTGACAGCCTCAGCGTTACACTGTTATCATACGATGTTCACCACGTGCTCCAGCCAATAGAGATTGTTGTTATGAGCGATGGCCTCATGTTGCCTTTTTCGGAAAAATAATTTAGTTTGTGGCGCAGAAGTTCCACCACGGGAAAGTAAATCTGCGCTATTTACAGCCTCAGCTTTACACTATTAACATACGATGTTCACCACGTGCTCCGGCCAATAGGGATTGTTGTGTGAGATGGCCTAAATGTTGCCCTTTTCGGAAAATAATTTAGTTTGTGGCGGCTAAGTTCCACCACGGGAAAGTAAATCTACGCTATTGACGACCTCAGCGTTACACTATTAACATACGATGTCCACCACGTGCTCCGGCCAAAGTAGAGTTTTGTGTAAGCGAGATTGCCTAAATATTGCCTTTTTCGGAAAATAATTTTGTCTGTGGCGCCTAAGTTCCACCACGGGAAAGCAAATCTACGCTATTGACAGCCTCAACGTTACACTATTAACATACGATGTTCACCACGTGCTCCGGCCAATAGAGATTGTTGTGTAAGAGAGATGGCCTAAATGTTGCCCTTTTGGGTAAAATAATTTAGTTTGTGGAGGCAAAGTTCCACCAGGGCAAAGTAAATCTGCGCTATTAACAGCCTCGGCGTTACACTCTTAACATACGATGTTCACCGCGTGCTCCGGCCTATATAGATTGTTGTGTAGGAGAGATGGCCTAAATGTTGCCTTTTTCGGCAAATAATTTCTTTTGTGGCGGTAAAGTTCCACCACGGGAAAGTAATTCTGCGCTATTGACAGCCTCAGCTTTACACTATTAACATACGATGTTCACCGCGTGCTCCGGCCAATAGAGATTGTTGTTAAGCGCGATGGCTTAATGTTGCCTTGTTCGGAAAAATAATTTAGTTTGTGGCGCAAAAGTTCCACCACAGGAAAGTAAATCTGCGCAATTGACAGCCTCAGCGTTACACTATTAGCATATGATGTTCACCACGTGATCCGGCCAATAGAGATTTTTGTACAATAGAGAGCGCCTAAATGTTGCCTTTTTCGGAAAATAATTTTGTCTGTGGCGCCTAAGTTCCACCACGAGAAAGCAAATCTACGCTATTGACGACCTCAGCGTTACACTGTTAACATACGATGTTCACCACGTGCCCCGGCCAGTAGAGATTTTTGTACAATAGAGAGCGCCTAAATGTTGCCTTTTTCGGAAAATAATTTTGTCTGTGGCGCCTAAGTTCCACCACGGGAAAGCAAATCTACGCTATTGAAAGCCTCAACGTTACACTATTAACATACGATGTTCACCACGTGCTCCGGCCAATAGAGATTGTTGTGTAAGAGAGATGGCCTAAATGTTGCCCTTTTGGGTAAAATAATTTAGTTTGTGGAGGCAAAGTTCCACCAGGGCAAAGTAAATCTGCGCTATTAACAGCCTCGGCGTTACACTCTTAACATACGATGTTCACCGCGTGCTCCGGCCTATATAGATTGTTGTGTAGGAGAGATGGCCTAAATGTTGCCTTTTTCGGCAAATAATTTCTTTTGTGGCGGTAAAGTTCCACCACGGGAAAGTAATTCTGCGCTATTGACAGCCTCAGCTTTACACTATTAACATACGATGTTCACCGCGTGCTCCGGCCAATAGAGATTGTTGTTAAGCGCGATGGCTCAATGTTGCCTTGTTCGGAAAAATAATTGAGTTTGTGGCGCAAAAGTTCCACCACAGGAAAGTAAATCTGCGCAATTGACAGCCTCAGCGTTACACCATTAGCATATGATGTTCACCACGTGCTCCGGCCAATAGAGATTTTTGTACAATAGAGAGCGCCTAAATGTTGCCTTTTTCGGAAAATAATTTTGTCTGTGGCGCCTAAGTTCCACCACGGGAAAGCAAATCTACGCTATTGACGACCTCAGCGTTACACTGTTAACATACGATGTTCACCACGTGCTCGGGCCAAAGGAGATTTTTGTGTAAGCGAGATTGCCTAAATTTTGCCTCTTTCGGAAAATAATTTAGTTTGTGGCGGAAAAGTTCCACCACGGGAAAGCAAATCTGCGCTATTGACAGCCTCAACGTTACACTATTAACATACGATGTTCACCATGTGCTCCGGCCAATAGAGATTGTTGTGTAAGAGAGATGGCCTAAATGTTGCCTTTTTTGGTAAAATAATTTAGTTTGTAGCGGCGAAGTTCCACCACGGGAAAGTAAATCTGCGCCATTGACAGCCTCAGCGTTACACTATTACCATACGATGTTCATCACGTGCTCCGGCATATAGAGATTGTTGTGTAAGAGACATGGCCTAAATGTTGCCTTTTTAGGAAAAATAATTTAGTTTTTGGAGGCAAGGTTTCACCACGGAGAAGTAAATCTGCGCTATTGACAGCCTCAGCGTTACACTATTAACATACGATGTTCACCGCGTGCTCCGGCCAATAGTGATTGTTGTGTAAGAGAGATGGCCAAAATGTTGCCTTTTACGGAAAAATAGTTTGTGGCTCACAAGTTCCACCACGGGAAAGTAAATCTACGCTATTGACTGCCCCAGCGTTACACTATTAACAGACGATGTTCGCCACGTGCTCCGGCCAATATAGATTTTTGTGTAACAGAGATTGCCTAAATTTTGCCTTTTTGAGTAAATAATTTAGTTTGTGGCGGAAAAGCTCCACCACAGGAAAGTAAATCTGCGCAATTGACAGCCTCAGCGTTACACTATTAGCATATGATGTTCACCACGTTCTCCGGCCAATAGAGATTTTTGTACAATAGAGAGCGCCTAAATGTTGCCTTTTTCGGAAAATAATTTTGTCTGTGGCGCCTAAGTTCCACCACGGGAAAGGAAATCTACGCTATTGACGACCTCAGCGTTACACTGTTAACATACGATGTTCACCACGTGCTCCGGCCAAAGGAGATTTTTGTGTAAGCGCGATTGCCTGAATTTTGCCTCTTTCGGAAAATAACTTAGTTTGTGGCGGAAAAGTTCCACCACGGGAAAGCAAATCTGCGCTATTGACAGCCTCAACGTTACACTATTAACATACGATGTTCACCACGTGCTCCGGCCAATAGAGATTGTTGTGTAAGAGAGATGGCCTAAATGTTGCCTTTTTTGGTAAAATAATTTAGTTTGTAGCGGCGAAGTTCCACCACGGGAAAGTAAATCTGCGCCATTGACAGCCTCAGCGTTACACTGTTAACATACGATATTCACCACGTGCTCCGGCCAATAGAGATTTTTGTGTCAGAGAGATTGCCTAAATCTTGCCTTCTTCGAAATATAATTTAGTTTGTGGCGGGAAAGTTCCACCACGGGAAAGTAAATCTGCGCTATTGACTACCTCAGCTTTACACTATTTACATACGATGTTCACCACGTGCTCCGGCCAATAGAGATTCTTGTGTAAGAGAGATGGCCTAAATGTTGCCTTTTACGGAATAATAATTTAGTTTGTGACGGAAAAGATACACCACCGGAAAGTAAATCTGCGCTATTGACAGCCTCAGCGTTAGTGTATTAACATACAATGTTCACCGCGTACTAAGGCCAATAAAGATTGTTGTGTAAGAAAGATGGACTAAATGTTGCCTTTTTCTGGAAATAATTTAGTCTGTGGCGGCAAAGTTCCACGACGGGAAAGTAAATCTGCGCTATTGACAGCCTCAGCGTTACACTATTAACATACGATGTTCACCACGTGCTCCGGCATATAGAGATTGTTGTGTATGAGACATGGCCTAAATGTTGCCTTTTTAGGAAAAATAATTTAGTTTGTGGAGGCAAGGTTTCACCACGGAGAAGTAAATCTGCGCTATTGACAGCCAAGCGTTACACTATTAACATACGATGTTCACCGCGTGCTCCGGCCAATAGTGATTGTTGTGTAAGAGAGATGGCCAAAATGTTGCCTTTTACGGAAAAATAGTTTGTGGCTCACAAGTTCCACCACGGGAAAGTAAATCTACGCTATTGACTGCCCCAGCGTTACACTATTAACAGACGATGTTCGCCACGTGCTCCGGCCAATATAGATTTTTGTGTAACAGAGATTGCCTAAATTTTGCAGTTTTGAGTAAATAATTTAGTTTGTGGCGGAAAAGCTCCACCACCGGAAAGTAAATCTGCGCTAATGACAGCCTCAGCTTTATACTATTAACATATGATGTTCACCGCGTGCTCCGGCCAATAGAGATTGTTGTGTAAGAGAGATGGCCTAAATTTTGCCTCTTTCGAAAAATTATTTAGTTTGTGGCGGAAAAGTTCCACCACGGGAAAGTAAATCTACGCTATTGACGACCTCAGCGTTACAGTATTAACATACAATGTTCACCGCGTACTAAGGCCAATAAAGATTGTTGTGTAAGAGAGATGGACTAAATGTTGTCTTTTTCGGGAAATAATTTAGTCTGTGGCGGCAAAGTTCCACCACGGGAAAGTAAATCTGCGCTATTGACAGCCTCAGCTTTACACTATTAACATACGATGTTCACCGCGTGCTCCGGCCAATAGAGATTATTGTTAAGCGCGATGGCTTAATGTTGCCTTGTTCGGAAAAATAATTTAGTTTGTGGCGCAAAAGTTCCACCACAGGAAAGTAAATCTGCGCAATTGACAGCCTCAGCGTTACACTATTAGCATATGATGTTCACCACGTGCTCCGGCCAATAGAGATTTTTGTACAATAGAGAGCGCCTAAATGTTGCCCTTTTCGGAAAATAATTTTGTCTATGGCGCCTAGGTTCCACCACGGGAAAGTAAATCTACGCTATTGACGACCTGAGCGTTACACTGTTAACATACGATGTTCACCACGTGCTCCGGCCAAAGGAGATTTTTGTATAAGCGAGATTGCATAAATTTTGCCTCTTTCGGAAATTGATTTTGTTTGTGGCGGAAAAGTTCCACCACGGGAAAGTAAATCTGCGCTATTGACAGCCTCAGCGTTACACTGTTAACATACGATATTCACCACGTCCTCCGGCCAAAAGAGATTTTTGTTTAAGAGAGATGGCCTAAATGTTGCCTTTTTCGGAAAAATAATTTCGTTTGTGGCGGTAAATTTCCACCACGGGAAAGTAAATCTGCGCTATTGACAGCCTCAGCTTTACACTATCAACATACGATGTTCACCGCATGCTCCGGCCAAAAGAGATTGTTGTTATGAGCGATGGCGTAATGTTGCCTTTTTCGGAAAAATAATTTAGTTTGTGGCGCAGAAGTTCCACCACGGGAAAGTAAATCTGCGCTATTGACAGCCTCAGCTTTACACTATTAACATACGATGTTCACCGCGTGCTCCAGCCAATAGAGATTGTTGTTAAGAGCGATGGCTTAATGTTGCCTTTCTCGGAAAAATAATTTAGTTTGTGGCGCAAAAGTTCCACCACAGGAAAGTAAATCTGCGCAATTGACAGCCTCAGCGTTACACTATTAGCATATGATGTTCACCACGTGCTCCGGCCAATAGAGATTTTTGTACAATAGAGAGCGCCTAAATGTTGCCCTTTTCGGAAAATAATTTTGTCTATGGCGCCTACGTTCCACCCCGGGAAAGTAAATCTACGCTATTGACGACCTGAGCGTTACACTGTTAACATACGATGTTCACCACGTGCTCCGGCCAAAGGAGATTTTTGTATAAGCGGGATTGCATAAATTTTGCCTCTTTCGGAAATTGATTTTGTTTGTGGCGGAAAAGTTCCACCACGGGAAAGTAAATCTGCGCTATTGACAGCCTCAGCGTTACACTGTTAACATACTTTATTCACCACGTCCTCCGGCCAAAAGAGATTTTTGTTTAAGAGAGATGGCCTAAATGTTGCCTTTTTCGGAAAAATAATTTCGTTTGTGGCGGTAAATTTCCACCACGGGAAAGTAAATCTGCGCTATTGACAGCCTCAGCTTTACACTATCAACATACGATGTTCACCGCGTGCTCCGGCCAATAGGGATTGTTGTGTGAGATGGCCTAAATGTTGCCCTTTTCGGAAAATAATTTAGTTTGTAGCGGCTAAGTTCCACCACGGGAAAGTAAATCTACGCTATTGACGACTTCAGCGTTACACTATTAACATACGATGTCCACCACGTGCTCCGGCCAAAGTAGAGTTTTGTGTAAGCGAGATTGCCTAAATATTGCCTCTTTCGGAAAATGATTTAGTTTGTGGCGGCAAAGTTCCACCACGGGAAAGTAAATCTTCGCTATTGACAGCCTCAACGTTACACTATTAACATACGATGTTCACTACGTGCTCCGGCCAATAGAGCTTGTTGTGTAAGAGAGATGGCCTAAATGTTGCCCTTTTGGGTAAAATAATTTAGTTTGTGGAGGCAAAGTTCCACCAGGGCAAAGTAAATCTGCGCTATTAACAGCCTCGATGTTACACTCTTAACATACGATGTTCACCGCGTGCTCCGGCCTATATAGATTGTTCTGTAAGAGAGATGGCCTAAATGTTGCCTTTTTCAGCAAATAATTTCGTTTGTGGCGGTAAAGTTCCACCACGGGAAAGTAATTCTGCGCTATTGACAGCCTCAGCTTTACACTATTAACATACGATGTTCACCGCGTGCTCCGGTCAATAGATATTGTTATTAAGCGCGATGGCTTAATGTTGCCTTGTTCGATAAAATATTTTAGTTTCTGGCGCAAATGTTCCACCACAGGAAGTAAATCTGCGCAATTGACAGCCTCAGCGTTACACTATTAGCATATGATGTTCACCACGTGCTCCGGCCAATAGAGATTTTTGTACAATAGAGAGCACCTAAATGTTGCCTTTTTCGGAAAAAAATTTTGTCTGTGGCGCCTAGGTTCCACCACGGGAAAGTAAATCTACGCTATTGACGACCTCAGCGTTACACTGTTAACATACGATGTTCACCACGTGCTCCGGCCAAAGGAGATTTTTGTATAAGCGAGATTGCCTAAATTTTGCCTCTTTCGGAAATTGGTTTTGTTTGTGGCGGAAAAGTTCCACCACGGGAAAGTAAATCTGCGCTATTGACAGCCTCAGCGTTACACTGTTAACATACGATGTTCACCACGTCCTCCGGCCAATACAGATTTTTGTTTAAGAGAGATGGCCTAAATGTTGCCTTTTTCGGAAAATAATTTCGTTTGTGGCGGTAAATATCCACCACGGGAAAGTAAATCTGCGCTATTGACAGTCTCAGATTTACACTATCAACATACGATTTTCACCGCGTGCTCCGGCCAATAGAGATTGTTGTTAAGAGCGATGGCCTAAATGTTGCCTTTTTCGGAAAAATGATTTAGTTTCTGGCGAAGAAGTTCCACCACGGGAAAGTAAATCTGCGCTACTGACAGCCTCAGCGTTACACTATTAACATACGATGTTCACCACGTGCTCCGGCCAATAGGGATTGTTGTGTGAGATGGCCTAAATGTTGCCCTTTTCGGAAAATAATTTAGTTTGTGGCGGCTAAGTTCCACCACGGGAAAGTAAATCTACGCTATTGACAGCCTCAACGTTACACTATTAACATACGATGTTCACCACGTGCTCCGGCCAATAGAGATTGTTGTGTAAGAGAGATGGCCTAAATGTTGCCGTTTTGGGTAAAATAATTTAGTTTGTGGAGGCAAAGTTCCACCAGGGCAAAGTAAATCTGCGCTATTAACAGCCTCGGCGTTACACTCTTAACATACGGTGTTCACCGCGTGCTCCGGCCTATATAGATTGTTGTGTAAGAGAGATGGCCAAAATGTTGCCTTTTTCGGCAAATAATTTATTTTGTGGCTGTAAAGTTCCACCACGGGAAAGTAATTCTGCGCTATTGACAGCCTCAGCTTTACACTATTAACATACGATGTTCACCGCGTGCTCCGGCTAATAGAGATTGTTGTTAAGCGCGATGGCTTAATGTTGCCTTGTTCGGAAAAATAATTTAGTTTGTGGCGCAAAAGTTCCACCACAGGAAAGTAAATCTGCGCAATTGACAGCCTCAGCGTTACACTATTAGCATATGATGTTCACCACGTGCTCCGGCCAATAGAGATTTTTGTACAATAGAGAGCGCCTAAATGTTGCCTTTTTCGGAAAATAATTTTGTCTGTGGCGCCTAAGTTCCACCACGGGAAAGCAAATCTACGCTATTGACGACCTCAGCGTTACACTGTTAACATACGATGTTCACCACGTGCTCCGGCCAAAGGAGATTTTTGTGTAAGCGAGATTGCCTAAAATTTGCCTCTTTCGGAAAATAACTTAGTTTGTGGCGGAAAAGTTCCACCACGGGAAAGCAAATCTGCGCTATTGACAGCCTCAACGTTACACTATTAACATACGATGTTCACCACGTGCTCCGGCCAATAGAGATTGTTGTGTAAGAGAGATGGCCTAAATGTTGCCTTTTTTGGTAAAATAATTTAGTTTGTAGCGGCGAAGTTCCACCACGGGAAAGTAAATCTGCGCCATTGACAGCCTCAGCGTTACACTGTTAACATACGATATTCACCACGTGCTCCGGCCAATAGAGATTTTTGTGTCAGAGAGATTGCCTAAATCTTGCCTTTTTCGAAATATAATTTAGTTTGTGGCGGGAAAGTTCCACCACGGCAAAGTAAATCTGCGCTATTGACTACCTCAGCTTTACACTATTTACATACGATGTTCACCACGTGCTCCGGCCAATAGAGATTCTTGTGTAAGAGAGATGGCCTAAATGTTGCCTTTTACGGAATAATAATTTAGTTTGTGACGGAAAAGATACACCACCGGAAAGTAAATCTGCGCTATTGACAGCCTCAGCGTTAGAGTATTAACATACAATGTTCACCGCGTACCAAGGCCAATAAAGATTGTTGTGTAAGAAAGATGGACTAAATGTTGCCTTTTTCGAGAAATAATTTAGTCTGTGGCGGCAAAGTTCCACCACGGGAAAGTAATTCTGCGCTATTGACAGCCTCAGCGTTACACTATTAACATACGATGTTCGCAACGTGCTCCGGCATATAGAGATTGTTGTGTAAGAGACATGGCCTAAATGTTGCCTTTTTAGGAAAAATAATTTAGTTTGTGGAGGCAAGGTTTCACCACAGAGAAGTAAATCTGCGCTATTGACAGCCTCAGCGTTACACTATTAACATACGATGTTCACCGCGTGCTCCGGCCAATAGTGATTGTTGTGTAAGACAGATGGCCAAAATGTTGCCTTTTACGGAAAAATAGTTTGTGGCTCACAAGTTCCACCACGGGAAAGTAAATCTACGCTATTGACTGCCCCAGCGTTACGCTATTAACAGACGATGTTCGCCACGTGCTCCGGCCAATATAGATTTTTGTGTAACAGAGATTGCCTAAATTTTGCCTTTTTGAGTAAATAATTTAGTTTGTGGCGGAAAAGCTCCACCACCGGAAAGTAAATCTGCGCTATTGACAGCCTCAGCTTTACACTATTAACATATGATGTTCACCGCGTGCTCCGGCTAATAGAGATTGTTGTTAAGAGCGATGGCCTAAATTTTGCCTTTTTCGGAAAAATAATTTAGTTTGTGGAGGCAAAGTTCCACCAGGGCAAAGTAAATCTGCGCTTTTAACAACCTCGGCGTTACACTATTAACATACGATGTTCACCGCGTGCTCCGGCCTATATAGATTGTTGTGTAAGAGAGATGGCCTAAATTTTGCCTCTTTCGAAAAATTATTTAGTTTGTGGCGGAAAAGTTCCACCACGGGAAAGTAAATCTACGCTATTGACGACCTCAGCGTTACACTATTAACATACGATGTTCACCACGTGCTCCGGCCAATAGAGATTGTTGTGTAAGAAAAATGGCCTAAATGTTGCCTTTTTCGGTAAAATAATTTAGTTTGTGGAGGCAAAGTTCCACCAGGTGAAAGTAAATCTGTGCTATTAACAGCCTCCGCGTTGCACTATTAACATACGATGTTCACCGCGTGCTCCGGCCTATATAGAATGTTTTGTAAGAGAGATGGCCTAAATGTTGCCTTTTTCGGAAAATAATTTTGTTTGTAGCGGCGAAGTTCCACCACAGGAAAGTAAATCTGCGCTATTGACAGCCTCAGCGTTACACTGTTATCATACGATGTTCACAACGTGCTCCAGCCAATAGAGATTGTTGTTATGAGCGATGGCCTCATGTTGCCTTTTTCGGAAAAATAATTTAGTTTGTGGCGCAGAAGTTCCACCACGGGAAAGTAAATCTGCGCTATTTGCAGCCTCAGCTTTACACTATTAACATACGATGTTCACCACGTGCTCCGGCCAATAGGGATTGTTGTGTGAGATGGCCTAAATGTTGCCCTTTTCGGAAAATAATTTTGTCTGTGGCGCCTAAGTTCCACCACGGGAAAGCAAATCTACGCTATTGACAGCCTCAACGTTACACTATTAACATACAATGTTCACCACGTGCTCCGGCCAATAGAGATTGTTGTGTAAGAGAGATGGCCTAAATGTTGCCCTTTTGGGTAAAATAATTTAGTTTGTGGAGGCAAAGTTCCACCAGGGCAAAGTAAATCTGCGCTATTAACAGCCTCGGCGTTACACTCTTAACATACGATGTTCACCGCGTGCTCCGGCCTATATAGATTGTTGTGTAGGAGAGATGGCCTAAATGTTGCCTTTTTCGGCAAATAATTTCTTTTGTGGCGGTAAAGTTCCACCACGGGAAAGTAATTCTGCGCTATTGACAGCCTCAGCTTTACACTATTAACATACGATGTTCACCGCGTGCTCCGGCCAATAGAGATTGTTGTTAAGCGCGATGGCTTAATGTTGCCTTGTTCGGAAAAATAATTTAGTTTGTGGCGCAAAAGTTCCACCACAGGAAAGTAAATCTGCGCAATTGACAGCCTCAGCGTTACACTATTAGCATATGATGTTCACCACGTGATCCGGCCAATAGAGATTTTTGTACAATAGAGAGCGCCTAAATGTTGCCTTTTTCGGAAAATAATTTTGTCTGTGGCGCCTAAGTTCCACCACGGGAAAGCAAATCTACGCTATTGACGACCTCAGCGTTACACTGTTAACATACGATGTTCACCACGTGCTCCGGCCAAAGGAGATTTTTGTGTAAGCGAGATTGCCTAAATTTTGCCTCTTTCGGAAAATAATTTAGTTTGTGGCGGAAAAGTTTTACCACGGGAAAGCAAATCTGCGCTATTGACAGCCTCAACGTTACACTATTAACATACGATGTTCACCACGTGCCCCGGCCAATAGAGATTGTTAAGCGCGATGGCTTAATGTTGCCTTGTTCGGAAAAATAATTTAGTTTGTGGCGCAAACGTTCCACCACAGGAAAGTAAATCTGCGCAATTGAAAGCCTCAGCGTTACACTATTAGCATATGATGTTCACCACGTGCCCCGGCCAGTAGAGATTTTTGTACAATAGAGAGCGCCTAAATGTTGCCTTTTTCGGAAAATAATTTTGTCTGTGGCGCCTAAGTTCCACCACGGGAGAGCAAATCTACGCTATTGAAAGCCTCAACGTTACACTATTAACATACGATGTTCACCACGTGCTCCGGCCAATAGAGATTGTTGTGTAAGAGAGATGGCCTAAATGTTGCCTTTTTTGGTAA
The DNA here is from genome assembly GCF_052857255.1 of Amblyomma americanum. Lineage (NCBI taxonomy): Eukaryota > Metazoa > Arthropoda > Arachnida > Ixodida > Ixodidae > Amblyomma > Amblyomma americanum. The sequence goes on from NC_135503.1 coordinate 157,164,551, forward strand.
AATAATTTAGTTTGTGGCGGGAAAGTTCCACCACGGCAAAGTAAATCTGCGCTATTGACTACCTCAGCTTTACACTATTTACATACGATGTTCACCACGTGCTCCGGCCAATAGAGATTCTTGTGTAAGAGAGATGGCCTAAATGTTGCCTTTTACGGAATAATAATTTAGTTTGTGACGGAAAAGATACACCACCGGAAAGTAAACCTGCGCTATTGACAGCCTCAGCGTTAGAGTATTAACATACAATGTTCACCGCGTACCAAGGCCAATAAAGATTGTTGTGTAAGAAAGATGGACTAAATGTTGCCTTTTTCGAGAAATAATTTAGTCTGTGGCGGCAAAGTTCCACCACGGGAAAGTAATTCTGCGCTATTGACAGCCTCAGCGTTACACTATTAACATACGATGTTCGCAACGTGCTCCGGCATATAGAGATTGTTGTGTAAGAGACATGGCCTAAATGTTGCCTTTTTAGGAAAAATAATTTAGTTTGTGGAGGCAAGGTTTCACCACAGAGAAGTAAATCTGCGCTATTGACAGCCTCAGCGTTACACTATTAACATACGATGTTCACCGCGTGCTCCGGCCAATAGTGATTGTTGTGTAAGACAGATGGCCAAAATGTTGCCTTTTACGGAAAAATAGTTTGTGGCTCACAAGTTCCACCACGGGAAAGTAAATCTACGCTATTGACTGCCCCAGCGTTACGCTATTAACAGACGATGTTCGCCACGTGCTCCGGCCAATATAGATTTTTGTGTAACAGAGATTGCCTAAATTTTGCCTTTTTGAGTAAATAATTTAGTTTGTGGCAGAAAAGCTCCACCACCGGAAAGTAAATCTGCGCTATTGACAACCTCGGCGTTACACTATTAACATACGATGTTCACCGCGTGCTCCGGCCTATATAGATTGTTGTGTAAGAGAGATGGCCTAAATTTTGCCTCTTTCGAAAAATTATTTAGTTTGTGGCGGAAAAGTTCCACCACGGGAAAGTAAATCAACGCTATTGACGACCTCAGCGTTACACTATTAACATACGATGTTCACCACGTGCTCCGGCCAATAGAGATTGTTGTGTAAGAAAAATGGCCTAAATGTTGCCTTTTTCGGTAAAATAATTTAGTTTGTGGAGGCAAAGTTCCACCAGGTGAAAGTAAATCTGTGCTATTAACAGCCTCCGCGTTGCACTATTAACATACGATGTTCACCGCGTGCTCCGGCCTATATAGAATGTTTTGTATGAGAGATGGCCTAAATGTTGCCTTTTTCGGAAAATAATTTTGTTTGTAGCGGCGAAGTTCCACCACGGGAAAGTAAATCTGCGCTATTGACAGCCTCAGCGTTACACTGTTATCATACGATGTTCACCACGTGCTCCAGCCAATAGAGATTGTTGTTATGAGCGATGGCCTCATGTTGCCTTTTTCGGAAAAATAATTTAGTTTGTGGCGCAGAAGTTCCACCACGGGAAAGTAAATCTGCGCTATTTACAGCCTCAGCTTTACACTATTAACATACGATGTTCACCACGTGCTCCGGCCAATAGGGATTGTTGTGTGAGATGGCCTAAATGTTGCCCTTTTCGGAAAATAATTTATTTTGTGGCGGCTAAGTTCCACCACGGGAAAGTAAATCTACGCTATTGACGACCTCAGCGTTACACTATTAACATACGATGTCCACCACGTGCTCCGGCCAAAGTAGAGTTTTGTGTAAGCGAGTTTGCCTAAATATTGCCTTTTTCGGAAAATAATTTTGTCTATGGCGCCTAAGTTCCACCACGGGAAAGCAAATCTACGCTATTGACAGCCTCAACGTTACACTATTAACATACGATGTTCACCACGTGCTCCGGCCAATAGAGATTGTTGTGTAAGAGAGATGGCCTAAATGTTGCCCTTTTGGGTAAAATAATTTAGTTTGTGGAGGCAAAGTTCCACCAGGGCAAAGTAAATCTGCGCTATTAACAGCCTCGGCGTTACACTCTTAACATACGATGTTCACCGCGTGCTCCGGCCTATATAGATTGTTGTGTAGGAGAGATGGCCTAAATGTTGCCTTTTTCGGCAAATAATTTCTTTTGTGGCGGTAAAGTTCCACCACGGGAAAGTAATTCTGCGCTATTGACAGCCTCAGCTTTACACTATTAACATACGATGTTCACCGCGTGCTCCGGCCAATAGAGATTGTTGTTAAGCGCGATGGCCTATTGTTGCCTTGTTCGGAAAAATAATTTAGTTTGTGGCGCAAAAGTTCCACCACAGGAAAGTAAATCTGCGCAATTGACAGCCTCAGCGTTACACTATTAGCATATGATGTTCACCACGTGATCCGGCCAATAGAGATTTTTGTACAATAGAGAGCGCCTAAATGTTGCCTTTTTCGGAAAATAATTTTGTCTGTGGCGCCTAAGTTCCACCACGGGAAAGCAAATCTACGCTATTGACGACCTCAGCGTTACACTGTTAACATACGATGTTCACCACGTGCTCCGGCCAAAGGAGATTTTTGTGTAAGCGAGATTGCCTAAATTTTGCCTCTTTCGGAAAATAATTTAGTTTGTGGCGGAAAAGTTCCACCACGGGAAAGCAAATCTGCGCTATTGACAGCCTCAACGTTACACTATTAACATACGATGTTCACCACGTGCCCCGGCCAATAGAGATTGTTGTTAAGCGCGATGGCTTAATGTTGCCTTGTTCGGAAAAATAATTTAGTTTGTGGCGCAAACGTTCCACCACAGGAAAGTAAATCTGCGCAATTGAAAGCCTCAGCGTTACACTATTAGCATATGATGTTCACCACGTGCCCCGGCCAGTAGAGATTTTTGTACAATAGAGAGCGCCTAAATGTTGCCTTTTTCGGAAAATAGTTTTGTCTGTGGCGCCTAAGTTCCACCACGGGAAAGCAAATCTACGCTATTGAAAGCCTCAACGTTACACTATTAACATACGATGTTCACCACGTGCTCCGGCCAATAGAGATTGTTGTGTAAGAGAGATGGCCTAAATGTTGCCCTTTTGGGTAAAATAATTTAGTTTGTGGAGGCAAAGTTCCACCAGGGCAAAGTAAATCTGCGCTATTAACAGCCTCGGCGTTACACTCTTAACATACGATGTTCACCGCGTGCTCCGGCCTATATAGATTGTTGTGTAGGAGAGATGGCCTAAATGTTGCCTTTTTCGGCAAATAATTTCTTTTGTGGCGGTAAAGTTCCACCACGGGAAAGTAATTCTGCGCTATTGACAGCCTCAGCTTTACACTATTAACATACGATGTTCACCGCGTGCTCCGGCCAATAGAGATTGTTGTTAAGCGCGATGGCTCAATGTTGCCTTGTTCGGAAAAATAATTGAGTTTGTGGCGCAAAAGTTCCACCACAGGAAAGTAAATCTGCGCAATTGACAGCCTCAGCGTTACATCATTAGCATATGATGTTCACCACGTGCTCCGGCCAATAGAGATTTTTGTACAATAGAGAGCGCCTAAATGTTGCCTTTTTCGGAAAATAATTTTGTCTGTGGCGCCTAAGTTCCACCACGGGAAAGCAAATCTACGCTATTGACGACCTCAGCGTTACACTGTTAACATACGATGTTCACCACGTGCTCGGGCCAAAGGAGATTTTTGTGTAAGCGAGATTGCCTAAATTTTGCCTCTTTCGGAAAATAATTTAGTTTGTGGCGGAAAAGTTCCACCACGGGAAAGCAAATCTGCGCTATTGACAGCCTCAACGTTACACTATTAACATACGATGTTCACCATGTGCTCCGGCCAATAGAGATTGTTGTGTAAGAGAGATGGCCTAAATGTTGCCTTTTTTGGTAAAATAATTTAGTTTGTAGCGGCGAAGTTCCACCACGGGAAAGTAAATCTGCGCCATTGACAGCCTCAGCGTTACACTGTTAACATACGATATTCACCACGTGCTCCGGCCAATAGAGATTTTTATGTCAGAGAGATTGCCTAAATCTTGCCTTTTTCGAAATATAATTTAGTTTGTGGCGGGAAAGTTCCACCACGGGAAAGTAAATCTGCGCTATTGACTACCTCAGCTTTACACTATTTACATACGATGTTCACCACGTGCTCCGGCCAATAGAGATTCTTGTGTAAGAGAGATGGTCTAAATGTTGCCTTTTACGGAATAGTAATTTAGTTTGTGACGGAAAATATACACCACCGGAAAGTAAATCTGCCCTATTGACAGCCTCAGCGTTAGAGCATTAACATACAATGTTCACCGCGTACTAAGGCCAATAAAGATTGTTGTGTACGAAAGATGGACTAAATGTTGCCTTTTTCGGGAAATAATTTAGTCTGTGGCGGCAAAGTTCCACCACGGGAAAGTAAATCTGCGCTATTGACAGCCTCAGCGTTACACTATTACCATACGATGTTCATCACGTGCTCCGGCATATAGAGATTGTTGTGTAAGAGACATGGCCTAAATGTTGCCTTTTTAGGAAAAATAATTTAGTTTGTGGAGGCAAGGTTTCACCACGGAGAAGTAAATCTGCGCTATTGACAGCCTCAGCGTTACACTATTAACATACGATGTTCACCGCGTGCTCCGGCCAATAGTGATTGTTGTGTAAGAGAGATGGCCAAAATGTTGCCTTTTACGGAAAAATAGTTTGTGGCTCACAAGTTCCACCACGGGAAAGTAAATCTACGCTATTGACTGCCCCAGCGTTACACTATTAACAGACGATGTTCGCCACGTGCTCCGGCCAATATAGATTTTTGTGTAACAGAGATTGCCTAAATTTTGCCTTTTTGAGTAAATAATTTAGTTTGTGGCGGAAAAGCTCCACCACAGGAAAGTAAATCTGCGCAATTGACAGCCTCAGCGTTACACTATTAGCATATGATGTTCACCACGTTCTCCGGCCAATAGAGATTTTTGTACAATAGAGAGCGCCTAAATGTTGCCTTTTTCGGAAAATAATTTTGTCTGTGGCGCCTAAGTTCCACCACGGGAAAGGAAATCTACGCTATTGACGACCTCAGCGTTACACTGTTAACATACGATGTTCACCACGTGCTCCGGCCAAAGGAGATTTTTGTGTAAGCGCGATTGCCTGAAGTTTGCCTCTTTCGGAAAATAACTTAGTTTGTGGCGGAAAAGTTCCACCACGGGAAAGCAAATCTGCGCTATTGACAGCCTCAACGTTACACTATTAACATACGATGTTCACCACGTGCTCCGGCCAATAGAGATTGTTGTGTAAGAGAGATGGCCTAAATGTTGCCTTTTTTGGTAAAATAATTTAGTTTGTAGCGGCGAAGTTCCACCACGGGAAAGTAAATCTGCGCCATTGACAGCCTCAGCGTTACACTGTTAACATACGATATTCACCACGTGCTCCGGCCAATAGAGATTTTTGTGTCAGAGAGATTGCCTAAATCTTGCCTTCTTCGAAATATAATTTAGTTTGTGGCGGGAAAGTTCCACCACGGGAAAGTAAATCTGCGCTATTGACTACCTCAGCTTTACACTATTTACATACGATGTTCACCACGTGCTCCGGCCAATAGAGATTCTTGTGTAAGAGAGATGGCCTAAATGTTGCCTTTTACGGAATAATAATTTAGTTTGTGACGGAAAAGATACACCACCGGAAAGTAAATCTGCGCTATTGACAGCCTCAGCGTTAGTGTATTAACATACAATGTTCACCGCGTACTAAGGCCAATAAAGATTGTTGTGTAAGAAAGATGGACTAAATGTTGCCTTTTTCTGGAAATAATTTAGTCTGTGGCGGCAAAGTTCCACGACGGGAAAGTAAATCTGCGCTATTGACAGCCTCAGCGTTACACTATTAACATACGATGTTCACCACGTGCTCCGGCATATAGAGATTGTTGTGTATGAGACATGGCCTAAATGTTGCCTTTTTAGGAAAAATAATTTAGTTTGTGGAGGCAAGGTTTCACCACGGAGAAGTAAATCTGCGCTATTGACAGCCTCAGCGTTACACTATTAACATACGATGTTCACCGCGTGCTCCGGCCAATAGTGATTGTTGTGTAAGAGAGATGGCCAAAATGTTGCCTTTTACGGAAAAATAGTTTGTGGCTCACAAGTTCCACCACGGGAAAGTAAATCTACGCTATTGACTGCCCCAGCGTTACACTATTAACAGACGATGTTCGCCACGTGCTCCGGCCAATATAGATTTTTGTGTAACAGAGATTGCCTAAATTTTGCAGTTTTGAGTAAATAATTTAGTTTGTGGCGGAAAAGCTCCACCACCGGAAAGTAAATCTGCGCTAATGACAGCCTCAGCTTTACACTATTAACATATGATGTTCACCGCGTGCTCCGGCCAATAGAGATTGTTGTGTAAGAGAGATGGCCTAAATTTTGCCTCTTTCGAAAAATTATTTAGTTTGTGGCGGAAAAGTTCCACCACGGGAAAGTAAATCTACGCTATTGACGACCTCAGCGTTACAGTATTAACATACAATGTTCACCGCGTACTAAGGCCAATAAAGATTGTTGTGTAAGAGAGATGGACTAAATGTTGTCTTTTTCGGGAAATAATTTAGTCTGTGGCGGCAAAGTTCCACCACGGGAAAGTAAATCTGCGCTATTGACAGCCTCAGCGTTACAACATTAGCATACGATGTTCACCGCGTGCTCCGGCCAAAAGTGATTGTTGTGTAAGAGAGATGGCCAAAATGTTGCCTTTTACGGAAAAATCATTTAGTTTGTGGCTGACAAGTTCCCCCACGGGAAAGTAAATCTACGCTATTGACAGCCTCAGCGTTACAGTATTAACAAACGATGTTCACCGCGTACTCCGGCCAATAAAGATTGTTGTGTAAGAGAGATGGGCTAAATGTTGCCTTTTTCAGGAAATAATTTAATTTGTGGCGGCAAAATTCTACCACGGGAATGTAAATCTGTGCTATTGACAGTCTCAGTGTTACACTTTTAACATACGATGTTCACCACGTGCTCCGGCATATAGAGATTCTTGTGTAAGAGAGATGGCCTAAATGTTGCCTTTTTCGGAAAAAAATTTAGTTTGTGGAGGCTAGGTTCCGCCATGGGGATGTAAATCTGCGCTATTGACAGCCTCAGCGTTACACTATTAACACACGATGTTCACCGCGTGCTCCGGCCAATAATGATTATTGTGTAAGAGAGATGGCCAGAATGTTGCCTTTATCGGAAAAAAATTTAGTTTGTGGCGGCAAAGTTACAACTCGGGAATGTAAATCTGCGCTATGGACAGCATCAGCGTTACACTATTAACATACGATGTTCACGACGTGCTCCAACCAATAGAGATTGTTGTGTAAGAGAGATGGCCTAAATGTTGCCTTTTACGGAAAAATAATTTAGTTTGTGGCGTAAAAGTTCCACCATGGGAAAGTATATCTGCGCTATTGACAGCCTCTGCGTTACACTATTAAAAGACGATGTTCACCAGGTGCTCCGGCCAATAGAGATTTTTGTGTAAGAAAGATTGCCTAAATTTTGGCTTTTTCGAAAAATAATTTAGCTTGTGGCGGAAAAGTTCTACCACGGGAAAGTAAATCTGCGCTATTGACAGCCTCAGCGTTACAGTATTAACATACAATGTTCACCGCGTACTAAGGCCAATAAAGATTGTTGTGTAAGAGAGATGGACTAAATGTTGCCTTTTTCGGGAAATAATTTAGTCTTTGGCGGCAAAGTTCCACCACGGGAAAGTAAATCTGCGCTATTGACAGCCTCAGCGTTACACTATTAACATACGATGCTCACCACATGCTCCGGCATATAGAGATTGTTGTGTAAGAGAGATGGCCTAAATGTTGCCTTTTTAGGAAAAATAATTTAGTTTGTGGCGGTAAAGTTCCACCACGGGAAAGTAATTCTGCGCTATTGACAGCCTCAGCTTCACACTATTAACATACGATGTTCACCGCGTGCTCCGGCCAATAGTGATTGTTGTGTAAGAGAGATGGCCAAAATGTTGCCTTTTACGGAAAAATCATTTAGTTTGTGGCTGACAAGTTCCCCCACGGGAAAGTGAATCTACGCTATTGACTGCCTCAGCGTTACACTATTAACAGACGATGTTCGCCACGTGCTCCGGCCAATATAGATTTTTGTGTAACAGAGATTGCCTAAATTTTGCCTTTTTCGGTAAATAATTCAGTTTGTGGCGGAAAAGTTCCACCACCGGAAAGTAAATCTGCGCTATTGACAGCCTCAGCGCTACAGTATTAACAAACGATGTTCACCGCGTACTCCGGCCAATAAAGACTGTTGTGTAAGAGAGATGGGCTAAATGTTGCCTTTTTCGGGAAATAATTTAGTTTGTGGCGGCAAAATTCTACCACGGGAATGTAAATCTGCGCTATTGACACTCTCAGTGTTACACTTTTAACATGCGATGTTCACCACGTGCTCCGGCATATAGAGATTCTTGTGTAAGAGAGATGGCCTAAATGTTGCCTTTTTCGGAAAAAAATTTAGTTTGTGGAGGCAAGGTTCCACCATGGGGATGTAAATCTGCGCTATTGACAGCCTCAGCGTTACACTATTAACACACGATGTTCACCGCGTGCTCCGGCCAATAATGATTATTGTGTAAGAGAGATGGCCAAAATGTTGCCTTTATCGGAAAAAAAATTTAGTTTGTGGCGGCAAAGTTACACCTCGGGAATGTAAATCTGCGCTATGGACAGCATCAGCGTTACACTATTAACATACGATGTTCACGACGTGCTCCGACCAATAGAGATTGTTGTGTAAGAGAGATGGCCTAAATGTTGCCTTTTACGGAAAAATAATTTAGTTTGTGGCGTAAAAGTTCCACCACGGGAAAGTATATCTGCGCTACTGACAGCCTCTGCGTTACACTATTAAAAGACGATGTTCACCAGGTGCTCCGGCCAATAGAGATTTTTGTGTAAGAAAGATTGCCTAAATTTTGCCTTTTTCGGAAAATAATTTAGTTTGTGGCGGAAAAGTTCCACCACGGGAAAGTAAATCTGCGCTATTGACAGCATCAGCGTTACAGTATTAATATACGATGTTCACCGCGTACTAAGGCCAATAAAGATTGTTGTGTAAGAGAGATGGACTAAATGTTGCCTTTTTCGGAAAATAATTTAGTCTTTGGCGGCAAAGTTCCACCACGGGAAAGTAAATCTGCGCTATTGACAGCCTCAGCGTTACACTATTAACATACGATGCTCACCACATGCTCCGGCATATAGAGATTGTTGTGTAAGAGAGATGGCCTAAATGTTGCCTTTTTAGGAAAAATAATTTAGTTTGTGGCGGTAAAGTTCCACCCCGGGAAAGTAATTCTGCGCTATTGACAGCCTCAGCTTCACACTATTAACATACGATGTTCACCGCGTGCTCCGGCCAATAGTGATTGTTGTGTAAGAGAAATGGCCAAAATGTTGCCTTTTACGGAAAAATCATTTAGTTTGTGGCTGACAAGTTCCCCCACGGGAAAGTGAATCTACGCTATTGACTGCCTCAGCGTTACACTATTAACAGACGATGCTCGCCACGTGCTCCGGCCAATATAGATTTTTGTGTAACAGAGATTGCCTAAATTTTGCCTTTTTCGGTAAATAATTCAGTTTGTGGCGGAAAAGTTCCACCACCGGAAAGTAAATCTGCGCTATTGACAGCCTCAGCGTTACAGTATTAACAAACGATGTTCACCGCGTACTCCGGCCAATAAAGACTGTTGTGTAAGAGAGATGGGCTAAATGTTGCCTTTTTCGGGAAATATTTTAGTTTGTGGCGGCAAAATTCTACCACGGGAATGTAAATCTGCGCTATTGACACTCTCAGTGTTACACTTTTAACATACGATGTTCACCACGTGCTCCGGCATATAGAGATTCTTGTGTAAGAGAGATGGCCTAAATGTTGCCTTTTTCGGAAAAAAATTTAGTTTGTGGAGGCAAGGTTCCACCATGGGGATGTAAATCTGCGCTATTGACAGCCTCAGCGTTACACTATTAACACACGATGTTCACCGCGTGCTCTGGCCAATAATGATTATGGTGTAAGAGAGATGGCCAAAATGTTGCCTTTATCGGAAAAAAATTTAGTTTGTGGCGGCAAAGTTACACCTCGGGAATGTAAATCTGCGCTGTGGACAGCATCAGCGTTACACTATTAACATACGATGTTCACGACGTGCTCCGACCAATAGAGATTGTTGTGTAAGAGAGATGGCCTAAATGTTGCCTTTTACGGAAAAATAATTTAGTTTGTGGCGTAAAAGTTCCACCACGGGAAAGTATATCTGCGCTACTGACAGCCTCTGCGTTACACTATTAAAAGACGATGTTCACCAGGTGCTCCGGCCAATAGAGATTTTTGTGTAAGAAAAATTGCCTAAATTTTGCCTTTTTCGGAAAATAATTTAGTTTGTGGCGGAAAAGTTCCACCCCGGGAAAGTAAATCTGCGCTATTGACAGCATCAGCGTTACAGTATTAATATACGATGTTCACCGCGTACTCCGGCCATCAGAGATTGTTGTGTAAGAGAGATGGTCTAATTGTTGTCTTTTTCGGGAAATAATTTAGTTTGCGGCGGCAAAGTTCCACCACGGGAAAGTAAATCTGCTCTATTGACAGCCTCAGCGTTATACTATTAACATACGATGTTCACCACGTGCCCCGGCATATAGAGATTGTTGTGTAAGAGAGATACGAAGAAAGAGTTCCCGTACGGTGCGCCCCCAAGGTAGCATGCTCGGTAGTAGCCGAGGTGACAGATGATATTGTCGAGATGCCCACATGCAGTGGGACGAAAACTGTAGGTTGGGATAAGGTGCTAATAAACCCCAATTTGCATGAAACCCGAAGCTCACAGATGAAGGTCCTACTCCAAAGCAAAGAGGATGTGTTTTCAGATGTGCCGGGCAAAACGGATGTCATATGTTGCAGACTAGATCTCTCTACAGATAGACCAATCAGCGTGAAGCAATACCCACTACCTTTAGCAGTTCAAGAATAAATAGAAAAGAAGGTGCGGGATATGTTGGAGCTTGGTGTGATTGAGAGGTCGTGGTCAGCATACTAGGCGCCTCTCGTGGCTGTCAAAAACCCGATGGTACTAATCGACTGTGTGTAGATTTTCGTCGGGTAAATGACATCATAGTACCCTATGCAGAACCCATACCAAGAGTGGACCTGGTGTTCGCTAAGGCGGCTCACAAAAGGTTTTTTTCTAAATTTGACTTAGCTAAAGGGTATTGGCAAATACCAATGGAAGATTCTTCTAAACAGAAGACTGCCTTTTCGTGCTCGGCTGGTTTATTCCAGTTTAAACTCATGCCTTTTGGTTTGAAGACTGCATCCGCAATATTAACGAAGCTGATGAGGAAGGTTTCGGATGGGCTCCAAAATGTAGAACACTGTATTGATGACATCCTGGTGGCCACAGATACGTGGGAAGAGCATTTAATTACGCTGGAAAAACTATTTGAAAGAATTCAGCAAGCCAGGTCGACCATAAAACCGGCAAAATGTGAGGTGGGCTTTGAAGCCATTTCTTTTCTTGGTCACAAGCTGGGGAAGATCCGCATCGCGACGAAAGACGAGATCTTGGAAAAAATACAGCAGGCCCAGACACCGACGACCAAGAAGGAGGTACAGTCGTTCCTGGGTTTAACGGGATACTACAGGAAATTTATTCCCGATTACGCCCACATAGCCGACCCGCTTGTCGAATTCACTAAGAAGGGGGCAAGCAATAAGCTGAATTGGACTGCTGAACATGAAAATGCATTCGTGATGTTAAAAGGGTATATGGCAAAACCGCCCGTTCTGCTTGATCCGAATCTGAGTAAAGTGTTTGTGCTTCGCACTGATGCATCAGACCGAGCTTTACGAGCTGTACTCTTGCAAGGAGAGAATCGTGAGCTGCATCCGGTATTTTTTGCAAGCAAGAGATTATAGGCTAGTGAACGCAACTACTCCACTGTTGAAAAGGAATGTTTGGCGGTGGTGTGGGCGGTAAAGAAATTCCACATTTATCTTTATGGGAGACATTTCAGGAATCAAACAGATCATCAGCCGCTTGAATACTTAACCAAGGCCAAAATTAACAATAGTAAAGTCATGAGATGGAGTTTGGCCTTGCAAGAATACTCATTTCAGGTGGAATATTTTTAAGGCAGAGATAACGTTGGAGCGGACTACATGAGTAGAGCCAACTGAACAGCTCTAAATATCTCTGGGATGTATCTTGTTGTTGCTGTTGTGTTAATGTATCTCTGGGATTCATCTTGTTGTTGCTGTTGTTGGTGTTATGTGATTATACAAGAGAGTGTGTTGTGGACACGAACATATTTATTAAGGACTGTGTGCGGACAACGGCACTGGTGTGTTAGTGTTCTGAGAACGCATTTTGGTGTGCTGTGTTTGTGGTGTGCGCTTGGTGTGTGCTGGACATCTGCGGTGTGTTATGTGCTGGGACCAGAATCGCCACAGAGGATAGTCGGTTGGCTGGATGGCTTGGAGATGTGGATGACGTGAGCAGTTTTTCATTGAAAAATTCTTGAGAGAGGGGGCCCTTGTCACATATATTAAGCAGCCTAAATTAAATTTTAAAGAAAAGACGTGTGAAGAAGACGAAGTAAATTAACCGAGGAATAATAAAGAGGAAGAAGAAGCATTCGGTGAGGTGGAGAGAGATGATTGGTGGAGAAGCATTTGGTGAGGTGGAGAGAGATGATTGGTGGAGAAGAGAAGACGACGACAGGGCTTACGTGGACTAACACCGAGGCTATAAAAGGGCGAGTGAGAGTTAGGCACGGGGGGAAACAGCAGAAAAGCAGAGGCTCCGGCACGTCAGGAACACTTCGGCTGGAAGAGAGCGACGCTGGCTACTGCTCCGGTGAGCTCGCGTTCTACGGCATCGCATCGTGGACTTCCTGCTGTGCCTGAGCCCGTTCCGGGGAGTTAACGGAGGACGCTACCAAATGCTACAGCCAGGGGTGTCTCCAGCGCTGTTGCCACCCATCCAGGTGGTGCCAACAACCCCAACAACACCGGCATCACCTCCACGGGCGCTTGGACCTAGAGCTTATACGACGCAAACAGCGACGCCAGCCCAAGCACGCCGAACGCCGCAGCCGCACCGAACCAACTGTGAGCACGAACGCCGACCGCTAATAGTAGAACGCTAGTAGTAGACGCTGGTAGCAGTGTGCCCGGGCCGTGTGTATTTATAGTCTTTGTGTTTTGTGTTTGTTAGTTTTATTAGTTTTGTGTTCTAGTGTGTGTATCACGTAGGGTGTATTAAAGGTGCGTTTGTGTGGGTACACCGGTCGCCTAGTCCATTCTTTCGGTCCGAGTGCTCTCCGGAGAGATCTTTGACAACCACGTGCTGCGGCCAATAGAGATTGTTGTGTAAGAAAGATGGCCTAAATGTTGCCTTTTCGGAAAATAATTTAGTTTGTGGCGGCAAAGTTCCACCACGGGAAAGTAAATATGCGCTATTGACAGCCTCAGCGTTACACTATTAACATACAATGTTCACCACGTGCTCCGGCCAATAGAGATTGTTGTGTAAGAGAGATGGCCTAAATGTTGCCTTTTTCGGAACACAATTTAGTTTATAGCGGCGAAAGAAAAATATGTGTAGAAAATAATCATATTAAGTACACTGATACATGCGGTTTACGATTACGGTAATCATCAGCCTGACTGCACCTACTGCAGGTCAAAAGACTCTCCCATATCTCTGCAATTAACCCTGTCCTGTGCCAGCTGTGGCTACCCTACCCCGCAAACTCTTAATCTCATCCGCCCAACTATAACTTTCTGCCGTACTCCTTCTACGCCTACGTTGGAATCCACTCCATTACCCTTAAGGACCATCGGTTATCTTGACTCTGAATTGCATATGCCTGCAGTTCATAATGGTACTACGATCTGGCGCATCGTCCTCTCGAAAATGTTTCCGATTTCTTTTTAATATCAAACTTTTTATCGCTCAGCACATTAAATGTGGCTCTTGGAAGGTGGTTGCGTCTGCCAAAGCTCGGAGAGATACCTTTGCGTTAAAATGCCGCCGTGGTGGCTCAGTGGTTATGGCACTCAGCTGCTGACCCGAAGGACACCTGTTCGATCCCGGCCGCAGCGGGTCGAATTTCAGTGGAGGCGAAATTCTAGAGACTCGTGTGCTGTGCAATGTTTTTGCACATTAAAGAACCCCAGGTGGTCGAAATTTCCGGAGCCTCTTCACTACATCGTCCCTCGTAGCCTGAGTCGCTATGGGATGTTAAACACCCGTAAACAAACTAAACTAAACTTTTGCGTTAAAACTGGTGCCACCATATTTGATGACTTCTTTGGAGGTACTTTGAAGTTCTATTTGATGACTTCTTTGGAGGTACTTTGGAAGTTCTATTTGTTGACTTCTGCCACAGCTAGAAGATTGCATGAGAGGGTTCCCGAACCTAGAGTTTAAACAAATGTATTAAATACAAACACAACAGCCTGAATTTAGCGCAGTTCCAACAGTACTCGCGGACCTGCATGCGCGTTTTGTCCAACAACTTGACGGCATGTCAAACCTTTACTATTATTGGAAACAGTCACTGCGTGTTTAGCCCATGATATAATGGGACCTATGGAGCCCGTTTTAATGTCGGTGGTATTACTTGACAAGAGTGCACCGACATTTCACGGGACGAGCCACACGGAATCCTCAGGATGAAGGTTTGATGCAGCTGTGCTAAGAAACAAAATATGATGGCTGCTTTAGCTAGCAGTATGTCATTGTACAGAACCTGAAAGTATTCATGGAGTACGCTGTACCTCTCCGTGAGGTGTCAAGATTTCTGCGCAAATCAAGACGTTCAAATGCCCATATTTTTTTCCCATAATTTTTTTTAAAGCCTTTTCGTTGAATTCCAAGTTTATGATCGATGTGTGCCAAGGTACAGCTCTTTTTTTACGTTTGTTCTCAGGAATATCGTTAAGATTGCTGGTAATAACCTTAGAGTGCCTATCAAATGCTCTTTAGCTGCCTCATTTATATTCTCCGATTTCACTCCTGTGGACGTATACCTGCTGCCATGTATTTCCCTATAAATTCTTGCACCTCGTTACCAATCGCAACTGTTGCACCCTTCGCAGGCAGTTTAAAATTAGCCTTTCTTCTCATTAAATTTTACTCCCAACCTTCCGTTATGAGTGTTTATAGGCATGTCCCCTGAAATTGAGAGGTTACTCAAGCATTGAAGATTGAACTTTATCCCCTGCTCTCATCCCAATCCAAGCCTATTCACGCATCTCGAAAACGCGATGAATAGTAAGGAAAAAGTAGTGTCGCGTCACTCTGCATTTTATTCGCGCTTAACCACTTTTATTAGGATAAAGCGATTTCTTTATCCGATACTACATAGGAGCAGAGGCCACCACTGTTGACCGACGTCTGAAAATTTTTGATACGCTTGAACAGCGGCTCAATGTTTTGGGGGTGTTTTCGTGATGCAGTTCCCTGTAAATTGGTCTATCTGAAGACAGCTAGGGCCAGGTAATGAGAAGCAAGGAAATATGGTTCAATAGGAGAAGAAAAATAATTGCAAGAATGCAGGTGTTAAGGAAACGGAATGCAGTTAATTACATCTGAGAAAAGACCGTCAGTTCCTTTTCTTTTTTTTTATGAGGACATGACGTCACGGGCGCCGTGCTCAGTCGCATAGGCTAGCTTCCGCAATGTACGCGGCCCTACGCGCTGGACAATAAAATGGCGCCCATGACGTCACGTGAACACCCCTAGGGGGCGGTGTCAAGCAGGCGAGGTGTATAAAAAAGCACCGCAATTTCACTTCTCAGTGCTGCCCTTAATCATGGCAGAAATTTTCAAAACCCAGAAAGGAGGGGGAAAACTAGTCTATGAGGGCTATTCCTACCGCGTATAGTGCGACGAAATCACAATCGAACTTCATGGCGCTGCTGCTCTGCAGGGTGTCGATGGTCCGCCACCACTATCGCGCTGGTAGTTGCACTTCATGTTGAAAGTGAAAGAGCCACATTCTTTATTTCTAGGGTGTCACGAAACACGTTTGCGTTTCTGATTTTGTGGAAATATGAATGTAAACTCAACCAACCTTAAATAAAACCTTAAATAAATGAAGCAACAAGCGACAGGATCTCGAGACCGGGCCAGTAAAGTCATCTCAGAGGCAACTGCTTCATTAAATGGTAACTTCGCACCTTTGCCATAGCCGGAAAAATTCGAAAAGTAACTTCACACGACGTGCATCCAAAAAAAAAAGAAGTAGTTCCTTCACTTCTGGAGATGGACTGCTCTTTTCATAATGTAAGAAGCCGTCGCAAAGCTCTGGAAATATTTTAATTTGTATCGGCGTAGACATCAGTTGCGATGAGCAAATGTGAAAAGGTGCAATAGCACTAATAATTAAGGATAGTGTTTGCCTTGTATTTAGATTCTTCTAAGGGGCTATTGAAACATTTTGTGATACGCTCCTCCGGCCTGATCTATGAAGCATATTGCAATTCCTAGGCAGAGTATTTACTTCACCTAGGTGTTCGTTAACCTTTTAAACCGTATAGGATACCACCTTCACCTGAACATGCCTACAGATTTCTAGCGTAAACGTGCTTCAACAAGACCGCCGTTTCAAGATGTGTGGATTCCAAAAACGTTGTATAGGAAACCCGTATCAGCAGCGGCGACACTGTGCTAACTAGAAGTTTCGTTTCAACCGTAAAGAGAGGGACACCGACAGCACCGAGCGTCTACCAGATTGAACTTTTTTTAATAGCAATTTTATGCACTGCAAAAAGTGGCTGACTTTTATCTTTAATAGCACTTCTCTTTATTTTACGCGGCAATTTTCTGCTCTTGAGCCGACAGCGAATTATTTTTTGGAAGAGGTGTGTTCGGCATATAAAGTATGTGGCGCTTGAATTCGCAATCTTCATCAGCTACGAGGATAGTGCAATGCTTTTTTTCTGATCGACTTTTGATTGCAGACAAAAAGAAATACAACGTCGCGTTTCCACCGTTTCTGCCATTCCTTTTTATGCACTGCAGAATTTCAAAGGTCAGCACTGCCTTCAATAGCATCGATGACGAGAACGATTCAAAGGCAACGGAGGATTTCCAATGCGCTGCCGTCCACGCCTCGGTCCATTGCAGACACCGTATTGGATAGAGAAATCGTGCAGTTGGCCACTGGCGACGATTTGCTGCTCTTCGATGGTGGACCGAGAGACCCTGGGAGACTCATTCTTCTTGGAACGAAGGCATACCTGGACAACCTGGCCTCCTGTCGACACAGGTTCTCCGATAGAACATTTTCAGTGGCACCAGCTGTGTTTTATCAGCTATACACCATTCACGCTCTGCAGTCTGGCAGGGTGCTGCCAATGGTGCATTGTCTGCTAAAGAGGAAAACGACAGCAACCTATACACGAGTGTTCAGTAAAATGCTGGAACTCGAGCAGGCTCTGTCCCCAATGCGTTTGCTCACAGATTTCGAGCAGGTAGCCATCCAAGCCTTTCGGGTGGTGTTTCTAGCCGCAACCCCTTCCGCATGTTTTTTTTTATTTGAAGCAGTCTGCCCGAAGGAAGGTCCAATAGATCGGCTTTATCCGAAAGTACGCTACCGACTCTTACTTCAGTGAAGCAGTGCAGCTACTTCCAGCGTTGAGCTTTCTGCGACCGGAAGATGTTGCCAAATTTGAGTTGGGCTCTTGCAGCCCATGCTTCTTTCAACTATTTGCTATGAAGTTGGGGTAGTTACCTCCCACCTTTAATGCACACGCGTTATATGCACGAAAACTTTCGCTAAAATGGCGACTTCGCGTATGTGAAAGAATGTAGTTCTGCCTTCATGCGCTTAAAAATGTGCTTAAGGAGAAGCATTTAGAACAATTGAAAACATAAGTGAAGGGAATGTCTCCCATAAGTGCAGTTGTAGTGTGCGCACTTGTTTTCTTTTTATTTAATAATGGACTTCCGATTTTTTCATGCTACGAAGAGCTCCAGGACCATGTGCAAGTCCTGGACCATCAAGAGTCGGAAGTTTTTGAGTATTTTGAGCGGACATACATAGGTCTCCTATTTGGACGAAATCGAACGCGGAAGGACACCCCGTTTCCGCCCACGCTTTGGAGCTGCCACGATCGCATGGTGGATAGTCTGCTGAAGACCAAAAATAGCGTCGAAGCATGACACAACAGCCTGCAGCAATCGCTAGGTTTCCGCCACCCAGACCCCCTACCGTCTCATCGCGGCCCTGAGGCAGTAGCAGTCACTAACCGAGCAAAATCAGGCGGAAGCTAGAAGTGGGATTGCAGTTCCCTAAAGGGAAGCCTATGCTAATATTGCTGAGCGCCTGCAAGGCGTCTTGGCAAACTATTCAACGACGCTTTTAATAGATGTTACGCTAGGCTGTCAGTTTGCTTACGAGTTGTAAGCCTCTACAGTGTGAGCTTCTCGGGAAATGAATGTTTCCTACAAGCTCCTACTTTTAGTAGCCGCTGTGTTGGTTTCTCGCCGGCGTCCTGAAGCATGCGGTGGGTTTGACACGCAGTTATTCTTTACATCGTCATTTTTCTTGATTCTGCTCACTCTATTTTTTTTCTGCACGCTTTAATGATAGTGGCCGAGTTGGAGCCGGTTGAGAGGCTCATGCTCATTCTTCTTTACAAACCCACTTATTAGTAGTTCTAGTTTATTTTCGGCAACCCGTCTAGCCTTAGCCGATACAGCTGCCCGCTAGCTCACACTACGGCTACAAATGAAGATAACAAATTAATAATGGGCGCCCTCGTTAGGCGTGTCTTGTAGCCCACAATGCCGCTTTGGCACGTATAGAAACTCATCAGTAAATCAGCAGCGTACGTAGACGGATATTTTAGTAACGCATTGTGCGAAATTTTGTCGTAGGCGTCGTTCTTAAATTCCACTTGTATTAATGATATTTTATAATTATAATTCGTAATAATTAGTAATAAAGCTATTCTTGAGTACTTCAAGCTAAGTGCGATATATAGTATTTGGAGAATTGCAGAACAACGTGATGCACCCTTCGATTGCTGCAAAATAGATCATGGTTTATTGCGTCACTATGACAAAAATTATCCCAGCTTGTTTTTTGCGAGCCGTGCATAAAAGGTTAAAGCAACAATAAGGTTTTGAAATATTTAGAAAAAATTATCGTGTCACAGTAGTAATTCTAAGTATTTTCTCAGGTTGTCCAAAAGGCAAAGAAGCCGAAAAAAATGTTTCAAAAATCAGGAAACGTAAGCATCATCAGATAAGAAATTCGAAATTAATAATAATAATAATTGGTTTTGGAGGAAAGGAAATGGCGCAGTATCTGTCTCATATATCGTTGGACACCTGAACCGCGCCGTAAGGGAAGGGTAAAGGAGGGAGTGAAAGAAGAAAGGAAGAGAGAGGTGCCGTAGTGGAGGGCTCCGGAATAATTTCGACCACCTGGGGATCTTTAACGTGCACTGACATCGCACAGCACATGGGCGCCTTGGCGTTACTTACGGCGTTCGAAATTGGAGAAAATTTGCTTTTTGCGTGATATTCAGCCTTAATTTCCGCAGTGAGGTGTTGGTTAAAACATGAAAGTTAGTACGTAGAAAAGCACCATTTAATGCATTTATTTTCGGAACGCTTTTTTTTAAAGGCAGGAAATAATTTTTAATGCTGCGTCCCCGCGTCCGATTCCGGCGTTGCCCTGTACCTTCTCCACCATTGCAGTACACTTCGCCGCCGGCTGCAAACATACACCGAACCAGCTCCCCACTGCTCGGATGCGACGGGGCACCGGGCTTGGAGGCTGCCAGCTTCGGCAATACAGAAATATGCTCAAGGGCACGGTTACAAAAAAAATGAAAATGAAGCGACCACGTAGCCGGAGCATCAGGATAACCCTCGTAGTAGCTAGAGCTGCGGACTAAACAGCACTGCAGCCACGCTCCCAACTCCGCAGCTGCGAGAAGCTCTGTGAAATGCAGGAGCCGCTTTAGGTCCGAGCACAGCCAGACTGGCCAGTGTTCCACCAGGCTAACAGTACTGCTATGCCCTCCTGCCAGGAAGCACACCAGGAAGCCGCCCCAAGAGACCGTGCCGCAT
The DNA here is from genome assembly GCF_052857255.1 of Amblyomma americanum. Classification (NCBI taxonomy): domain Eukaryota; kingdom Metazoa; phylum Arthropoda; class Arachnida; order Ixodida; family Ixodidae; genus Amblyomma; species Amblyomma americanum. Next base: position 157,184,677 of record NC_135503.1, read on the forward strand.
TCTGTGAGCGAATCTTAGTTGTGTTTTTCGTGAGTTTGGCCAAGGGAGATCCGGCGGCCGTGGTTGGGTCGTGCCCATGGGGGGAAAAAAGTAAAACCGAACGCGATGGTGATTTTACATCTCCTTTTGAAACAAGAACCAGTTTTCAGAGGCCATAGAAATGACAGAGACTGACCCCCTATGAGCTATTTACAGGACGGAGAAAACTATCAAGCGTGCCGTAGTTCTCTGGATGCCAGAAGAGTTTACTCAAGAAAAAAGTTCAACTGACTTCACGGTTAGAAAGCGCGCTGCCTTTGAACGGAACAGGGGCATTTCATCACATCAAGCCTTCACCGCGGTCTTAAAGGGATCATGACATTATTTTTTAGGCTCAAGCTATTTATTAAATGTTGTCGCTCTGCATTTCAGAACAACTCGGTAAAATGTGAGCTCATTTGGTAGCTGCTAAGATATTGTTACGGTACGCAGCCGCCAAGCGAAGACGACGTTGTTGTGTCGCTGAGTAGTCGACGAAGACGAAGACGCTGCCGCTAGTGCCTGTGTGTTTACTAAGGTGAAGAAGAAGAAGTGCTTGTGTGACCCGTTTCGTGGTGTCTTCTGTGTACGGCGTACCGTTTCTGCTGCTGAACTAGCCTCGTAATATTTGGTGGAGGTGCTGGGTGATACACCACGCCCTGGACCTCCGCAGCGGTCTTCACGTTGAATCCATTGCTATGCCGTCTAACCCACCTCTGGCCACAGCGTCAACTCCAGCGCCGACCATTGTCGTGGCACAGCCTCGCGACCCGGGTACCTTTTGTGGCACCGATGACGTCGATGTTGAAGACTGGCTAGCCATGTATGAGCGTGTGAGTAAGCACTACCGATGGGACACGACCCTCATGCTTGCAAACGTCGTCTTCTACTTGGCGAGCACGGCGCGCGTCTGGTTTGAGACGCATGAGGAAGAACTTACCTCTTGCGGCACCTGCAAGCAGAAGCTCCGCGACTTATTTGGCAAGCCAATTGGACGCAAGCTCGGCGCTAATAAAGACCTCGCTTCTCGAGCTCAGTCATCGACCGAGTCTTACATCTCTTACATCCAGGACGTCCTCGCTCGTTGCCGTAAGGTAGACAGCGCCATTTCAGAGACCGACAAGGTGGGCCACATCCTCAAGGGGATCGCCGACTACGCTTTTAACTTGCTACTCTGCAAAGACTGCGCAACGGTCGACTCGGTCCTTCAGGTATGCCGGCAGTTTGAGCAAGCCAGACACCACCTCATTGCTCCCCGTTTCGACCGCCTTCCGAACACGGCGGCGACATCCTCCTGCGAAGACCTGCCAACACTGCAACAGCCGTCCCATCCTGCCAACTTAACCAGAATTGTGCGGAGGAAACTGAAGGCTATGACTCCCATCGCCTTCACCCCTCAGCCGCCTGACGCTACGATTGCTCTGATCCAGGCCGTTGTTCGCCAGGAGTTCGCGAACATGGGTTAAATTCTGGCCTACCCTCTGCGTCGCCCTGTACACCAACCAGCGCTCCATTGATTGCCGCTGCTTCACCGACTCCGGCCATCCCACCGCGTTATCGCTACCGGAATCCTGCGGGCTGGAGTACCTCAGACGACCGGCCTATCTGCTTCACCTGGTCGCGTGTCGGCCACATTTCCCGCCACTGCCGCAACCGTTGGTTTTCCCCACCTCACTCTAATTATGATCGTCGTATGGACTACGGACCTCGTTCTGATTACAATCGTCATGTTGACTACGGACCGCGCCAGATGTCTCCCCGGTCCGGGTTTTCACACGCCAACGACACTCCGACCCCACGCAGGTACAGCCGCTCGCCTTCACCTCAGATCCGTCGCTCCCGTTCACCGCAACTTCAACGCCCGTCCACTCCGCCCTTACCTGGCTCTCATTCGGAAAACTAACCAATGCAGCTCCCGGAGGTGACGCTGCATTGATGACCCGGCCCGAAAATCCTCTCCTGACCCCCGCTCCTCGCCGCAACCTTCTCGACATCTGCGTGAACGGTGAACCAGTTAAGGCTCTTATTGACACTGGCGCTCAAATTTCTGTCTTGAGCTCTTCCTTTCGCCCTCGTTTGAAGAAGGTTGTGACACCCGCCGTTTCCTCAGCCGTTCGTGTCGCCAACGGCGGTGCTGCTGCCGTCGTTGGAATGTGCACTGCGCGTGTTTGCATTGCCGGGCGTACTACAGCCGTCCTGTTCACCGTGCTCGACCACTGCCCCCACGATGTGATCCTCGGCATCGACTTTTTAACAACCCACGCGGCGCTAATTGATTGCTCCACTGGCCTTCTTCGTTTGGACCTGCCGCTCTTCTCTGGAAGCGCCGATTGCAAGCCGTCCCGCTTACGTGCCACTGAATTATTCGCCTGCCGCGCGATTCTGCAGTCTATGTTCCAATGTCCCCGGTTGCCCCCGTTCCTGATGGTGCCTACGTCACTTGCCCAATCAAGAACGTTGTCCTTCAGCGAAATGTCATCCTTCCAAACACCGTCCTGGCCGTCATCGGCAGCCGCACCTACCTTCCGATTCTCAACTTCAGCCTCTCTACTCAAGTTTTACCCTGTGTAATTGCACTCGCTGAACTATTTCCTTTGACCGAATGCACAGTTTCTGCCCTTGCAGCTGACCCTCAGACTGGTCTCCCTGATCCCCGCTCGGCAGCTTCACGTCCGGACCTTATTTCTGCAATGATCGCGGCGGATTTGCCACCTGACCACGCCAGCGCGCTCACCACCCTGTTAGTTTCCTACAGTGACGTCTTCGATTTTGGGAATCGTCCTCTTGGCCAAACTACCGTCGTGACCCATCACATAAATACAGCCAATGCCAGCCCCATACACAGAAGGCCCTATCGTGTCTCCCTTCCTGAGCGCCATGTCATTCAGACGGAGGTGGACAAGGTGCTGGCGAACAACGTTATCGAGCCTTCTAGCAGTCCGTGGGCATCCCCTGTTGTTTTGGTTAAAAAGAAAGATGGCAGTTGGCGCTCCTGTGTCGACTATCGCCATCTTAATCAAATAACAAAGAAAGACGTCTATCCTCTTCCGAGAATTGATGACGCCCTCGAGTGCCTACACGGCACCAGCTATTTTTCTCCTATTGATCTCCGCTCCGGCTACTGGCAAATTGCTGTTGACGAACGGGATCGTGAGAAGACAGCCTTTGTCACCCCCGATGGCCTGTACCAATTCAAGGTCATTCCTTTTGGCCTCTGCAACGCTCCTGCCACCTTTGAGCGTATGATGGACTAGATCCTGCGTGGATTCAAGTGGACGACGTGTTTGTGCTACCTGGATGACGTTGTCGTTTTCTCTTCCACTTTCGAAAGCCACCTACACCGTCTTTCTACTATCCTTTCCGTCTTCCGCCGCGCCGGCCTCCAACTCAACTCCAAGAAGTGCAGCTTCGGCCAGCGCCAAATCAAGGTCCTGGGCCACTTGGTCGATGCTTCTGGTGTCAAGCCCGACCCTGACAAAGTTCGTGCCGTCCGCGAGTTCCCCACTCCCCGTTCCTCGAGCGATGTGCGCAGTTTCCTCGGGCTCTGCTCGTATTTCCGCCGGTTTATCCCGAAATTCGCCGACACGGCCCGTCCCCTTACTTCCCTCCTGAAGAAAGATGTGCCTTTCTCCTGGGGCCTTGACCAAGCTAGCGCCTTCACCGCACTTGTTGCGGCCCTCACTGCTCCACCTGTGCTGGCCCATTTCCACCCTTCTGCGCCTACGGAAGTTGGCACCGACGCCAGTGGCCATGGTATTGGGGCCATCCTTGCGCAGCGCCAGCACGACCACTATCGTGTCATTGCTTACGCCAGCCGCCTGCTATCTCCCTATGTACGTAACTATTCCATCACTGAGCGGGAGTGCCTTGCACGTTAACAAAATTCCGCCCTTATTTGTTTGGGCGGCCCTTCTGCGTCGTTACGGACCACCATGCCTTGTGTTGGCTCACCTCTCTTAAGACCCCACAGGCCGACAGGGTCGCTGGGCCTTGCGCTTGCAGGAATACACATTTACTGTTGTTTACAAGTCTGGCCAGTTGCACCAAGACGCTGACTGTTTGTCCCGCCATCCTGTCGATCCTCCTGATTCCCACAACCATGATACCGACGATTGTGTTTTGTCCATCTCGGACTTTCTACACATAGACGACGAGCAGCGCAGTGATCCATCTCTGCGCCCTATAATCGACCGCCTCCAAAGCGGCACTTCCGATCCTGACCTGAGCCTGTTCATGCTGCAGCACGATATTCTCTACCGTAGAAATATGCACCCTGATTGCACCGACCTCTTGCTCGTCGCCCCGACGCATCTCCGCACCACGGTCCTTGCCCAGCTTCATGACGCACCTACTGCAGGGCACATCGGCGTGTCCCGCACGTACGAGAGCGTGCGCCGGCGGTTCTTCTGGCCTGGCCTTTACCGCTCTGTCCGCGGTTACGTTGCTGCCTGCGATCAATGTAAGCGCCGGAAAACGCCCCCGCTCCCGCCTAGTGGCCCGCTTCAGCCCATCGACATTCCGACTGAGCCATTTTTTCGTGTTGGCCTCGATCTGCTCGGGCCTTTTCCCACATCAACTTCAGGGAACAAGTGGATTGCTGTTGCGACCGAATACACTACCCGGTACGCTATCACGCGCGCTATCCCGACCAGCTGTGCCTCCGATGTCGCCAACTTTCTCCTCCATGACGTCGCCTTGCTTCATGGCGCTCCACGTCAGCTGCTTACAGACCGAGGCCCCTTCTTTGTTTCTAAAGTGGTCCACGTCCGCTCCTGCTCCACCCGTCACAAGTTCACCACGGCCTACCATCCCCAAACTAACGGCCTTACTGAGCGACCTAACCGCGCCCTGACGGACATGCTGTCCATGTATGTCTCCGACCACCATCGTGACTGGGACGTCAGTTTGCCCTTCGTGACGTTCGCCTACAATTCCTCACGCCGTGATACCACCGGATACTCCCCCTTCTACCTGCTTTTTGGTCGCGACCCGTTGCTACCCTTCGAGAGCTTCACTTCACTTCACTTCATTTTAATACCTTAAAAACCCTCGTTAGAGGGTATTACATAAGGGGTGGGGCACACAGAAATGAAAAACAGGAAGACTAACAGATAAGTTGAAAGTTATACAAATATAAGATTATCACTAAGCAAGTACACGCGTGATTTCTTCGATGAACAATGATTGGCATGGGATAGCAGCAAGTTCACGGGGAAGGCCGTTCCAGTCGTTCGCGGTCCGGGGGAAGAATGATGAAGAAAATGTAGTGGTGCGGGCGCGAGGTCGTGACACTTGCTGCTGATGGCCGGTGCGGAGGGAGATGCGTGGTGGTGGTGCGCAGATGTAGGGTTCCTGTCGTAGCTCAGAGTAAAAAAACTTGTGAAACAAACATAAACTAGCAATGTAGCGGCGATGAGCAAGGGTAGGTAGGCTGGACTGTGATTTGAGGGATGATATGCTGATATCAAAAAAATACGATGAATGAATGAATCTAGTTGCTCGGTTTTGAACTGCTTCAATTGAATTACAGAGATATGCTTGCTTTGGAGACCAGATGGGAGATGCGTATTCTAATTTTGATCGGACTAATGATTTACTGGCTTACTGCCTTCTGACCCTTCCACTAGCAGTTATGCTTGTGACACCATTGCCCGTGCTGACGCCGCCCGCCAAATCGCTAGGGATCGTCTCCACGCTTTTCAGATCGCTCAAAGACGTCGTTACGACCTTCATCATCGTGACGTCCATTACCCTCCCGGCTCCCTGGTACTCCTCTGGCTCCCTGCACGCCTTGTGGGACTGTGTGAGAAGCTCCTGCCTCGTTACGTCGGTCCTTACCGCGTCTTGAGGCAACTGAGCGATGTGACCTATGAACTCACACCGCTGCACCCCCACTCTCCTTCCGTGGCCCCCTCCACACAGCTTGTGCACGTCGCCCGTCTTAAACCCTACCACACTCACCCACCCCCTAGGCCTCCCCGGGTCTGTGCCTTCTCCCGCGGGGGTAGTGTTACGGTACGCAGCCGCCAAGCGAAGACGACGTTGTTGTGTCGCTGAGTAGTCGACGAAGACGAAGACGCTGCCGCTAGTGCTTGTGTGCTTACTAAGGTGAAGAAGAAGAAGTGCTTGTGTGACCCGTTTCGAGGTGTGTCTTCTGTGTACGGCGTACCGTTTCTGCTGCTGAACTAGCCTCGTAATAATATGGCCGTCGCTGGCAGGGAGATGGGCTTAGAGCCGATATCGTCTAATTGAAATTTACAGCTCAAATGCGCGCGTAGAACCTTACTTCTTTCTTAAACACGCACGATAACGTCGTGGCTACAGTCGGATACAACTCAAGAACGAAGCGGCAGACGCCCCTCAGAGGAGGCAATCCAGCCAATGGCGTCGACCTATTTTCATGACGCCGCAGTTAATCCGATGAAGCCGTGATTACCTGCTACTATTCCAAGCGAGCCGCCCGGATGACATCGGTCAAGGGGGAGAAAGGGGAGCATGGGTCAAGGGGTAGAATCGGTTGACGCTATTGGCTTGCGATTCCCTTTTGAGGCGCGTTTTCCGCTTCGTTTTGAGTTGTACTCGACTATAGTAGCTGCAACGAAAAAGCACTATTTATTCGCAGACCACGTCATGACCTCTTTGTATATGCTGGACTTGCGTCCTCAGCACCATGGAGCTGATTCTCTGTTTCCTTGGCGTCGGCTCCAAAGTGTACTGTGGTGGGAGCAAGCAAGGAGAAACGATAGTGTTGAACGCAGGGCTCAAATTGAAAAATAATTATTTTCTCGCTTAAAACCAAAAGTTGCGTGGGTAGCCTTAAAGGAACTGCCGCATGCAACATGACATACGCTCACCTTTGATGTTCCAAACTTTTCCGTCAGAACAGTATCAAGTAGAAAAGGCCGAATTAGAAACAGAGGCGCGCATAACAGCTACGCATCCCGCTGCCTGCGCTGCGCTGTTTTGTCGTCGTGCTATTTCTCCCCTGTGTTCTCCTGTCATCGTGCTGTTTTTTCGTTGTGCTGTTTTTTCGCTGTGCTACTTTGTCCGGCGTGCAATTTTGACGCGTGCTGTTTTTTCCTTGTGCTATTTTGTCGCCACTCTGTTTCTCCCCTGTGCTCTTCTGTCATCGTGCTGTTTTGTCGCAGTGTCATTTTGTCCAGCGTGCAGTTTTGACGCGTGCTGTTTTTCCTTGTGCTATTTTGTCGCCACGCTGTTTTTTTCGTGTGCTGTTTTGTCGCTGTGCCGTTATTTCCTTGTTCTGTTTTGTCACTGTGATATTTTTTGTGCGCTGTTTCGTCGCATAGTGCTTTATCGTGAGGTGTTCTTTCGTGTCCCCCTCTTTACCGCGCATGCACTGACATCACACAGTACATGGGCGCCTTCTGCATTTCGCCTCCATCGAAACGCGGCCGCATCGGCCGGGATCGAACCCGCGTACTCGGGCTCAGCACTCGACAGCCCTACCCGCTGAACCACCGCGCCAAGGCTCCAGTCGCAAAATGTAAAGGTGGCACTCACAGAAACAAAAACATACGCACGGAAAGGACGCCATGTAAAGGGCGCTCGATTACAAAAGCGTTCATACGAGGTGGATGGGTGGCGGGTCACAGCGAGCATCAGAATAATGGCAGTAACGTAAATGCCGCATTGGAATGTTACATCAATTTTGAACATTATTAAATAATATTATGTGTTAGAAAGAATGCATTGGTACAACAATGAGAGTAAACAATATTTTGATATGACTTTTCAATGTTAATATATTGCTGGAAATTACCATAAAATGTCATATGTTGTGCCAAAACATTAGTTTAATGTTGCAGTTCAACATTGTTTTAATATAATCCTCTAAACATTATTACAATTTTGGAATCATAAATATAAACAAAAGTGCAAAATGTTTGTCCCAGACCTTTCCTCACTGACCCTACAGTAAATATAACATTCGACTAGCTGTACGTTGCAACTAAGTCTCTTATATTGTGTCCACCATGCATTCTATGCACAGCTCCAATATTTTGTTAGCTAGTTTTCTTTATAAACAATTCGTCACTATTACTCGTCAGCCACCCGTGGGTAACGGGTGTATAGGCTTGACACGGTAGTACCCTTTCGGAGGCGATTGTATGATTTGCATGCTGTGCTATGTGTGGAGCTCAAGTACCGCCCCCGTAGTTCGTCTTTGAAAAGTATCAACTTGTGTACCGTCACAACTGATCGACCCGCATGCTCGTGGGGGGTTGCTTTAACATTTTCGAGAATGTTGCATTTATTTTTATTGATTTTTATATAGTGCTATAGTGCTCCCGAGAGGAGAGGGCTCGGATGCCTTATCAAAGAGGGATCTTGTATTTGTTCACGGTGTACGAACATCTGCACGTGTATTTGGTTTTTCTTTCCTTTGTGTTAACGGCCCGGCGCTGGGTTTGAGGCTGTAGTGTGGCGGCCGCTTCGAAAGCAGGATCTGCTCGTCGTCGGTCCCCTCGGATCCCTGTTAAGTCACTGACTCGCTGGTCATTAAAAGCACCCTGGCGTTTGCCAGCGCCCGTTCTCGGAGAGTGCGGGCTATGTTTTATGGCCGTCATTTCCGTTCTTTTGCCGTTTCATACGCTTTTACTCGTTCTCTGCGAAGCCTAGCTGCGGCGTCACTTTATACCTGTTTCAATTACCGTACGGAAAAAGCGCGCGGGCATCCCTTTTTGGTGTTTCTCTCGAACACTTTTTATATATTAGAAAAACATTGCTGCCTTCCCTTTTCTCCGGCAAATCATACCGCACGCACTCCAGCCGTTTTCATGGCAGTGTGGCTCTCTGGGTGTTTACACTGCATAAATTCGTCCGAAGTGCTTGACAATCGTTTTCATAACCAGAAAATGAAGCAAAGCATAGACTCCAACGAATTACACTCTTCCATTAATAAGAAAGTTTTTTTTAATTGACTATCCTATTTTGATAGGTAGCCGCACACAAAAATTAGTTGCGGTTGTATTTATCTGGGACCAAAATAATTATGTGGTCCTATCTTAATTAGTTGAAATAGATCGCATAATGACACCACTGGCCTCGGCTTTCAGTGCACTACAAGCGTACAAGTTTTTTGAGGGGTGGATTTATTTAGGCTTGGTTTGGGTGGCGAGGTGGTCGAAATTTCCTCATTTCGAAAAGGAGTGTCTACAAGCAATTCTTACTCCATCGGAAGGTGTCACACTTTTCTTACTAAGTGTGGCGGTCTAGGCGTTTTCCTGAATGTAGCCGGCAATTTATGAGAACGCGGAAGTTCTCGCGATAATACTGCGTAGGTCTCGAAGTTCGAGATAGAAAACCTCAAGCGTTCCTCTAAGAATTGTTCGCTATCTTCAGCCTGACATTCTTTCACTGCCGTGCAAATCTTTAGCAAGATTACGTCATAGTGTGCAGAGTGCAAAGTTTGCTCGCAAGCCTGAATGGCACTTCTACGAATATGAGGAACCTGAGTGTGCCAATCAACTTTTTACCTGGAGCGAAAAAAATTATCGTCCAAATTTCCAGAGCAGTGCAGCCGGGGCGCCCCCTCTTGCCCCCCCCCCAATCCGGACTCCCATGCCTCGAGCTGTCAAGCGCTTCCAATACTGAGAGACAGTCCGAGATAATGATAACTTGAGAAATATGGCGGGGAACTTTTTGAAGGGCCAAACCAATAACAAGAAACGCGGTACCAAAAATTTGTGCATAATCAGGGACCCGGATGGAATAACACCAATCTAGTTAGCGGGAATTAACACCTACTGCTGCTTTTTCGCAATGTTGAGATGCATCTGTGAAAATAGCTACGTGGCTCGGATACCGGAACAGATATTCTTCCAGGAGACCATTTAGCACATTGGCAGACAAGCTCTTTGCATGTAGCGGCAGCGTATGGTGCAGCCTGCACATTGCTAACGCATTGCACGGACCTAAGCGGGATACATGGTTGAGGCATTTGCACTGCAGTGGGCGTAGTCAGGCTGATGATGACGATTATGAGGGAATCTTGGCAATTATGAATAATAGAAGGCAGATGGAGCCAATCCCCACGGAGGAGGGGGAAGAGGAAAAAAGCTATTTCAGGCCAGCTCATAAACAATTCTGTACAGAAGCATTTATGAGCAGGAAATAGTTTATGAAAGCAATTTCTCACATAATATAAGATTTCAGTACAACAGTCAATATAGCCGCAGACCACCCGATGGCAGTCTTGCATTCTTTTGCTATCCAGGTTTTTGCTATCGTTAAAAGCGCTTCCCATTAGTTACCAATGGCATTCTTAACTGCTCGATCCGATCAATGCAAACACGTTAAAAGAAAGTTTCTGCTACACATCCCAAGAATGGACCATTGCCTCCAGTATTTCTATAAAAGTATCTTACAATTTTTCAATATACAGAATTTTTGTTAGAGAATGTTGGACATGGTTGCCGCGTGAAGAAGAGCTCTTACTCCTACATGGCCCGCTAATGTCGACCCCTCATTAGAAATGCGACATGATGGTCCTTGCAGCTCACCAGACAGCCCTCTACCAAGCATACTTGCGCTATTCTTGTATACAGTCTCGAGTCGAGGTCACATAACAAGCCTGACAGTCACGTGGATTGATTCGTTGTATCCGAGGTTGGTGGCAAGTGGACTTGCCCTACATCAGCCAAAAAATACAGTCCAACAAAAGTGGCATCTATTTCCTATGAAAATTCCATAGTGCACGTCTGGTTCTCCCAAGCAGACGGTATCAAGCCGCTTTCTAAGTTCTCCGGCGCGATCATATGCTCCTGGCCAAGACCCTTGCTACGGACCAGCCGCTTGAAAGTTGCGATAATACTGATAGAGATCAAGGCGTTCACAGCAACAGGCTACGGTATATAGGTGGGCCTCCTCGTCTTCGATCCTGGACAAAGTTTTAAGGATATAGCGGTGAAGCTACAGCAGCGCATGTGCAAGCAGAACTTACAGTAGCCTCACCCTCGCGTGAGAGATAGATAAAGCGACACCTCACCGCAGCCACTATGTTCTTGAAAGAACCTTTTCGCAGAAGCGGACCCGCGTAAACAAGATGGGAACAAGCACTTTACGCGCAAACTACCGCATGCAGCCTGATTTCACTTTTCCCTGCTTGATGCGCGCTGCTGAACCCCTCTAAACATGGATGACTAGACGGTCTACCATCTTCGCGCTTCGATTGGGCAGGAAATGCACGCCACGTGACCAGGTGGGCATACCTCAACATATTGTATCATAGTTCTCACATCGTTATCACTAGCTGGCCCAGCACATGTGCAATCGTTTCTCTCGCGACACTACGCCTGTTTCGCGCTTACCGTGCCGCTGCATCCACTAAAAACGCGCTGCCGAGCCAACACACAAGCACTAACTGATTAACCGTGCAGCCCGCCGTATCCCGCTGGGACGACGGTTAACTGCAAATTCGATGCAGCCTTTTTTGTTTGGAAGTGGCACTTTCTTTAGAAGGGGGCATGTCACGACGCAGCTGGCGTACGTCGTGGTAAGGCGTGAGGAGGGCCGCCGAAGGGGAGCAGGGGAACGCGCCGACAGAATGGAGAGGCTCTCAGGGCGGCGTCGCGCGCGAGTGTCGGGAGCCTCGACCTAATCGAGGAGGAATGGTCCGATCAGACGCATGTGTCGTAAAGGGTTTCTCTCCGCTCGTTGTGGCATGTTTCTAGTTAGCCATGGCAGCTTGCTCGATGGGCCAGCGCCGGAGGCGAGCGGGCATCTGGGCACCCTAGGCCAGAGCGGCTAACAGGACGCATGTGTCGTAAATGATTTCTCCCCCCTCGTTGTGGAATTTTTCTAGTTAGCCACGGCAGCTTGCAGCGAGCCGTGTGTTCGATATTTTGTGCTTTTCTTTTGTGTTGCAAGGCGTGTATTTTATATTGTGTGCTTTTCTTTTGTGTTGTGATATGTTGCGTCCGAAATGTGGCGGGAAAGTAACCTATTGGCTGAGGGTGTAGTTTTGGCGGGAGGACAAGGAGATGGGTGCGCGCTAAGGAGAGCGCGGGGGTTGGTCGGTGGCAGCCGGACAGGTCGGTCGTGTGCGGCCGGTGGTGGTCCCGGGGTTGCGGAGTTGGAGAAGCGAGTTCCTTGAGCGGTGGCCGGGCGGTTTGGCCGTTTGGTGGCCGACGGTGGTCCGGAGTCGCGAGAGTGTTGGAGTTTTGTCTTTTTTTTAGTTAAAGCGGAGAGGCCGAAATCTGTCGGCATATGTAAATAAGTTTTGTAAATATTGTAATAAATAATTTTTTGAGGAAAGCCTTTCCAAGTGCCAACGTCAGAAGCCCTGCACGCCTGTCTCAAACTCACCAGTCGCGAAGTACGTCCCCCCGGATAACTCACGAGACCCGCCCTCTACCACTCTACGTCAACATCTGAATGCAACAACATCGCAGAACAAGAGAGAGGAGGGAAAAAATTCGTGACTGGCGCAGCCGACAGGATTAAAGGGACACAGGAGAAATTGAAGTTGGCTTGTATCGATAGAATACCAGCTCCTGATCACAAGTACGCCGCTCTTACTGAAAACAAAGCTCTTGTAAGGTAGAAAATAGCAAGAACCAAAATACAGGTATCGCCACCACCGGCCAATCTCGCAAGTACAAGCGTGGTGACGCCATAGGACAAGAGACGCCACCTTGGAGGAATTTTCCATCCTACATGGTTTCGCGAATCTCTGAGGCTGACAAAAGTAGGTTGCGCAGACCAATATTGAAGTAAGTTTTGTTTTAAAACCAATAGTGCACTTTTATCACACAAGGAAGGAAGGCAAAAGACAACCTGAATGTTGGAAGCAAAGAAAACCGATGCTTGGCGGCGCCACAGGTGGCCAGGAGAGTTTCGATTTGTTATGGCGCTTCGAGTCTATGAGCTTTGCGTGCCCCGTTGTTTTGTTTTTGACGCGCCTCGATTTACAAGCGCCGAACAGCAGAGGAACTCCAAGTGCCGCTTCAACTGCTAGTTAACCTTTGAAGGAGCCTGTTAAGGCTTGTCAGATGATCGCCACGGTCGATGAAAAGCTATGATGGCACGATGGTCAGTGATCGTACAAGGCAGGACCTGTGTATTCGCAAACTTGCCCGGCGAAACATTCCCGGCTATGCCAGTCAACTTCAAACTACTTAACGAAAATCGTTTATTAGGGACGGGAGACAAGGTACAAGACAGTTCAGAAAAATTGCTTATGGCCTAGCTCTGTTAGGCCAGGATATACCTAGCGAAAGCGCGGAGATTTCTCCATCAGAAGAGCGCATTCACTAGATGCGCCTTTATTGACGGGTGTAAATTGAGCCGTCGTGGCGGAGTGGTAGCGGCTCCGCCTCAAACGCCGAAGGCCTCAGTTCGATTCTGAACCTCGGCACAGGAACTATTTTTTTTATTGAGTGAGTGGGCGGGGAATTTCAGTGGCTCCCATGGATGCCGCCGCCGAATACGTATGTTAGTGGTTAAGCGCAGGCTCTGTTAAGGCGCGTTTATTCTGCGGCGAGGCGCGCGCGCGCGCGCGCTGCGCGGCGAAGTCACGTCGGTCAAAGCGAGACCCTCTATACCCCAACTGTGCTTGACCGCCGACGCGTTCGGCGGCTTCGGCGCACTCCGACCGCACTGGCGGGGAGACTTGAAGAATGTCTCTATTTCGCGCCGAGTGCGCCAGCCGCCGCCGGCCCGGCCGGACTGATTTGGCTCCGCGACGAAGTGCGCGTTGTATTCATTAGCTGCCTGCCGGGCAGTTGGGCGGAGCTGTTTCTTTCGAGCTCGGCTAATTTAATCCATTCACAGTACATATCTGAAGGTACATGCAAGTGGGTGAGAGAGCCAGATCCAGTGGACCCGTTGGATCTAGCGGAAGCCGTTGAAGCGTCGTGCGCCGGCTTTAGGTTCAAGCCGCCGACTTTAAACGCGACCGCCCTTGAGCACCCATTTGTTTTTTGTGGCAAAAAAAATAAATAACTTGGCCCTTGCAATCGTGGGAGATCTCGACGCCGCTTGCTGCACCGTGCAACCGCGCCATTCAAGGAATCACAATCCGTTGACCCCAAAGCCCCAGCCAGCCACCGATGGGCCCAAGGCACCGACCTTGTCCTGGCCCCTTGCGACTCCCCGCACTGGGGTTAGGATATTTAGTTTGCAACGGCTGCTCTCTGAGGAAGGGGGAAACCACCCGCCGGCGCCTAACCTAACCGTACTCCCTCAAAAGCATCGCACGCTTTGTGGGGCTGAGGTCGCTGAAATGCAGGCCAGAGTCTTTGCGAGAACGACGTCGTCGTGTCGGGAACGGGATCCATCGTAACGCTGGCAAGACGCCGGTGCAAACGTAAACGAAGCGACGGTAGCGACCCCCGATAGATGCCTTCAACGTGCGGCGGCGGTAGCTTTCATTTCGGCAACTGCTAGACCGCACCGCTAGCTGCCAGAAATCACGGAGTCTCCGTTACGTCACGTTTCACGTCACTCCGTTCTGTGGCGTCATAAGAGTTCTCCGTGTCGTCGTAAGAGTTCTCGAGTTTGAATCGGAGCGGCGGGAAAATATTTTTCAACTTCGAATCCAAATTTCTTTGAAATAAATGCATCTTTCGCTCCCGGACAAGCGCAACAAAGCCATGAAATGCCGAACTATCAGATATTGCTAACAAAAAAAAACTGATAGGGTTCACCTCAGTGTCCCTTTAAGGGACCGCTGCTTTGCGACGGGAACGAGGAAGACAGAGGCAACGCAAGTTGAGAAGACGTCGAGCTAGTCAGCTCACCAGCAACGTTTGCCCTTGGGTGGCGAAGAAGAGTCGAAAAACAGACATCAAGAAAGAAGCGACGCCAGCACAAGAACAAAAGACAGCAGACGGATCTTCACCGATCACCGCAGCATCGACACCGATGTAGGTGTGGAGAACAATCGTGGACCCTAACAGAGCAAAGGAGGACGGACTCAATTGCAACGGGACTTGACAGTGTGGCGGCGATTCGTACCAGGACTGGTGGCATGTTAAAACGAAAGTGATTGTGAGAGAACCCTGGAACTTGGACTGATCGACGATCTTTGAAGACAAGACGACGAAAGAAAACGGTGAGCGAACAGCTCTGCTCTCAGCTTTTGTTGCTTTATGCTCACAAGGGGAAAGAGTAAGCTACTCTCGCCAGAGATGGATGATAGCACGACTGGGGGAGTGAGCGAGGCAAGCACGCAAAGGGGTGAACCTGTACGCAATATGCAAATCCAAATGGAAATTGAGAAGATGAGGCTAGAGAGGGCGAAAATTGAATTCGAGACAGAGAAATTACGCAGACAAGGCACAGCTGATCTATCAGAAGGGAAAGAAGCAGTAAAATACTCCAAAATGCTGAGCAGCATACTGCCCCGAATGCCGAAAGAGGAGTCATTTATTCCGGGGTGGTTTGATTCCGTGGAGATGCTGTTCCACTTCTTCAGTGTACCGGAAAGCGTGCAATCCATCACCCTGATTCCTTACCTCACTGACCGCATGCGATCAATGGCCATGCAAAATTGGGCAAGAGAAATTCTTCAATACGAACAGCTAAAGCAAGTAATTTTGAGGAAACTGAGACTAAGCCCTGCAGAGTATAAAAGAATGTTTGACACGGCTAAGAAAGGACCGCAGGAGTCGTCGCGCCAGTTCAGCTACCGGCTTCGCAGTTACTACTCATATTACACCAGCAGTAGGACAGTGACCGAAACGGAGGAGCTGATGGAGCTGGTAGTGGTGGATAAACTGAAAGAGGCACTGCCCAATGACGCGCTGCGACAGATAGCACTTCAGGAGAACAAAAGCTGTCTGAAAATCGACGGACTTACAAGTAGTCGAGGCTGTGGAGAGCAGCCGGGGGAAACCATCGGGAGCTAGCGTTCCGCGCATGGGTATGGCCAGTGGTGAAGGACGTAGAAGAGAGATGGGTGGGACATCGCCACTCCATGGGCAAGAACAGATAGAGGTGATGAATGCGCCATTTAAAGCACAGACGACGATGCGCCAGTGTTAACGTTGTGGCCGACCAGGTCACATGGCTAGGGAGTGTCTAGAAACTGGAGAAAAAATAGGAAACGGAGGTTTAAGTGTTCGCAACGATGCCACGGAGGGGCATTCTGCCGGCAGGCAATGGGAGCACGAAAGAGGAAAGAAGGCTGCGTCACCCTTTTGCTACCGCTGTGGCCGTTTAGGGCATATGGCCCGAGAATGCCTAGAGACAGAGGCTAGGAAGATTACCGCCAGGTTGATAGAAGTAACCCCTCAAAGCGCTGAAATTCCGTGTCAGGATCAGGAGCCAAAAGGGAGCACTCAGTTGGCAGGGACACACGTAGCCGATGTTCCTCTGTGTTCGGGCGAATCAGTCATCTTGGCGCGATTGGATTCCGGCGCGGACATCACAGTGGTCAGGAAGTCACTGCTGCCGCAGGAATTGGTAGACCCACGAGGCAAAGTAACATTGAAGGGAGCCTTCGGGCATCAGATTGAAGCAGGGATGGCGTATGTACCACTAAGAGTGGATCGGAGGGGCGCACATGTTGCCATCTTGTGGGCAGTGACAGAGGAGTTGGCAATCGAAATTGACTGCTTGTTAACAGTTAGTGACTACAAGGAACTGGTCAAGCAAAATGAAAACGAAAAGAGAGAGGACCATTGCAATTTGGGGAACTCACGTGCTACAGTGGCGTCAATTGTTGCACAACCAAATGAAAACTAACAGCTGGGGGAAGTAACGTCTTTGAGGTTTAGAGCACTACAGCTGGAGGATGAAAGCTTGAAAACCTCATGGCAACAGGCGAAGGCGGGCACCCATGGTATGCAGGTAACCGATGGCCTGCTATATCATTCAGATAAGATAACGGGAGGATAGTGAGAGAGCTCATTCTGCCGAAATGCAAGCGGCAAGCGGTGCTGCAAGTAGCACATGACAGAGAAGTTGGTGGGCACCTCGCGGCAAAGAAAACCAGGCAGCGTATAAAGAACTCATTCTTTTGGCAGAACATGAACACCGAGATTCTGAGGTATTGCCAGACTTGTCCACAGTGTCAAAAGAATTCCGTCCAAAGGAAGTCTGACGGGGTACCAATAACGCCCCTTACTAGACCACCAAGACCATTTCAAGTTGTGGTGATGGACTGCGTAGGACCGATAGATCCCCCATCGCCATAAGTATGCTCTTTGTTTGATGGACGTGTGCTCTCGTTGGCCAGAGGTAGTCTGTTTGAAATCTTTGACGGCCCGAGTAGTGTGCGACGCCCTGGTGGAAATATTCTCTAGAATTGGAGTGCCGGAAATGGTTTGCTCAGATCAGGGAACAAACTTTACCGCAAAGGTGACCTAGGAGCTGCTGGCCCGTCTCGGGGCGTCGCCTAAATTTTCAACCCCGGGCCATCCGCAGAGCAACGGCCTAGTTGAAAGATGGCATGGGACGTTCAAAAGAATGCTGCGGCATGTGATTGGAGAACACGGGCGGGGCTGAGACCGATTAGTTCCGTGCCTTTTGTGGGCATATCGGGAAGTGCCTAATGAAACAACCGGAGTGTCGCCATTTGAACTCCTTTATGGGCGCACTCCTACAGGGTCATTAGCAATATTGGAGAAATCTTGGACTGGAAACTGGACCCTTCCGATCACGCTTAATGAGTCGGCAGAAAAATATCTACTGGAGCTACGTCAGCAGCTGGCTACCATGTCAGATGTGGTGGGGCAAAATGCTGCCGATAACCAAAGAGCGTACGCGACACGGTACAATCTGAGAGCAAGGCCGAAGAGTTTTAATTGTTAGGACCTCGTCCTAGTCAGAAATGAGGACATGTCTAAAGGGCAATACACCTGGAGGGGGCCGGTAAAAGTAGTGGAGAGGAAGTGAAAGGATAGCTACGCTGTGCAGATGGAGGATGGGTCCCGAAAGTGGATACACGTAAATAATTTGAAACTGTTTACGGTGGGAGTGAGGACTGTCGGAGTTGTATTTGAGGACGAACAGTTTGGAAAGGTAGAAGTAGTACCGGTAGTATCAGTTCGCATGAGTGAAGCAGAGGTACAAGACCCTCGTATCCAGGAAGTTGTCCGTCGGCACAATGAGGTGTTTTCGGGAAAGCCGGGGAAAAGTAGGGCAGGTAAGCACACGATCCGCATAATGCCCAACGCACGCCCTGCTCCTCGTCACCAGTACAGGGTCCCGCTAAAGATGAGAGTCGAGGTTGAGAGACAAGTACAGGACCTAGCGGCGGACGGAATGATCTATCCCACAGAATCCCCGTATGCCCACCCTGTGGTGTGTGTGGCGAAAATAGACGGGAGTGTGAGGCTCTGCGTTGATTACAGTTTCCTCAACTCCATAACGGAGGTAGATGCCTTCCCGATGAAAAAGGTAGACGACCTCCTGGCGACTGTGGCAAAATCATGATGCATAACAATTCAGGATTTGACAGGCGGGTATTGGCAGATTCCTCTAGAGGAGCAGAGCCAAAGACTAACCGCATTCGTGACCGACAGTGGAAGTACGCCCGGACGGTGATGCCGTATGGACTAAGAAATTCCGCAGCCACATTCCAGAGAATCATGAATGAAATCCTTTTTCAGCACAGAGCGTATGCGTGCGCCTACATAGACGACATCGCGGTTTTCTCTGAGAACATAAGCGAACATGTCCAACACCTCTATGCGGTGTTGGAGACACTCAAGTCTGTGGGGCTCAAGGTAAATGCTGAAAAATATAAATTTGCGCAGGGAAGCGTAAAATATCTGAGGCACATAGTCGGCTCCGGAATGCACTGTCCCGATCCTGAGAGGGTCCGGGCAATAGAGGCAATGCAACCACCACGACCAAAGGCGGAAATCAGAAGCGTACTAGGGGTAAAGAACTATTACCGAAACTATGTAAAAGATTACTCGCGTGTCGTACTGCCCCAATCGAAGTCTCATTCCCGGTTAAATGGAGGAAAGCAATGTCAAAAATAAAGTGGGAATGAGAAGTAGCCTGTACCTGCAGAAGCATCACCAGGCTTAAACCAATTAAAAAAAATGAACAGGGCCCAATTGGCCAAAAGTTTAATTTAGTGGAAAAAACCAATTTAAAAAAAACCTGGTGGGCACGGTAACTGGAACGGTGTACTAAGGGCGCAACGAGCACAGAGGGATGAAAAATCCCCACCCGAGCTGATTTATTGATGAAAATTGATTTTAATTCAGAATGAGGGTGCCCAAAAGAAAAAGAAAGGACAAGTAGACACAAAAAGAAAGAAAAAGATGAAAGTGAAGAGTTGAAATACAAGATAATGAAGAGACGGGCAGGAGATGAACAGTAGAAGAGATCTGCAAAAGATAAAAGACTAAGACACGAAAGGAGAAAAGGAGAACAGAAAAATTCCTGCCCAAAGAGAAATTTAAAATAAAATGAGAAGAGCAAAAATGGGGAAAAAACAAAAATTCCAAATCAAACACACGCACACACACAAAAAAACAACAAAATGCAAAAATAAAAGAAAGAAAAGGGAAAAAGCCATATACACACACACACACAATCACACACACACATAAAACTGCGGCATGTGGTTCCCTGAGGAGCAGACGACAATAATTCGCCTACCTCAAGTGGCCAGAAAGGCTCCCCAGAAAAACCACAATACCGCGGGAATAAGGATAATGAAAATAAATAAACACAAAATTAATAAGTAAAAATAAAGGAAAAACAAAATAAAAGTAAAATAAAAAATAGAAAAGAACATTACAAGAAAAAAACAATTAAAAAACAACACACACAAAAGATATAAGCATACAACAAAAAAAGAAAAGCAATCGCGCGGAGGCTCCCATGGACCCACCCGGGAAAACACACGGGGAAAATCACAAAACACCCCCGCTGACGAAGGCCTCCAAGGCCAAAGTGAAGAGGGCGCCTCGAGGACGCGCCCTCGAAAGAAACTTTGGCCCGTGTCGTGAGGGCCGCCGCGGAAAGAAACGTCGTCCAACCCCCGAGCCAACCACGGGGTGGCGCGAACGGCCGACCAGCAGCCAGTCAACATATGAAAAAACCAAAAGAGCGCTAACGTCGCCCTCGGACGTAATCAGGAATTTTCTCACTAATAATGGAGACAATCTTGCACAAGATGGCAGACGCACGGCGATCGTCAAGCCATCTGCGCCAAAGTGCTGCAGAAGGCTGTTCTCCGTGACCGGGCAACCTGGCCACCGCATCACGCGTTATAGGACACTGCGTTAAATAATGTAAGACGCTTCCCTCAGAGGCTCCGCAAGGACACCCTGGAGTAGGGGCAATTCTAAATCGATGTAAATAGACAGGAAAACGGCCATGGCCGGTCACAAGAGAGACGAGAGGGCGGGAGGGCGGAAATGATAGTGTAATAGAAAAAACGTCGGGCACCCAAGAAAAAATCCCGGTACCCTCGTTGTAATCGCGCCACCACACGGCCCACCTGGCACGAACGACCTCGCGAAAAGCGGCGCGAACAGAGGCCCTAGAGCGCAGCACGCGCCTCACCCGCGCCGACAAGCTCGCGCGCGAGGCCACAACATCTACAATTTCGTTGCCGAGGACACCGGAATGTCCCGGCACGTGAAAAAGTTTAAACGGTCTAGAAGACTTTAGGGCCAAAAGGCTTGATTTAAGTTTGTCAATGTTGTAATCTCGTGTGGCGTATGTAGCCAAGGCCGATAATATTGCCTGACAATCTGTATAAAAGTAAACCGGCTCCGCACCCGGAAGCGACCGCGCGAAGGTGACCGCCTCCGTAAAGGCGACCAGCTCCACAGCGTAGGCAGAGGTCGCACCCTCCATCCGAAAACGGCCGACCGCCCGAAGGCGACCGCGCAAGCCGAACGCCACAAAAGCAGCGCCAGCAGAGACGGAGGTGTAAGCACCGTCGGTGTAGATGTGATGCGCCGGCAACAACGCCGCAGCCGTCGACGCCTCCACATCCAAACGACTGCGCGGGAAATATACAGCCTCCGAAGGGTGCCGAGCGGAACTGTCGAAGGGCTCCTCGACCTCGACAGCACGGAAGGACCTCGTCCCGAAAGCTACATCCTGCCGACGGGAAAAGAGGTCAAACTCCGCATTTAACCTGTCAAAATCAATCGCCAAGGGTGGGGCGTGCAGAAGAATCTGCAACGCCCGCGTGCTCGTTGTGGAATAGGCCCCCGCCAGCACCAAAAGCGGGGACCGCTGCACCGACACTAAGCGTGAGCACAGACGGAGGCGGTAAAGCGCCCTCAGACGAGCAGGCGCCGGTGTGCCGCTTATGCGGAAGAAAGTCGCCAAGCGGGCAGACAGCGTCTCGGCACGCTCCTTGAGCCTCTCTGCGTGGGGAATGAATGAGAGGGTGCGATCAAAGACGACGCCGATCACCCTGACGGCAGGCCTGAAAGACAGGCGGGCACCTTCAAGGTGAACGGCAGGCATAGTGCGACCCATTCCCCTCCGAGGAGGAGAAATGAGCACGCACAGCGTCTTGTCGCGTGAGACTAATTCTCGCTCCTCTCGCCCACACAGCAACTCGACCGAGCGCATCGTCCGCCAAACGCTCAAGCTCCTTCCTCCCAGCTCCAGGCACCAGAACGACGACGTCGTCTGCATACGCCTGGAGCGACACACCCTCTGGCATACCCACCGCCAAAAGGCCACGCACTACGACATTCCACAGCAGGGGAGACAGTGGGGATCCCTGCGGGCTACCCAAGGTTGGACGCGCGACCGCGTCTCCCGCGAAACAGCATAATACCACCTCTCGGTCGGAAAGAAACGACCGGAGCAACGCGCAGAGGTTCCTCGGGCACCCCCAGTCAAAAAGCGAACTCAGGACCAGGTGATGCCACACACTGTCAAATTCCCCCTGAAAATCTTTGGAAATAAGCAGCACATGCAGACCGGCGTCCCGCAGCTGCCGCAATTTGGAAACTAGAGCATGGAGGGCCTGAACAGCCCCACGACCCCTCATGAAACCGAATTGAGCTTCGTGGTGCAGTCCACAACGAGACAGGAAATGGTATAGGCGATCGTAAAGGAGCCTCTCCAACACCTTTCCGACGACTGAATTGATTACAATCGGCCTATACGACGCGGGGGCCTCGGGCGGCCGACCGGGCTTCAAAAGGAAGATAATTCTTCCCCGCCGCCAGATTCGGGGGAAGTGTCCGAGGCGGAGCGCGGTATTAAAAATAAACATGAAAAAGTCGGACCGAGCCGACCAGAGTGCACGCAGCATGCGAGGGCTGATCCCGTCAAGGCCCGAGGCCGTCCCTAGTTTGGTGCGGGAGATCGCCAACTCGACCTCACCAAACGTAAAAGGAACGTCGTCGGGACCCCCCAAAAAAGGACGGGCAGCCACTGCGCGCAATGCCACGTGCTCGGGCGCGTCCGACTCCATGTTGTCACAGGGGACCTGCGCTTCCAGGAGGACCGCGGCCGTCGCCAAAACGGAATCCGTCAAGACCCCGTCCTGTCGCAAGACCGGAGGGAGCAAAGGCGGTCCCCGCAGACGACCGAACGCCCTCCTGAAAGGCCGCCCGTAAAGATTTTGGAGAGTGGCCTCGCGGGCAAGCTCGCGCGCGGCCGCCTCCCGCGCAGCCGCGACACGATTTCTGTACCGGGCCAGGGCCCCGCTGAAGGCTGCCCTGTGAATGGCTCGCATCGAAGCGTCGCGCATGCGCTGAAAACGCCTCCTCAGCGCTCGCACGCGCTTGCGCTCGAGGGCCAGGTCGTCCGTCCACCACGACGCGCGATCTCGTCGCAAGGAAGGCGTCCTTCGAGCGGAGAAATAACGGCGGCGTTCGCGATCGAAGACAGCGTGAAAACGCTGGACCACGAGATCCAGCGCGGCACCAGAACCGAGGTCGCCACCAACAACCGCAGAAAAAAAATAATGTCTTTCAATCGCGGCAATGACGCGGGCCGCCCCACGAGAGGTTAAAACCCTATCGCGAGGCCCGTCGCCGGCACCAAAGCGAAATTCAATGTGTTTATGTTCCGATAATGACTCTGTTGCGGCCACCGGCCAGCTAAAGCCCGCCAGCGCAAGCACCGGACTGGCTAGGGTAACGTCAATCCAACTGTCGGTGTACTTGTTGGAATATGTGGGAGGTGAGGATGGATAGTTGAGGACGAGGAGGTCCGCCCCCGACGCAAAGCACAAAAGGTCGCCCCCCCCCGCACATCGCAGAGGTCCGGACCCCACACGTCGTGCTTCGCATTGAAGTCCCCAACAACGACAGCCGGAATTTCAGATGCCAAAGCCAACGCCGCAGAAATCTCTCCGAAGACCGGAGTCATCGGAGAGTGCGACGGAGCGTAAACGCTAATCAATAATAACGATGCAGAACGGTTTGCGCACCGTATGGCAACGACGCACTCAGAGACCAAAATGGGCAAAATGTCTACGCGCGGTTGCCCAACGAGGACCGCGCATCGGGGGGCAGTGGTATGAGAAAACAAAGCCCACTCCTGCGGAACGGAAGGAAGGTTACTGTCTTTTACGTAAGGGTCGGAAACGAGGGCAAAATCAAAATTGCCCTCCTCGACCCTTGACACTAAAACTTCCGTGGCGCGCCTGGGATGATCCAAGTTTGCTTGGATAAATGAAAAAGGAAAATAAAACTCATTAGGCGAAAAGAAAAAAAAACGAAAAAAAAAATATGAAAGAAACGAGAAAAATAAAACAAATGTTGGACATTGCAGGCACGCACCAAGAAGTGGAAAGAAAGAAATTCCATAAAAATTCCGCACGAGCCAACCCACACGATAGCTGTAAATGGACGACCAACGTGGGAGGAGACGAGAGTGGGCGGGCAAACAGCGCTGAAGTGTTAGTAGCAATGAAAGGCGGAGGCGAAAAAGAAAAGAAACAAGATTGAAAAGAAAGAAAAGTGACCGGCGCGAGCTCTCAGAATGAGAGCGGCGCACCGCAATTGCAAAGAAAAAGAAAACATAAAAAAGAAAAGCCTCCGTTAACAAGAAGAAAAGAATAAGGATAGAAGGAATAAGGCAGGGATAAAGGCGCCCGGAGAGAAGACGCCAAGCTATTCGCAAAAAAAAAAGAGAGAAAAGGAAAAGAAAGATACGCAGTCGCCCACCCACTGGTCGCAGGAGTCAAAACCCTAGTGCCCGCCATAGTCGGTCCTGGCCCGCAACCTGGCCACACGCTCCAACAAGATGGGACAAGTGGCCGAACCCGCAGGATGCGCCGGAGCCACGCGGCCAGCCCTGCGACACTCAGCGCAAGCAAACGCGTCGTCCCCCGCCCGGACCGAACACGTCTCCGCAGTGTGTTGCTGTGCACACTTTGTGCATACCTCCCGGTCGGGGTGGGCGGACTGGCGACACCCTCTACGGGAGTGCCCGTAGGAAGCACAAAATGTGCACATGGGGACGTGGAGGTCTTCTGAAACGGAAGCAGACCAACCGATAGAAAGTCGACCCCTTTCGATGACGCGACGAAAGGCGTCCGGCGGGAGGGAAATGACGTGCGTTTTCGCACCGTCTCGCTGAATAAATGTGTATTTACGCCGCAACGATCTGACGTCCAAGTCCAGATCTGGGTTCTTTGTGCATATCTGCGCCACCACGGCATCGTCCGGGACGTCCGGGTCAACTCCGTAAACTCTAATTTGTGGTTTTCGGCGCTCCGCCACCCGGACGGACATCACCGGTGGCGTGGTCTCGTTTCGCTGAACGGCAGACCTCAAATTTTCCACCGTTCGCCGGTCGCGCGCGAGAACAGTGACGCCGGCATTCGTCGTTCGTAATACCACCGGGCCTATGCCGGCATCGACTGGGTCAATGATAGATTTTAAAGATTGAATTAGGTTTCGCGGCGGAACCTGCGCCGCGGGCGCAGAAGTAAGAAAAGCGACGTGATTCACCGCAACTTGCCGCTGCGCCGCAGGAGGCGCCGCCGATGACGGCGCCGGAGCCGCGGGCTGCGAACCACGCAGGACCTCGGCGAACGTCGGAGACCCCGAAGTCCCCGCCGGGACCGGCCGCAGGACGGACGAGACTGTCGCCTCCAATCTGGCCTCCGCGGTAGAGACCCGTGTCCGAGCGTCCGACGACTCCCTCCGCTCCGCCGACCACATGACGCGGAGGACCTCGGCGCGACCCCTGGCGTCGGATGCCAGCGCGCAGTACTTCGCGCAGCGCTGGACCAGTTCCCCAAACATATGAGAAATTTGCGCCCGCGCCTGGGCCGTAATCTTGTTTTTATCGTGATTCAGGAACGCCGTGAGGTGCTCCTGAAGGCGCGTAACGTCAGCAAAGTCAGGTAACGCCGGGAAGGTCAGGTCGAGCCTGGCACCGGCGTCCGCAACGTCCTCGGGAGCCCCGGTCCGGTCTGGGGCAGGCCCAGCACCATCCGGGCCCGAGACCCCGGCAGAGTACCGAGAGTCCCGGTCATCTCGGGAAGGCGAGGCCGTCTTCCCCGCGAGGGAGGTCGATCCGCCCGAAGTCGCAGTCGGGGGAGCGCCCGCCAAGCTGGGACTCCGGAACTGAGGCCAAAAGTTCATCACCGGCCTCCGAAAAAGGCGACCGGCCCGGGTCGGACCGGGTCTCCGAAGCACCCGAGCCAGCAGTCGCTCCGAGTGAAGTTCGACAAGCCGCCACCACCGGACGACCCGCCCCGGTTGGTGACGCAGACGAGGAAGCGCCAGGGGCGCTCATTGCCGCGGCAAATGTAGACACAGCGGTCGACCACCACCGTGATACCGCGACGGCGGGCGCAGGGCCCTCAAGGACAAAGCCTCAGTGCGAGGCGCGAAGTCCAGGCCCCGAAAATGAAAAAGGCAAGAGTCACCTTTAAATCGCGGGGCGAGGAGTCCGCTGCACCAGAAATGAAGACAGAGCGGCCGCCGGCCGCCGTAGGCTCGCAAAGGAGCAAAGTCCAACGGCCAGCCACGAGAAAAGCCCCCGACCGCAAAGGCGACCGGAGAACCGCAGGCCAGGACCGCAGAGCACGCCGGAACTCCGCAGGCAGGACCCCGAACAGGGCCGCAGGATGGGCCTCAAAAGACCCCGGAGGGCCCCGAGGCAACGGTGCAGCTCCGGCGCCCGGGAGGAGAGCCTTGTTCTTCCTCCTCCTCGGCCGCAGCGAAAGGCGGCGGCGCCCGAGAAAAAGGCCACAAAATGCGGCAAAAACTGCAAAATGCGGTCGAAAAGGCGCCAACGGCCTCCGCTATGAGGCCCGCAGATGATGTCCGGTCCGCAGGGGAAGAACCCGGGGCCCCGAGGGCCCGGCAGCAGGCAGCTCGATCCAAGAGGGGCGCGCGAGCCAGGGGCGGCAGCGCCCGAGGCTGCCGGCTCTCGAACTGGGCGGACGTGCGCTGCTGAGCTGTTGTTGTTGTTGTTGTTAGCCTATAAAAAGATGGCACATACCCACACTGGGGGATCGGCCACGAATCGGGTGGCTATTCACCTGAACGCAGTTAACAAAAAGGAAAAGCACGTGGGAGCGCAACACCGGTGAATTTTTCGTCATGAACAGAAAAGGGATGAGTGTTTTGATTTTAAAATTTTAAGAATAATAATAAAGAGAGAGATTAAATATTAATGATTTTGTCAAAATGTAATAATTGATAGAAAAGAAAAGGTTGGAACACTTAGCAAGGCAGTCGGTGAGATTCTATCATGAAATTTAGAACAGCGGTACAAACAGATCTGTGGCTGAACCCAAATGTGGTGGCGCCAAATGATAGCAAGAGCGGGCTGCTCAAACTAAGGCCAAGATGCTGCAAGGGCTCCTCCAGCAACCGTCTTCTCAGAGAGTTGAATCGGCGACAATACAGCAAAAAATGTTCAATAGATTCAGGCGCACGGCAAAATGCACAAAGGGGAGAGAGCGCCAAACCCGACTTGTGTAAATACAAATTTAGAGGGGGGTTGCGGCAGCGCAGCCTCGTCAGTGATACTTCAAACTGCCGAGAGCAACAAATTTTCCTGTTCCAATAATATTTAAGGTGCTCATAATCCGCCGATGTTAAAAGTGATGTGTCTTGCGTGCTTAAAAACGCACGTCGCCGAAATCTAGATGCTGTAATATAGGCTGTAGCCGGGATGATTGGCAACACGGGGCCGCTGAGGGAAGCCTTTGCGAGATTATCAGCAATCTCATTTAATGTCACACTGCTGTGACCGGGACACCATACTAAATGAACAAGGCTCAAATGCGGAGGAAGTAGGGATAAGAAAGTTGATAAAATGGGACCGCCAACATGTGCAGCGAGGGACGAGCACAAAGATAAATAATCAGTAATTACTGCAACTGCTGTAATAGAGGGGTCTAGCTTGCGTAGAGCAAGTACAACTGCTAGAAACTGCTTGAAAATAGGGGTGAAATCTGGAAGGCGCAGAGAAAAGGACCATTCTAAATGCGAGCAAAATATTCCCACACCTGCTTTTTCATTGCATTGCGATGCATCAGTGGCTATTGCTATATTTGTTGGTAGGGTCCTCAGATGATCTTCTAGAAGACCATTTAGAATACTCGGTTGCAAAAGTTTTGCATTTTTTGGAAATATGTCGTCGAAAACAATGTGAATAGTGGGCCTATTCCGAAGCGCAGGAAGGATATCATAAATGTTTACATCTAAAGGCTGAAGTAATCTTTGCACAAACACTACCTGAGGGGAATTGAAACAAGACCAGGGGACACCAAAAAAGGAGGTCGGCTGAGAACAGAAAATGCTTTGGGAACGGTGGAAATGGGATTCATAGATCCTGAGGTAAGTTTGCACAGTTAAAAATTGAAGTCGTGATAAGAGAGACGGAATGCGGGCTTCAAGGTACAGCACATTGATAGCCACAAATTTTGGAAGGCCGAGGCACATGCGAAGTGCTTCCATCTCTAAAAGGACGAGAGGGCGAAGTTTATATGTAGCCGAGCCTGAAAACAACACTGTTCCAAATTCTAAGATTGGCCTGACATACATTATGTAGATCATTAATAGCGCATCTCTGCGCATGCCGTACCGGTGATGACATAATCTCCGTAACATGCCCACGGCACGAGCCCCTTTCGCCGCGACATGGTCAATGTGAGGTCGCCAGGTGAGTTTGTTGTCATAAATGACCCGTAGGTATTTTAGGGATTGAACCTGCGGTATTATTTTTAACTGGCAAGTGAGAGATACCACTACAGGAGTGAATAGAGGGAAAACAAGAGTGGCGCACTTGCCAACATTTAACTTCAGGTGTAATGCGCTCAACTAGTGCTCAAGTGTATTCAAATATGACTGCAACAGACCATACAGAGAATGTATATCCGGCGCAGCAGCAAAAAACGCAATGTCGTCCGCATAGACGTAAGTGCGTACATGGCGGTGGAGAGGAATTGAGCTTAACAGAATATTAAAGAGCACAGGAGAAAGAACAGCTCCTTGCGGTACACCTCGCGTTTGTCTATACCTCTCTGAATGAACACCATTATGGACGCAAAAGAATTCCCTGTTATGAAGAAATGCAGATATCCATACAACTATATAATCTGGAAATTGAAGAGACTGTAGCCTATGTATCAGGATGGAGTGTTCTACACTGTCGTAAGCTTTGGCGACATCTAACGTAACCAAAGCCGCGACCAGGCGTTGACGACGAGCAAGGAGAATTCTGCTCTCAAGATCAGCATGTACATTCCATATCGAACACCGTGGCCGGAAACCGAGTTGGCACGGGCTGAGTATACTTTTGCGGTCCACAATGGCTGACACCCGAATTAGGAACAACCTTTCTATCAACTTTACCACGTTTGATGTTAAAGAAATTGGCCTAATATTATCCAATTCATAGCCTCCACCCTGATTTTTAAGTAAAGGGATCACCTTGGACAGCTTCCACTCAGAAGGTGTCCAAGCGTGTTTAAGAGAGTAGTTTATTAGGTGCAATAAGGAGTTGGGAGACTCTTCAAATAGAATCTTGAGCATCTTTGTGGTAACACCATCAGGGCCAGGAGCAGCAGCTGGCAATCTCTGGACAACTTGTGAAAGCTCTGATTGATTTACTTGTGATGCATTATCATTTTATACGACTGGTGCAAACAACAATGGTCGCATAGGGAGTAAAGACGAGAACCGCTTTTGCAGGCCTGTGGCTATTAATTCAACCGCCTGGATAGCTTTTACAGGTGACATAACTAATGACTGACAATTATGAGAGGACATGAGATGTTTCCTAGACCGTAGAAAACCGAATAGTGCACGTCGGTTGCCCGCCTTTGAAAGATAATCGAAGTGTTCTGAGTCATATTTTTCCTTTGCGCGAGAAACTGTGCGTTTAAAGGTGGCTGCAATAAATTTATAATCACTCCAGTTATTCGGACATTGGTTATGAAGAAGCTTTTTCCGTGCTGCCTTCCTCCGCCTGTAATCTCTTGTACAGTCCGCATTCCACCAGTTAGAAGAATGCCCTTTTGTTGGCCTCACCAGGAACTCCGACTTTTTACGGCTTTCCTCAATAGCCAGACATATGCTTGCTGACTGGTGGACCTCGGCGATGTTAGACACTGGAGCAAGGGCAGAGCGCAACGCCGTCTGAAATCTGTCATAATTTACATGTGACCGTAACTGAGAAGACGCCGGAGTAACACGACATATGATATCAAAATGAATAGGTATATCATCACTTGAAGCGCCGCTATCAACTGTCGACCAATTCGTTACGCCAATTCCAGGACTAATGAACGTGAGATCTAAAACAGATTGAGTGTGTGAGCGAAGATAAGTGGCCGAACCTGAATTTAAGCACATCAGGTTGTGATCAGAAACCCAGTCCCAAAGGCGCTTGCCGCATGAATTAGTCCTAAAACCCCAAGACACATGGTGAGAATTGAAGTCCCCAGCCACGAGAACTGGGTTTTTACAGTTTACGAGTAAAAAATCCAGAGGTCTAACATCCTGGACTCCATTGGGGAAATAACAATTTGCTATTGAAAATGGAGAGCACCCAGGAAGTACAAAGTCTATTGCCAAAATCTCACAGTCAGGAGACATTTGTTGAAAAGATACCACAGCCCTGTGGCAAAATTTTGAAGAGACTAAAGTTAGTAAACCCCCGCCTCTTGACTGGCGGTCTAGGCGAAATGACCGGTAATTTTTTATATGAAAATTTTTGTCGGATGAAAGCCACGTTTCTTGCAGAATTATGACATCAGGATTATGACATGTGGAAGCGGAAAGAATAGAGCGACAGTTCCACTGCAGAACTCGCAACGACGCTATGGTTGCGAAAGTCTAGCAGCAGCAACTGCCTGCTCCAAAATGGTATCCTTGGGTTTAGTGCCAAGCTGCTTCTTCTTTGATTTTGGCTGGGTGCCCTGAGAAGACAACGAATGAGACATGGGGGACCCACTGCGCTTAAGAAGCCGCGCATCAGGCTCCACCATCTCGGAATCATACATTATATCAACATCCCTCGAAGTACCCGAGGTAGGTACAGCGGAAGTGACAGAAGTTTGTTCCTGGGGTTGTGATGCTACTGGAATTTGAGACCGGATAAGAGGAGAGGGAATTGTTGTCGAAAGAGGTGCCAAACTAGCCTGCACGGCATGTGTAATCTGAGTCGCTAGAACATTTGTAAAGCACTCCGACACACTTGCGACAATCTTTTCTACCATTTTAGACATCGAAGCCTCCACAGCAGCCGCAATTGCCTGGGACAGCGTTGAGTCTAACATGACACCTTGCCGAGCGGTCACACCGGCATAACCGTGGGCACGTTCTTTGACCTCTGAAATAGCGTCACGGCGCGAACAGCGTTTCCTGTCAATTATTTCCAGAATTTGAATTTCCTGAGCTCGAGAGGGACAATTTCAGTAGTTTGCAGAGTGCGCACCACCGCAAAGGCAACACTTCTCATTCTTCTCAGTGCAGGTGCTTGTTGAATGACCATCCCCACAGTTGCAACATCTCAAGTTGGATTTGCAACCGCCAGCGCTATGTCCATAGCGCCAGCAGTTGTTACACTGCAGAGGCCGAGATGATAATGGGTCTACTCGAAAAATTAGAGCTCATGCCTTGATTTCAGATGGGCAGGAAGTGCCGGCAAAGGTAGCAATCACTGATTCAGTGGGCATCCGCACGTTGTTTACATCCCGGCTACAGCGGTGCACAGCAACAACACCTGCAGCCAACAGAAGCTCAAGAGTCTCTGCCGGAGACAGGGAAGAGTCTACACCTCGTACAATACCTTTCGTGCACGCCAGATGAGAAGGGATGAAAGAACTTACTCGAAGGGAAGCAAAGGATGAGGAGTTTAGTAAATCTCTTACACAGGCGAGGTCTGGCGATCTGCACAGAATGCCACCGCGTCCAAACTGGCGAACCTCGGAGATTGACTCATAATGAGAAGTCGTCGACTGGAGAGCAGCCCGAACAGCACCAGGGTTGTTCATCCTGATAGCACCACCATCCTTAGGCACCAGCGCGACAGGGATACTGCCGACACCACTGCGCAAAAAAGTTTCCAACGGTAGGAGATCAGTTGACAGAGAAGCCGACCAGAGGGAACTCCCCTGGCCGGGAGACTGCGTGGACATAGTCCGGACTTACTGCCTTACCACACAAAGACGCAGAGAGAAAATGCCACAATCAGGCACCCGAAACTTGGCCGATCGTTCCCAGCAGAGCAGAGCCGTCGGGGCAGCGAGCAAAGCCGCGCGCCACGTCGGGTTTCTTCTTTTCTGTTGAGCTCCTGCCGTTTGCCCCAGGCTCGCGCGCCGCTCTTGGATCGAGCTGCCTGCTGCCTGCTGCCAGGCCCTCGGGGCCCCGGGTTCTTCCCCTGTGGACCGGACATCATCTGCGGGCCTCATAGCGGAGGCCGTTGGCAACGTTTCGACCGCATTTTGCGGTTTTTGCCGCATATTGCGGCATTTTCTCGGGCGCCGCCGCCCCTGGCTCGCGCGCCCCTCTTGGATCGGGCTGCCTGCTGCCGGGCCCTCGGGGCCCCGGGGCCCCGGGTTCTTCCCCTGCGGACCGGACATCACCTGCGGGCCTCATAGCGGAGGCCGTTGGCGCCTTTTCGACCGCATTTTGCGGTTTTTGCCGCATTTTGCGGCCTTTTTCTCGGGCGTCGCCGCCTTTCGCTGCGGCCGAGGAGGAGGAAGAAGGCTCTGGGCGGTGACTGTTCGTATTACTAGCTTCTGATTGCTTGATTGTCTTTCGCTTTTGCAGGGCGCTTGCAGGTCGCTAGGGGCGCATGTCGACGTCCTCTCCTGGCTTGGGGAACTCCCCCTGGTCGGCCAGCCTCCCCCCTAACCAACTCCCCCTGGACGCCTTCTTTCGGGGTGGCGTCGGCACTATTCCCGTGGCCTTGGTTCCATCGGATGGTGGCGCCATTCGACTCAATAACCCAGATGCGGTTCAGACTGCGCTACAGGCGATTACGCCTCACTTCTTCAAAATCTGTAATGTCCGGCAGTACGGCAGAGGAGGCGTGGTGTGCAGGTCGGCCGACCAGGCCTGCATCATGTATTTGTTGACGTGCACAGCTTTTGGAAGCCAGTCGGTAAGCGCATTTATACCGCCGCACTTGGCGTGCTCTAAAGGTCTGGTGCGAGGGGTTGACCCACGCCTTAGCCCTAAGGAAACGCTAGAGAAACTCTCCTCTGCAGGGGTGATTTCTGTACATCGGTGCACTCGGGTCGTCGAGGAAACAAAACTTCCAACTGAAACGGTAATTGCCACTTTTGCGGGTCTCTCCTGTCCATCTGAGTTGAAGGTGTGGCCCCTGGTTTTCAGGGTCGATCCGTATTCTTCAAGGCCACTTCAATGCCGCAACTGCTGGAGGTTTGGCCACAGCGCGAACGCCTGCAAGTCGAGCTCAAGGTGCAGTGTGTGTGGTGGTAATCACGACCGTGAAGGAAGGTGTTCAAAAGATGAGATGTGTTGCTTGTGCAGCGGTAGTCACTCCGCCACATATTCTAATTGTCCTGCAAGGGCTAAGGAGGTTAAGGTGCTGGAAGTGTTAGAAAAGCGCCGGTGCTCAAGGCGCGAGGCTATGGCTATTGTTAAGGAAAGGACGTACGGGTACTCAAGTGTGGCAGCACGGCAGACGACTGCGGTCGTGGATTCAAGCCTGTCAGATGCGATTGCTACAGCGGTTGAAAAGGCAATGGCCAAGGTCATGGATCGGCTATTGAATTCAGTAACAGAGTGCATATCGCAAGTCATGGTGGCGCAAATGACCTCTTCAATAATGACCTCCAATGCTGCGTTGATGTCATCCGTGCATCCTGCAGTACCTACTGAACTCAGTGCGGAGACGCCTTCCCTTGTTTCAATGCAGCCGCAAAAAAAGAGCGCACGCCTCCAACTCATGTACCTGAAGTCACGACCGGAGCAATTGATGGGTGTGTTGAGCTGATGGAGCTCGATGCTCGAGCTCAGAAACGTAGCCGGTCTCCTTTGGCCGTTGCTGGTCCGTCTAGCTCCCCTCAATCCAAAACAAAAAAGAGTAATTCAGGAAAACCTGGTCACCACAGCATTTTGGAAAACGCAGTTGCTGCTGCAGATCTCTCGGCAGAATAGGGTCTCTGAGAGTGCTGCAGTGGTACTGCCGGTCCATTCAATCAGCCTTCACTGATTTAGTAACTCTTTCAAATCGATTTTCTCCGCATGTCATTGCGCTTCCAGAAACCTGGTTGTCGAAAGAGTTTTCATTTCAAATGAAACATTATCGAATTTTTAGAATGGACCGCCCATCAAGGGGGGGGGGCGGTTTGCTTCTGCTGGTTTCATCCAGATTCTGTCACAAGGCACGATTGGTGTTTCAGCGTGTGGACGCTCATTGCGAAATTCAGGCAGTGAATCTTTCAGTTCCTGGTTTCCATCCCATTACTGTCGCAAATGTATACTTTCCATCTGGGGTTCATGACACACGGCCATTAGACTCCTTACTCTCGGTCAGCAGATCACATGTGTTGCTCGTTGGGGATTTCAATTCGCATCACTTGACTTGGGGTTATCGAACAGACCAGTGCGGTTTGCGTTTATGGGATTGGGCTTGTGTGAATAACCCAAACTGTCATAACTCGTGTTTTCCGACCTTTCTCCGTGGGCACTCCCGATCAGAATTGGATTTAACGTTTTCAACCCCAGGGGTAGCAGTTTCCTCCTGGACTCCGGTTGACTCGGCAACAAACAGTGACCATTTCCCACTCACTTTTGACATTGTGTGTCCGATGACTTCTATCGGCGGATTCAGTTGCACCCTAGTCGATTACAACAAGTTCAAAAGTTCACTCAGTTCAGAACTACACACTTTGCCGAATTTGTCTCAGGAGAGCAGGGTGTTAGGCTTATGCTCTATTTTAGATCGGGTACGGAGGCAATCAGAGTTTACAGTGTGCGATAGCATAGGCACTTCTCTGAGCCCTTGGTGGAATGCAGAATGTTCAATGGATTATAGGCGGCGCAAGGCAGCCTGGAAGAAACTTATCCATAATCAATGTCCCCGGAATTGGATCGATTATAAGTTTCTTGCAGCTACCTTCGAGCGCACAGTCGCTAGGGCAAAAGAAAAATATGATGAAGAGAATTATGACCATCTATCAAAATCTAATAACAGACAAGCCTTGTTTCGCTTTCTAAGGTCAAGAAACAGGCTGCCACCGCCTCACAACATTCCCTCTAATGTGCTGACTCCAGTAGAGCCAGGTCATTAGAAGAAATTGGCGAAGGCTTGGAACACCGTTTTTCGGCTGCGCTCTCTCGCCCACAACTTCTTGGGAATCACTCTGATGATTTTCTTAAAGTCTCGGTTTCTGAGCTCTCCCAGGTGATAAATCCGTTACCTTCGGCAGCTCCTGGTCCTGACCGTGTCACCTCTGCGATGAATATTGGAGCGGCTAAATTACTCTATTAGAACCCCATGGATCCCGGACGGATGTATGGCGTGTTTCCAAAATTATCCAGGTGCTTAAAAAGCCAGGCGAAGGGTTGGTCTTAGACAACATTCGACCAATTTCATTGACATCGAATCTGGTGAAATTGGTTGAACGCGTGCTGTATGGACGAATCATGCCCATTATTAATGAAAAGGGACTACTTAACCCCTGTCAGATTGGTTTCAAGCCTGGGTGCTCTATATGGTGTGCGCATACTGACCTCGAAAGCCGTGTCCGACTAGTGCGCCGGCGTCGAGAGTATGCTGCGCTGGTAACTCTAGACATCTCGAAAACATATGACAGTGTCGAACATGGGCCTCTGATGTACAGACTACGGGCTCTGGGCTTGCCAAGTTATTTTGTGGAATGGGTGTCAGCTTTCCTGGCTGACAGAGAATTTTATTGTTGTCAACGCGGAGTTTCTACAAGGAAATTTCATCAATCTAGAGGTGTGCCTCAAGGTGCAGTTCTCCCCCCTGTTCTATTCAACCTCTTACTCAGTTCGATTCCGACTTGCCCTGACGTGACTACGTACGTGTAAGCAGACGATATAGCTTTCTTTGCTGTTGCGAGTGATTTACATTCTGTGTATATGGTTTTACAGTCATATTTAAATTCCCTTGACCGATGGTTATCTGAATTACACTTAAGTCTTAATGTAAACAAGTGCGCTTTGTTACCTTTTCCGGTTACTCAACAGGTACACATATCATTGTCTTATCGTCATCATGTCATTCCTCAGGTATGTTCCCTAAAGTATCTCGGGGTAACTTATGACTCCTCTCTCTCTTGGCGGTCACATATAGATCAGGTTGTTGCGAAAGGGATTCGGGCGGTAGGCCTTCTGCGAAGGATGAGTAGCCCTCGCTGCGGTATGCGCAGACATGCTCTTCTGCTGATTTACAAAATGTATATCCGGCCAATCTTGGAATTCGGTTGCGTTTTGTTTTCTGGAGCAGCTGCATACAAACTGCGCCCACTTCTGCTCTTAGAGCGAGAAGCTCTGCGCCTGTGTTTGGGTCTCCCTAAATACGTGGCAAACAATGTTTTGTATCTGGAAGCGCGGGTGCCGTCTCTTACTGCAAGGTTTCGCCTTTTGACAGTACAAACGTTTTTAAAGTTTTGCGACTAGGAGCAGCATGCATCCGAGTTGATCTTCCTAGGGCAGTGAGCGGAGTTCTTGGGTGTCGGATGGTCTCGCCTTCAAACTCCCCAAATCTGTTTCGTTGAATCTTTGCTGGGCCCACTCAACGTGCGAATACCTGAAATTGTTCCGGTGCGGTCCATCCCTGCAAATGTGTCTATCATCTATGATGACATTTATCCATGTAATGAAAAATTACTGCCTTTCTCATGGTTAAATGATATGTTGCAGGGTTATTTGTCGACCTTCAGCTCACATGTTACAATTGCGACTGATGGCTCGGTGTGTGCAGAAAAGGCAGGTGTAGGTATTTACTCCCAGTCCCTTGACTGGTCTTTTTCTCTCCGTCTCCAAGATTTCACTCCTATCTATCTAGCTGAGTTTCTAGCAGTGGTTCTCGCTCTGCGCAAGGTACCAATTTCTTTATCAGCAGTAATAATAATAACGGACTCGTTATTTTTATGCACTTCCCTCTCGGCGTCCACTGAATCGCAGCTCTTTCGGATACTAAAATTCCTGATCCCTCCACACATCACATCAATTCGATTTCTTTGGGTTCCTGGGCACAGGGGTCTTCTATTCAATGAATCAGCTGATGCTTTATCAAAGGCAGCCCTGAGTGGACCGATTGTTGACCCGCTTCCAACAACTGCTTACATCACGGCGGCACGCTTTCGACGGTACACTGTAATGAACGAATTGGGCGCATCAGCGCTTACTTCCTTGGACGACTTCCAGCACCTACTGTTCCCTTGGAGAAGCTCAGTCTGGCGATCGCGCACTCTTGAAGTTTCCTTCACGAGGCTTCGTTGCCGGGTGCCGCAACTAAATTTTTACCTCTACAGGCCTGGTCTGGCGATCTCCCCATTGTGTCCGTATTGTGCGGAGCCGGAAACAATAGAGCACTTTCTACTTTTTTTGCCGTCGCTACTCATCGATTAGGAGGCGACTATTAGAAGTTCCAATGCAGAATCTCAGTTTGCGCCTGTCTTCTGCGGTTGTTCGGTCTCTTGGCGCTTCTATGCTTGGCCATACCAATGGGAATGTTTGCTCTGCCGTTCAAAATTATCTCCTAGAATCAAAACGTCTACCATCATGAGCTTTCGTCCTGCCCATCCCATTATCAGCTTCTGTATTTCGGTTTTTACAACCACTTATAGTAATCCCTACCCCTTCTTTGCATAAATTTTAGTTTGTATGACCCCCCTAACCTCCTGCAACCTCGTCGGCTACGGAAACTGTGCGATCCAAATTTTGGTAGGTCATCCCATGCTTGCCACATGCAACTGGTCATTTAAATAGTCACCGCCTGGTTACGGCCAATCCCCCTTTTGGGTATGTGCCATTGTGTGAGGTCAACAACAACAACAACAACAAGGCTCTCCTCCCGGGCGCCTGAGCTGCGCCGCTGCCTCGGGGCCCTCCGGGGTCTTTTGAGGCGCTTTTCCATTCTGCGGCCCTGTCCGGGGTCCTGCCTGCGCAGTTCCGGCGTGCTCTGCGGTCCTGGCCTGCGGTCCTCCGGTCGCCTTTGCGGTCGGGGGCTTCTCTCGTGGCTGGCCGTTGCACTTTGCTCCTTCGCGAGCCTCCGGCGGCCGGCGGCCGCTCTGTCTTCATTTCTGGTGCAGCAGACTCCTCGCCCCGCGATTTAAAGGTGACTCTTGCCTTTTTTGTTTGCGGGGCCTGGACTTCGCGCCTCGCACAGAGGCTTGGTCCTTGAGGGCCCTGCACCCGCCGTCGCGGTGTCACGGTGGTGGTCGGCCGCTGTGTCTACATGTCCCGCGGCAATGAGTGCCCCTGCGGCTTCCTCGTCTGCGTCGCCAACCGGGGCGGGTCGTCCGGTGGTGGCGGCGCGTCGAACTTCACTCGAAACGACTGCTAGCTCGGGTACTTCGAAGACCCGGTCCGACCCGGGCCGGTCGCCTTTTTCGGAGGCCGGTGATGAACTTTTGGCCTCAGTTCCGGAGCCCCAGCTTGGCGGGCGCTCCACGACTGCGACTTCGGGCGGGGCGACCTCCCCCGCAGGGGAGACGGCCTCGCCTTCCCGAGATGACCGGGACTCCCGGTCCTCTGCCGGGGTCTCGGGCCCGGATGGTGCTGGGCCTGACCCTGACCAGACCGGGGCCCCCGAGGACGTTGCAGACGCCGGTGCCAGGCTCGACCTGGCCTTCTCGGCGTTACCTGACTTTGCTGACGTTACGCGCCTTCAGCAGCGCCTCACGGCGTTCCTGAATCACGATAAAAACAAGATTGCGGTCCAGGCGCGGACGCAAATTTCCCATAGGTTTGGGGAACTGGTCCAGCGCTGCGCGGAGTACTGCGCGCTGGCGTCCGACGCCAGGGGTCGCGCCGAGGTCCTCCGCGTCATGTGGTCGGCGGAGCGGAGGGAGTCGTCGGACGCTCGCACACGGGCCTCTACCGCGGAGGCCAGATTGGAGGCAACCGTCTCGTCCGTCCTGCGGCCGGTCCCGGCGGGGACTTCGGGGTCTCCGACGTTCGCCGAGGTCCTGCGTGGTTCGCAGCCCGCGGCTCCGGCGCCGTCGTTGGCGGCGCCTCCTGCGGCGCAGCGGCAAGTTGCGGCGATTCACGTCGCTTTTCTTACTTCTGCGCCCGCGGCGCAGGTTTCGCCGAGAAACCTAATTCAAACTTTAAAATCTAACATTGACCCAGTCGATGCCGGCATAGGCCCGGTGGTATTACGAACGACGAATGCCGGCGTCACTGTTCTCGCGCGCGACCGGCGAACGGTGGAAAATTTGAGGTCTGCCGTTCAGCGAAACGAGACCACGTGACCGGTGATGTCCGTCCGGGTGGCGGAGCGCCGAAAACCACAAATTAGAGTTTACGGAGTTGACCCGGACGTCCCGGACGATGCCGTGGTGGCGCAGATATGCACAAAGAACACCGATCTGGACTTGGACGTCAGATCATTGCGACGTAAATACACATATATTCAGCGAGACGGTGCGAAAACGCACGTCGTTTCCCTCCCGCCGGACGCCTTTCGTCGCGTCATCGAAAGGGGTCGACTTCTATCGGTTGGTCTTCTGCTTCCGTTGCAGAAGACCTCCACGCCCCCATGTGCACATTTTGTGCTCCCTACGGGCACTCCCGTAGAGGGTGTCGCCAGTCCGCCCACCCCGAGCGGACGGTATGCACAAAGTGTGCACAGGAACACACTGCGGAGACGTGTTCGGTCCGGGTGGGAGACGACGCGGTTGCCTGCGCTGAGTGTCGCAGAGCTGGCCGGGTGGCTCCGTGCGGGTGCGGCAACGTGTCCCATCTTGTTGGAGCGTGTGGCCAGGTTGCGGGCCAGAACAGACTCCTGCGACAGACTCCTCCGTCACTCCTGCGACGAGTGGGCGGACGGCGGCGTATCTTTCTTTTCCTTTTCTCTTTTTTCTTCCGCGAATAGCTTGGCGTCTCCTCTCCGGGCGCCTTTATCGCTGCCTTATTCCTTCTAGCCTTATTCTTTTCTTCTTGTTAACGGAGGCTTTTCTTTTTTTCTTTTTCTTTGCAATTGCGGTGCGCTGCTCTCATTCTGAGAGCTCGCGCCGGTCACTTTTCTTTCTTTTCAATCTTGTTTCTTTTCTTTTTCGCCTCCGCCTTTCATTGCTACTAACACTTCAGCGCTGTTTGCCCGCCCACTCTCCTCGGGTGGCGCTGTGAGCGCGCGAAGCGAGTGGACATACAGCGCATCGTCTCCACCAACTTTTGGCTGGAGCCACGGTTCCTCGGCCGGAACCCCGTCAACACAGCCGCGTCTGTGTTCGCGAAGTCGACAGCTACCTGTAGACACCACTCACACACAGGTGGGGCAACATTTACGCATTTTAGGGCCGATCCTCACTTGCGGTTCGTGGCGACGGCGCTAGGCCTAACGCCTACGCCGACGCTCGGCCCTGAGTGAGTCGCCCACCCGTGTCAAGATGGCTGCCCAAAAAGTACAACGCGGCTACGACCCGGACGCCATGGCCTGGTCCGAGGTTCCTTCAGCTCCAACGCCTGAGAGTCCGGATTCTGCGCCCATCGAGAACCCCAGGCTGTTCAAACTAGTGGAACGCCGCTCCCGCAAGCGGGACGCCGCCTCCAAGAAAGCGGACGCCACGTCAACAGGCCGCTCAACACGGCACAGCGCTGCTGCGCGCGCTGCAGCGCTTCACGGAGGGGCCCAGTCTAAGACCGGACCCTCTTGGAAACCAAAGCCACTGCCGCGTCTTCATCCAGAAGACATCGTCATCATCCTGAAGCCCCGGGTGACCGTCGCTCTCAGGGATGTCTACCAACATGGCGAGCTGGGAGCAGCGTTCGCGGACTACCTGGGCGCCAAGGCCGCAGCATCCCTCAGCCTGCTCCCCATATGGGAGAAAAACCTGATCGTCGCAGGCACCAGAGAGCCGCACGTCGCGGACAAGCTTCTGCGGGATTTTCAACTAACCGCACCGAAGGGTCAGCTCTCCATGTACGGCCAGTTGAAACTCACTGGAGACGTGTGCCGCGGCGTCATCACCGTGGCCAAGCACGAGACCAGTGAGTCCCTCCAAAACAAGGTCCAGTGGCGTGCTGGAGAGCTTGCCGATATCCGCAAGCTTGGCAAATCCGACGTCGCGTCGCTCACCTTCGTGGGAAAAGTGGTGCCGCGATATGTGCATTACAACTCTGAGGTGACCCTTGTGCGTCCGTACAAGAGAACCATTCCGGCCTGCGTGCGGTGCGGCACTGTGGGACACCGAGCAGACACCTGCCCCTGCCCGGATGAAAAGTGCGGCCTGTGTGGCCAAACGGCGCCGACCGTCGACGGAGTCAAGGCGCAGCATGAATGCAGTCTGTCCTGTGCAGTCTGTGGGCAAGCCCACGCTACCAACTCCCGCGACTGCACGGGAAAATTCCGGCAGCCCAAGGTGCATGGCCCCAAGGCTAAGCGCCCAGAGGTGCCAAAAAACCAGCGATCTGGCAAGCAGCCAAGTCATTCAAAACCAGGTGCCGGTGGCGGAACGCCGCGTGGTGCTCACGGCACCGACCACAAGACATCGTCACCTTCTTCACCGTCGGTGAAACCAGCGCCCGGGAAGAAGACGGCGCCTCCACCGCCCAGCGGCAGAGACACTGGCCACTTCCCGGCCCTCAAGACAATTGGCGCTGCCGACGCCCGGGCATCAGCGCCTCAACACCACAAACAGGTGAGCAGCTGGGCTGAGATCGCCTCCTCTTCCTCCCATCCCTCACCCTCCCCCGTAACCGTCTCCGCACTCGACGCGGAATACAAAAAACAGATAGACGTGCTCCGGGCACAGAATGAGCTTTTGCTCAACAAAATTCAGAATTTAGAATCAAAATTGGCGTCCGCCGCACCGAGCCCGCAGAACTCGGACGCAATGGAGAGCGACGCGGAGATCTCGCCTGCCCTCGTGACAGCCATCTCTGCGATGGAGGAGCGCTTAACCTCTAA
Source organism: Amblyomma americanum (assembly GCF_052857255.1). NCBI lineage: Eukaryota > Metazoa > Arthropoda > Arachnida > Ixodida > Ixodidae > Amblyomma > Amblyomma americanum. Next base: position 157,226,161 of record NC_135503.1, read on the forward strand.
ATTGCGATATATGATCGAGACCGCCATGGACCAGATCTTGACAAAGGTCAAATCTGCCGTCCCCGCGGTGGTCTCAAAACACATCTCGGACAACCCCCGCCTCCTCCGTCGGACGGGACCCATTAGGGACGTATCCCGCCCTTCAAAATTCACCCGTCTGATTATTGATTCGGACAATGAGGACAACTGCCCCGCTCCTTCCGTCATCACCCCCTTGATGGCGCAAGTAGCTGGCTCTGAGGCAGCCAATCCCTCCTCCTCCCCCCCAAGAATTTTAAATCATGGCGAGACACCTTAATCAAAAGAATTCCGCTATCTCCAATTCGGCCATGTCAACTTCAATAACACAGTGGAACTGTAGAGGCTTTAAGGACCGCACTAAGCGGGCCAATTTCCGCCTCTACCTTGAAAATTTCGAGTCCTTACCAGCCGTGGTTGCCCTCCAAGAGCCAGGCCTGGGCGCCACAATTTCAAATTACACGACGTTCCAACAGGATCCCGCGTCTTGTATTCTTGTCCACAAAGACTACAGAGCAAATCTAGTGGATCTCGACCTCCCACTAGAGTACTCTTGTGTAATGGTGACCCTCCTACCAGTCCGCCGCAGGGACCCACCGTTGCATATACTCAACGTGTACTGCTCTCTCAAACTAAAGCGAGTGACTTTTGCGGACCTCTTTAGCCGCGCGCTAAGAGTAGCGGGCCGCGATCCCCTGCTTATTGTGGGCGACTTTAACGCTCCCAGTCAGCAATGGGGGTATCGCAAGGAGGAGTCACGCGGGCGTAAGCTGGCGGAGCTTGCGTCCACGTTGGGCCTCACCCTCCACACGGACCCTGTCCACCCAACCCGGCTAGGAAATTCCGTGACACGGGATACGTGTCCGGACTTAACCTTCACTCGCAACATACAACACGCAGACTGGCTCAACACCGAGGAGACCCTCGGTAGCGACCACTGCATCATTAACACTACACTACGCACACGCCCCCTCAAGCGTCCCAGAACACAAGCCCATATCCCAGATTGGACGAAATCGAGGCAAAATTTTAACTCACTTGATAATACACCCATTTCCGCGCAAGGCTACACAGCATGGTCCCAACAGCTGCTGGCACACCTTTCCTCGCATGAAACACACATCCAGCTCTCAGAGGCGGTCACGGACGTGGATAACCACCTGCTACACCTCTGGGAAGCCCGTCGCAACCTCGTCCGCCGTTGGCGACGCCAGAAACACAACAGAAAGCTTAAAGCTCGAATTGCCGAGCTTACCCAGAAAGCGGCAGAGTACGCGGCTGAACTCGCCGACTCCAACTGGGTAGATAGATGCAACACGGCCGCGCGACAAATGTCCAGCCGAAACACTTGGCGTCTCTTTCGAGCCCTACTCGACCCAACCCAAACACGAACCGAAACACAAAAACATTTGCAGCGAGCCATGCACCATTTTCCTGGCAACACGACTCAACTGGCACAGAAACTTCGGGGCCAGTATCTGTGTACAGCCCAAGACCCCCGTGGATCTGCGTACTCTTATGCAGGCAGAGAGAACACGGAGCTGGATCAACCTTTCCAGCTCCATGATCTGCGGGCGGCTCTCGCCAAAATGAAACGGGGCACTGCGCCAGGACGGGATAAGGTCACCGTCAAGCTTTTGACGAACCTGCCCGACTTGGCATACCAGGCCCTCCTGGAATACGTCAATGCGATTTGGCGCGGGGACACCCCCCTGCCAATCGAATGCAAAACGGCTTTGGTGACTTTTATTCCTAAAGCTGGCAAGCCAATTGACACAGATAACCTCCGCCCCATATCTCTCACCTAATGTGTGGGCAAACTAATGGAGACGATGGTGCGGGATCGGTTATCTAGATATCTTGAACACAAACAAGTCTTTGCGAGCACCATGTTCGGATTCCGCCCACACAGATCCGCACAGGATGTCCTCCTGCAACTCAATCGGGAAGTCCTTGACCCCGTCGAATGCCCCCATAATGACCGGGTAGTACTCGCCCTGGATCTTAAAGGGGCATTTGACAATGTAACACATGAGATCATACTCACTAACCTAAGTCACACCGACTGTGGCCTCAACACATTCCAATACATAAGCCAATTTTTAATGGATCGTCAATCCTACATTCGAATTCAAGATAGAGACCATGGTCCTTACCTACTCGGCACGCGGGGAACCCCTCAAGGCGCGGTACTTTCCCCGCTGCTCTTTAATCTGGCCATGATGCACCTGCCGGCCCAGCTGAGTGGTGTCGCCGGCGTGCAGCACGCCCTGTACGCCGATGACATCACTCTGTGGGCCACACAGGGCAGCACAGGAGACATTGAAACCAGCCTGCAAACAGCGGCGACGATAGTAGACCGCTACGCCCGCCGCTGCGGTCTTCAATGTTCCCCTCAAAAATCGGAATTTGTGCACCTCCGCCCCTCACAGAAGTGCACAACTAAAATATCTCTCTCTCTTGAGAGCGGTCCCATACGCGAAAGTGATGAGATACGGGTACTCGGACTCTACATCCACAAACACTGGCGGCCAGACACTACATTGGCCAAACTCCGTAAGGTGGGGGACCAGGTGGGCCGCATGGTCCGCCGGGTTTCCAACAAACGCGGAGGGTTACGAAGTAAGGATGCCTTGCGGCTGGCAAACGCCTTCGTAACTAGTCGAATTCTCTATTCGACTCCTTATCTCCACCTACGGAAACAAGAGGAGGACGCCCTTGAGGTCATCCTTCGCAAAATTGTTAAACGTGCCCTTGACCTCCCCATCACTACTTCGAACAGCCGGCTTATGGCTCTTGGGGTGGTGAACACTTTCCGGGAGCTCCGGGAGGCGCACCTTACAAACCAGTACACGCGCCTGTCGCTAACGGAGTCGGGTCACCGCCTTCTTGCTCGACTCCATATCCAACACACCCCTCCAATGGAAGACAGGTTTCGCATCCCGGAACTGTGGAGACGTGCCCTCCACGTGCGGCCTCTTCCAGCAAACATGTCACACGAAGACCATAATGGTCGGCGCCTGGCACGAGCGGAAGCGCTAGCCCGATATTATGGCAACAAAACAGGTGTCTACTACGTGGACGCCTCCGGCCCTCACCACGGGGGATGGTACACGGCCGCGGTAGTTCACAACAGCAACACAGTTAACGGCCTAACTTTCAGAGCCCGCAGTGTAACACAAGCACAAGAGGTCGCGATTGCTCTCGCGGCCTCACATTCCAATTCAAAATACATAATCACCGACTCGCGAGGGGCCTGTCGGAACGTCGAACAAGGCTGCACTCCCTTCCTAGCCTATCGAATATACCAAAATTGCATACGGGATACGGACCCCGCACACCGTTACCTCATATGGGCCCCTGCTCATCAGGGGTTGGCAGGAAACGAGGCAGCAGACGCAGCCGCCCGCGCGCTCTCTCACCGGGCTGTTTACTCCTCCCTATCCGATCAGGAACCCGATTTTAATCCGGTCTATACATTCAAAGATATTACAACATATCAAAATTGTCATCGCCTTTACCCTAGTCCATGTAAAGGCCTGAAGAAGGCGGATGAGCGGCTCCTTCTCCGCCTTCTCACCAATACATTGCTGTGCCCGGCAGCGCTAAAACATTTTGACCCCTCCTTTAGTGGCAGCTGCCCACACTAGTGCAGTGTCCTCTTACACCTATCACATGGTTTGGGCCTGCCCCTCCAACCCCGCTATTCCCCCCATCCCCAACCCAACCCGGGAGGACTGGGAGGCGACCCTGCTCGGCTGCCACGACTTACAGGCCCAACAAGCCTTAGTCGGGCGCGCCCGGGCGGCGGCAACCGCCACTGGGGTCCCATACTAGGGACCTCCACCTAGTGCTTGTACGGATCGGTCCCTTACGGGCTGATCCAAACATACCTCCTATTGATCCGTAATAAATGTTTTCACCACCACCACCACCACTCTCCTCTCCTCCCACGTTGGTCGTCCATTTACACCTATCGTGTGGGTTGGCTCCTGCGGACTTTTTATGGAATTTCTTTCTTTCCACTTCTTGGTGCGTGCCTGCAATGTCCAACATTTGTTTTATTTTTCTCGTTTCTTTCGTTTTTTTTTCGTTTTTTTCTGTTCTCGCTATGAGTTTTAATTTTCCTTTTTCATTTATCCAAGCAAACTTGGATCATTGCAGCCGCGCCACGGGAGTTTTAGTGTCAAGGGTCGAGGAGGGCAATTTTGATTTTGCCCTCATTTCCGACCCTAACGTAAAAGGCAGTAACATTCCTTCCGTTCCGCAGGAGTGGGCTTTGTTTTCTCTTACCACTGCCCCCCGATGCGCGGTCCTCGCTCGGCAGCCGCGCGTAGACTTTTTCCTCATTTTGGTCTCTGAGTGCGTCGTTGCCATACGGTGCGCAAACCGTTCGGCATCGTTTTTATTGATTAGCGTTTACGCTCCGCCGCACTCTCCGATGACTCCGGTCTTCGGAGAGATTTCTGCGGCGTTGGCTTTGGCATCTGAAATTCCGGCTATCGTTGCTGGGGACTTCAATGCGAAGCACGACGTGTGGGGTCCGGACCTCTGCGATGTGCGGGGGGGGGGGGGGGGCGACCTTTTGTGCTTTGCGTCGGGGGCGGACCTCCTCGTCCTCAACGATCCATCCTCACCTCCCACATATTCCAACAAGTACACCGACAGTTGGATTGACGTTACCCTAGCCAGTCCGGTGCTTGCGCTGGCGGGCTTTAGCTGGTCGGTGGCCGCAACAGACTCCTTATCGGAACATAAACACATTGAAGTTCGCTTTGGCGCCGGCGACGGGCCTCGCGATAGGGTTTTAACCTCTCGTGGGGCGGCCCGCGTCATTGCCGCGATAGAAAGACATCATTTTTTTTCTGCGGTTGTTGGTTGCGACCTCGGTTCTGGTGCCGCGCTGGATCTCGTGGTCCAACGTTTTCACGCTGTCTTCGATCGCGAACGCCGCCGTTATTCCTCCGCCCGAAGGACGCCTTCCTTGCGACGAGAGCGCGCGTCGTGGTGGACGGACGACCTGGCCCTCGAGCGCAAGCGCGTGCGTGCGCTGAGGAGGCGTTTTCAGCGCACGCGCGACGCTTCGATGCGAGCCATTCACAGGGCAGCCTTCAGCGGGGCCCTGGCCCTGTACAGAAACCGTGTCGCGGCTGCGATGGAGGCGGCCGCGCGCGAGCTTGACCGCGAGGCCACTCTCCAAAATCTTTACGGGCGGCCTTTCAGGAGGGCGTTCGGTCGTCTGCGGGGACCGCCTTTGACACTCCGGTCTTGCGACCGGACGGAGACTTGACGGATTCCGTTTTGGCGACGGCCGCGGTCCTCCTGGAATCGCAGGTCCCGTGACAACATGGAGTCGGACGCGCCCGAGCACGTGGCATTGCGCGCAGTGGCGGCCCGTCCTTTTTTGGGGGGTCCCGACGACGTACCTTTTACGTTTGGTGAGGTCGAGTTGGCGATCTCCTGCACCAAACTAGGGACGGCCTCGGGCCTAGACGGGATCAGCCCTCGCGTGCTGCGTGCACTCTGGTCGGCTCGGTCCGACTTTTTCATGTTTATTTTTAATACCGCGCTCCGCCTCGGTCACTTCCCCCGAATCTGGCGGCGGGGAAGAATTATCTCCGAACCCGACCGCGGCGGCTGCGTTTTTATGGAGGAAAAACGCTAAGGCGCCCGTGTGCTGTGCGATGTCAGTGCACGTTAAAGATCCCCAGGTGGTCGAAATTATTCCGGAGCCCTTCACTACGGCACCTCTCTCTTCCTTTCTTCTTTCACTCTCTCCTTTACCCTTCCCTTACGGCGCGGTTCAGGTGTCCAACGATATATGAGACAGATACTGCGCCATTTCCTTTCCCCCAAAACCAATTATTAATTATTATTAATTATCTTCTTTTTGAAGCCCGGTCCGCCGGCCGAGGCCCCCGCGTCGTATCGGCCGATTGTAATTAATTCGGTCGTCGGAAAGGTGTTGGAGAGGCTCCTTTACGATCGCCTATACCATTTCCTGTCTCGTTGTGGATTGCACCACAAAGCTCAATTCGGTTTCACGAGGGGTCGGGGGGCTGTTCAGGCCCTCCATGCTCTAGTTTCCAAATTGCGGCAGCTGCTGGACGCCGGTCTGCACGCGCTGCTTATTTCCATAGATTTTCAGGGGGCATTTGACAGTGTGTGGCATCCCCTGGTCCTGAGTTCGCTTGGTGACTGGGGGTGCCCGAGGAACCTCTGCGCGTTGCTCCGGTCGTTTCTTTCTGACCGAGAGGTGGTTTTCCGCTGTTTCGCGGGAGACGCGGTCGCGCGTCCCACCTTGGGTAGCCCGCAGGGATCCCCACTGTCTCCCCTGCTGTGGAATGTCGTAGTGCGTGGCCTTTTGGCGGTGGGTATGCCGGAGAGTGTGTCGCTCCAGGCGTATGCCGACGACGTCGTCGTTCTGGTGCCTGGAGCTGGGAGGAAGGAGCTTGAGCGTTTGGCGGACGATGCGCTCGGTCGAGTTGCTGCGTGGGCGAGAGGGGCGAGAATTACGCTCTCACGCGACAAGACGGTGTGCGTGCTCATTTCTCCTCGGAGGGGAATGGGTCGCACTATGCCTGCTGTTCACCTTGACGGTGCCCGCCTGTCTTTCAGGCCTGCCGTCAGGGTGCTCGGCGTCGTCTTTGATCGCACCCTCTCATTCATTCCCCACGCAGAGAGGCTCAAGGAGCGTGCCGAGACGCTTTCTGCCCGCTTGGCGACTTTCTTCCGCATAAGCGGCACACCGGCGCCTGCTCGTCTGAGGGCGCTTTACCGCCAGGTCGTGCTGCCAACGCTCGCCTATGCATCGCCCGTTTGGTGGACTGAGCGTCCCCACTCCGGTCTGTGCTCACGCTTAGTGTCGGTGCAGCGGTCCCCGCTTTTGGTGCTGGCGGGGGCCTATTCCACAACGAGCACGCGGGCGTTGCAGATTCTTCTGCACGCCCCACCCTTGGCGATTGACCTTAACAGGTTAAACGCGGAGTTCGACCTCTTCTCCCGTCGGCAGGATGTAGCTTTCGGGAGGAGGTCCTTCCGTGCTGTCGAGGTCGAGGAGCCCTTCGACAGTTCCGCTCGGCACCCTTCGGAGGCTGTATATTTCCCGCGCAGTCGTTTGGATGTGGAGGCGTCGACGGCTGCGGCGTTGTTGCCGGCGCATCACATCTACACCGACGGTGCTTACACCTCCGTCTCTGCGGGCGCTGCTTTTGTGGCGTTCGGCTTGCGCGGTCGCCTTCGGGCGGTCGGCCGTTTTCGGGTGGAGGGTGCGACCTCTGCCTACGCTGTGGAGCTGGTAGCCTTTACGGAGACGGTCACCTTCGCGCGGTCGCTTCCGGGTGCGGCGCCGGTTTACTTTTATACAGATTGTCAGGCAATATTATCGGCTTTGGCTACATACGCCACACGAGATTACAACATTGACAAATTTAAATCAAACCTTTTGGCCCTAAAGTCTGCTAGACCGTTTAAACTTTTTCACGTGCCGGGATATTCCGATGCCCTCGGCAACGAAATTGTAGATGTTGTGACCTCGCGCGCGAGCTTGTCGCCGCGGGTGAAGCGCGTGCTGCGCTCTAGGGCCTCTGTTCGCGCCGCTTTTCGCGAGGTCGTTCGTGCCAGGTGGGCCGTGTGGTGGCGCGATTACAACGAGGGTACCGAGATTTTTTCTTGGGTGCCCGACGTTTTTTTTATTCCACTATCATTTTCGCCCTCCCGCCCTCTCGTCTCTCTTGTGACCAGTCACGGCCGTTTTCCTGTCTATTTACCTCGATTTAGAATTGCCCCTTCTCCAGGGTGTCCTTGCGGAGCCTCTGAGGGAAGCGTCTTACATTATTTAACGCAGTGTCCTATAACGCGTGATGCGGTGGCCAGGTTGCCCGGTCACGGAAAACAGCCTTCTGCAGCACTTTGGCGCAGATGGCTTGACGATCGCCGTGCGTCTGCGATCTTGTGCAAGATTGTCTCCATTATTAGTGAGAAAATTCCTGATTACGTCCGAGGGCGACGTTAGCGCTCTTTTGGTTTTTTTTTTATGTTGCCTGGCCGCCGGTCGGCCGTTCGCGCCACCACGTGGTTTGCTCGGGGGTTGGACGACGTTTCTTTCGACGGCGGCCCTCGTAACTCCGGCCAAACTTTCTTTCGAGGGCGCGTCCTCGAGGCGCCCTCTTCACTTTGGCCTCAAAGGCCCTCGTCGGCGAGGGTTTTTTCTGATTTTCCCCGTGTGTTTTCCCGGGTGCGTCCATGGGAGCCTCCGCGGGATTTTAAATGTTTTCCCCGGCGCGTCCATGGGAGACTCCACCGGATTTCTTTTCTTCTTTTTTGTTTTTTGTTTTATGCTTATATGTTTTGTATGTGTGGTTTCTTTTTTTAATTGTTTTTTTTGTGATGTTCTTTTTGTATATTATAATTATTGTTTTATTTTTATTTTGTTTTTTTTACTTATTATTTTTTTATTTATTTATTCTTATTCCCGCGGCATTGTGGTTTTTCTGGGGAGCTTTTCTGGCCACTTGAGGTAGGCGAATTATTATCGCCCGCTCCTCCAGGAACCACATGCCGCGGTTTTATGTGTGTGTGATTGTATGTGTGTGTGTGTGTGTATGGTTTTTCTTTCTTTTCTTTCTCTTTTTTTATTTCTTTTTTCATTTTGTTCTTGTCTGTGTGTGTGTGTGTTTGATTTGGAATTTTTGTTTTTTCCCCATTTTTGCTCTTCTCATTTTATTTTAAATTTCTCTTTGGGCAGGAATTTTTCTGTTCTCCTTTTCTCCTTTCGTGTCTTAGTCTTTTATCTTTTGCAGATCTCTTCTACTGTTCATCTCCTGCCCGTCTCTTCATTATCTTGTATTTCAACTCTTCACTTTCATCTTTTTCTTTCTTTCTGTGTCTACTTGTCCTTTCTTTTTCTTTTGGGCACCCTCATTCTGAATTAAAATAAATTTTCATCAATAAATCAGCTCGCGCGGGGATTTTTCATGCCTTTGTGCTCGTTGCGCCCTTAGTACACCGTTTCAGTTACCGTGCCCACCACGTTTTTTTTTAAATTGGTTTTTCCACTAAATTAAACTTTGGCCAATTGGGCCCTGTTCATTTTTTTTTTTAATTGGTTTAAGCCTGGTGATGCTTCTGCAGGTACAGGTTACTTCTCATTTCCACTTTATTTTTGACATTGCTTTCCTCCATTTAACCGGGAATGAGACTTCGATTGGGGCAGTACATCTGTCAAACGGTAACGCAGGTGTCCTAAGGCGAGCTCAGAGAGGACAGAAACCTCGCGTAGAGCAAAAGGGCAAATGCCCCTCACAAACTTAACGAAAGGCCGCCGGAACGGCCCAATAATCTGGCAGAGTGAACAAGAGCAAGCATTCCAAGCGGTCAAGAGTGCACTAGCAACTCTGGCTGTTTTATGCCCGCCAGATCTGTCCAAGCCTTTCATTCTATCAACCGACGCGTCCCAGGAGGCAATCGCAGCATGCCTAGCGCAGAATGAAGATGGAAGAGAATACCCAATTGCCTTCTTGAGCAAGACGTTGAGCGAATCTCAAGTGAAGTGGTCGACGATTGAAAAAAGCGTTCGCTGTGGTATGGGCATTGGATCAGGTGAGCACATGGGTACTTGGAGCGGAGGTGCATGTCAGGACGGATCATAACCCTCTGCAGTATGTGGCCACGGCCGCATCGAGCAGTGCACGGCTTACGAGGTGGGCGTTGTCGTTGCAAAAGTACATCACGGTTCAGCATATAAAAGGGGGCCACAACGGGCTTGCGGACGTGCGCTCTCGCATTCAAACCTAACATGAGGGGAAAAAAGGGGGGGGGGGGATTTTGTTCCCCTGAGCACAGAGCATGAGAGCAGTGATGTTCGAGGCTCGCCTCGGTGGACTGTTGTTGATTTTCTGTTTATTTTCATGCATGCTGTTTGTATATTCTGCCTTCACTTTAAATATGCGATCATGTGGCGTACAGTGTGGTGTGTAGCAGTGTATCTTGCTTTCATGTACTTGCATGCCTGTATTCTTTTTCGGAGTGATTCTCGAGGGGAAGATTTAGTGCATTCTCGCACTCGAGAGAGGTGTGGCGTCCTGAGCCAGCCTAGGGGAAAGCTTGTTTTTTTTTTCGAACTGGCAAAAAAAATGGAGGGGAAAGAATGGAGAAGAAGAGGGGAGGTGTCACGGACACAGCTGGCGTACGTCATGGTAAGGCGTGAGGAGGGCCGCCGAAGGGGAGCAGGGGAACGCGCCGATAAAAAGGAGAGGCTCTCAGGGCGGCGTCGCGCGCGAGTGTCGGGAGCCTCGGCCTAAGCGAGGGGGAATGGTCCGATCAGACGCATGTGTCGTAAAGGGTTTCTCTGCGCCCGTTGTGGCATGTTTCTAGTTAGCCACGGCAGCTTGCTCGTTGGGCCAGCGCCGGAGGCGAGTGGGTATCCGGGCGCCCTAGGCTAGAGCGGCTAACAGGACGCATGTGTCGTAAATGGTTTTTCACCCCTCGTTGTGGCATTTTTCTAGTTAGCCATAGAAGCTTGCAGCGAGCCGTGTGTTCGATATTTTGTGCTTTTCTTTTGTGTTACAAGGCGTGTGTTTTATATTGCGCGCTTTTCTTTTGTGTTGTGATATGCTGCGTGCGAAATGTGGCGGGAAAGTCACCTATTGGCTGAGGGTGTAGTTTTGGTGGGAGGACAAGGGGATGGGTGCGCGCTAAGGAGAGCGCGGGAGGTTGGTGGGTGGCAGCCAGACAGATCGGTCGTGTGCGGCCGGTGGTGGTCCCGGGGTCGCGGAGTTGGAGAAGCGAGTTCCTTGAGCGGCGGCCGGGCGGGTTGGCCGTGTGGTGGCCGACGGTGGACCGCAGTCGCGAGAGTGTTGGAGTTTTGTCTTTTTTTAGTTAAAGTGGAGAGGCCGAAATCTGTCGGCATATGTAAATAAGTTTTGTAAATATTGTAATAAATTTTTGAGGAAAGCCTTTCCAAGTGCCAACGTCAGAAGACCTGCACGCCTGTCTCAAACTCACCAGTCTCGAAGTACGTCCCCCCGGGTCACTCACGAGACCCGCACTCTACCACTCCACGTCAACATCTGGGTGCAACAACATCGCCGAACAAGAGAGAGGAGGGAAAAAAATTCGTGACTGGCCAGGTCTACTGAGCCGGAGTACTGAGTTCGAATCCCACCCGCGGCGGCGGCCGCCTTCAGATGGAGGCGAAACGCAGAAGACGCCCGTGTGTTGTGCGATGTCCGTGCACATTGCAGATCCCCAGGTGGTCGAAATTACCCCTAAGACCTCCACGAGGCACCTCTTCCCCCCACCCTTCCTTCAGTCCCTCACTTATCCCTTCTCTCAAGGCGCCGTTCGGGTGCCCACCTAGATATGTGACACAGTTTTAATTCCTATAAAATTATCTAATCACGCGAACAACCTGGACACATTTCTTATTGTGTAAATAGTTTGTATATATTACTTCTTCTCCTATTTTCTCTTCCTGTCCCCTCACCTCTTTAAATTAATTTCTCCATTCTTCCTGCTGTTCTTTATTTCCGCTGCCCCAGCTCAGGTGCTTCAGTATCGATGGCAGATGCCGGGGCTAGGAAAGATCTTTTCCTTCCTTAATATTATTTCAATAAAACAAACCACTACCACCACCACCTTCCCGGGTTCACCCGCCATGGTGGCTCAGTGGTTAGGGCGCTCGGCTACTGATCCGGAGTTCCCGGGTTCGAACCCGACCACGGCGGCTGCGTTTTTATGGAGGCAAAACGCTAAGGCGCCCGTGTGCTGTGCGATGTCAGCGCACGTTAAAGATCCCCAGGTGGTCGAAATCATTCCGGAGCCCTCCCCTACGACACCTATTTCTTCCTTTTTCCTTTCACTCATTCCCTTATCCCTTCCCTTACGGCGCGGTTCAGGTGTCCAACGATATATAAGAAAGATACTGCGCCATTTCCTATTATTATTATTATTATATTATTATTATTATTATTATTATTATTATTATTGTTATTATTCCCCGGTTCGAACTCAATCGCGGTGGCTGCGTTTTTATGAGGAAAAACGCTAAGGCGCCCGTATGTTGTGCGATGTCAGCGCACGTTTAAAGATCCCCAGGTGGTAGAAATTATTCCGGAGCCCGCCACTACGGCACCCCTTTCTTCCTTTCTTCTTTCACTCTCTCCTTTATCCCTTCCCTTACGGCGCGGTTCAGGTGTCCAACGATATCTGAGACAGATACTGCGCCATGTCCTTCCCCAAAAACCAATTATTATTATTATTATTATTATTATTATTATTATTATTATTATTATTATTATTATTATTATTATTATTATTATTATTATTATTATTATTATTATTACTACCACGGGAGCTGGGACATGCTCCTCGGCCTCTGAGCTGGCTGTGGTGCGAGTTTATGCCGCCTCCTCGTCCTGCCACGGGCGTTAATTTTATCATAGCCCTAACATATATTTTGACGGTAGCTAGATCCATCCCAGTTCATAGTAAGCGAGCGCTCGTTTTCTTTTTAAAATTGACAAACCACTCCTTTTTAGCAGCTGTGCTTATACATGATTTGCTACTCATGTGTCTTTACTATTCGCACATATTGGACACACCCGTGAGAGGCCTTTATACGGATTCCTTAAAAACTTGCAGACACCTTAATTTTGTAACTGTGCGCTTTTATCTATATTACCTGTATAGCCTCTCCAGAAGTCAGATGACTCATGTAATTACTCAATATGTTTCCTATACTGCTATATCGGCTACCTTTTCTGGAGTTTCTTGACGAAAGTGTTTTAAAACCTGTTATGCGAATATGCATTTCATGTGCTGCAAAAACATTCTTCTTCAAACTACACACATCGACGCTGCCTGTCAAGGCATGGCTTCATGCTAAGGAGATGTTGGTGCCACGGACGGCGAATTGCCGCCTGTGAAATATGCCAGAGACCACTGACCATTGTTTTATTCTGTGGAGTGACGCTAAGTTCTTCTGAGCCGCATTACAACGAACACTTAAGGGCATTAATATCGCACCTTACAGTATCCATTTCTCCCATGAGATTTATTTAAATTGATGGGACTACTTATACTTCGTTTCATACATCAGGCGCAACGCAGTCAAACCTAGCGCTCCTGTTCGCGCTACCAGCATCCGCGACCAAAAAGTAGAGCGCTCCTTTTGGTGAGCAAAACATGGTAAATCATTTGCTTGCAGGCTTATTACATCACACATTTGTCATCAGCTTGATTAAATGCATCCTTATTGCTGACGACACGCGGTCACTTTCTCGTGCCTAAGACCACTCCACCACAGAACAAGCTTGGAGTAACACGCCTCCCTTTATTTTCCCGTGCGGACTACTTCTGTACCCTTCGCAGCGTTGCACCTGATGTACAAACTTTGTCCGTAAAGTTCCGAGACTGAGACCATTAAAAAAAATGCGTCTAACATTGAAATCATTTGTGCAGCACCCCTTCGAAATAGTCTCTTTCTCAGTCTACACACAGCTTCCAGCGCTTCTTGAGGTCTTGGAAAAAGCTGGAAAACGCTTCTTTTGGAAGGGCTCTCAGCTCTTTTGTCATGGCGTCTTGAATGGACTTCACGCTTCCCATTCAGCGGCATTTCAGGGCTCTCTTCACACGAGGAAACAGGAAAAAAACGTATGGGGAGAGATTAAGCGAGTATGGCGGATGGAGAAGTACAGTAATGATGTGCTTGACGAGAAATTTTCTCTCGCTGAGAGCAGTGTGCGGCTTTGCGTTATCGTGGAGAAGACTCCATTCTACAGATGCCCAAATGTCAGGGCGACGGCGTCACAGTGCATCATGCATGTGTTGAAGCACGCGGATATAAAACTCCTGATTCACCGTCTGCCCTTGTGCGACGAACTCGTGGTGTATGACACATCTGGCATCGAAAAAAACTATCAGCATCATCTTTGTTTTGGTCTTCTGTCATCGCACCTTTCTCGACGCCGGAAAGCTTGTGGACCGCCATTCGGCGCTCTGCCTCTTTGAAGATCGTATTGAAAACACCATGTTTCGTTTTCAGCAATGATGCTCTCAACGAATGCAGCATCCTTCTCTGCCTCGGAGAGTAAATCAGCACTCACTGATGTCCGCGTGTCCTTCTGGTACTGTGTGAGGGAGTGCGGCACAAGTCTGGCATTCAGCTTTCGTTTCCCCAAGTTCTCCCGCAAAATTTGGTGACCTGTTGCCCTACTAATATCGAGAGCATCTGATAGCATGGGGACTGTAATGGTGCGGTCTTGCTGTACGATTTTCCTGATCCGAGCCACGTTGCTTTCATTCTGTGAGGTTGAAGGGCGCCCCTGCCTTGTGTCGTCATCCACCGACGTTCTCCCCGAAACGAACCTCTTGTGCCACTCAAAAACTCGCGCCCGCGATAATGTCTCCTTGCCGTAAGCGTCACGAAGGAGCTCATACGTCTGTGTGGCTTGGCTGTCTTGCCAAGCTTCCCACAAAATTGTATATTTACACGCTGTTCGAGGAGGACGTCCATCTTTCCACATTCACTCACAGCAGAATGCGCAAACGATTAGTGACGTATTTTCTACATGTAGTGCCATCTAGCGGCTGCCACAGCAATTAACACGAAATGGTTCAGGTTAGCCAGAAGAGATGGCGCTACACATACGCACCAACTAGAGTCACTGGATAAAATTATCCAGTGACTCCAGCACCAACTAGGGCCACTGCACCGCCGGGATAAGAATTGCACGGTCCGCCATCATGTTCCAAGCTGTGCGGGAAAGCCACCGCTCGTACGTGCAGAGGCTGCGTTCATGGGCTCGCTGTGTAGAGCGCTCGGGCTTGTTTTAAAGCGAACGCTTTACTACTCCAGCCAGCTAGCCATTTCGACTCGTCGCGCCGTATTCCGTATGTCATTTGCGTGGCCCACGAACGACCTTGAGCCGCCGTTGCCTAGCAACACTGCAGCCGCGCTCCAACAGATGGCGCCGCCATCGACGCCGCTGCCATCGCCGCTCGCTTCACCAGATGTGCTCCGCTAGGGTAGAGGGATATATATATATATATATATATATATATATATATATATATATATATATATATATATATATATACTGTAGGGGTGTGTTTATTCGGTGAACCCAGATGATTCCAGCCGCTCAGGGGAGACTCGCAGCGAAGCGTCAGGCGTGGCGAAAGAGCAAGGCAGCGAACAACTTCTTCGTCCTTGAGAGCGGCAGCACGCGACGCATGTCAGTGGTTATATCGATGAAGATTACCACACTACAGTTTCCCCCCGGGCAGAGAAGGAGCCATCCTGGCGACTCATGGTGCCGAAAGGACAGACGGATCGTAGTAGGGCTTGATGCGGTCCACATGAACTATTTCGCGTCCACGGCGACGCAAGTCCGCAGATGGCGTAACGGGCTCAACTACGTAGTTCACAGGAGATGTTTTTTGAAGCACTCGGTATGGACCGTGATACCGAGCAAGAAGCTTCTTTGACAGGCCGGCGGTTGTGGCAGGAACCCAGAGCCACACCAGGGAGTTGGGCGCATATGAAGGCGCCTCACCAGTGTCACGATGGTGTTTTTGTTGCCATTGATTTTCCTTTGTGAGCGAACGAGCGAGCTGACGGCATTCTTCTGCATACTGGGCGGCGTCCGAGAGTGGCGTCGATTCAGAAACATCAGGGCGGTAGGGAAAAAGCGCGTCCATTGTGCAGGTTGGCTCGCGCCCGTAAAGAAGAAAAAAGGGAGAGAATCCAGTGGTGGTCTGTATCGCAGTGTTGTACGCGTAGGTTACGAAGGGAAGAACGTGGTCCCAGTTGGAATGAGCGTCGTTGACGTACATGGCCAGCATGTCACTCAGAGTACGGTTGAAGCGTTCTGTCAGGCCATTCGTCTGAGGGTGGTAAGAAGTAGCGGTGCGATGAATGATGCGACATTCTTTCAGTAGGGCCTCGAGAGCGTCGCACAAGAAAACGCGTCCGCGGTCACTGAGCAGTTCCTTCGGAGTCCCGTGGCGAAGAATCAAGTTGTTGAGAATGAACAAAGCAACGTCTCTTGCAGAGGCAGAGGGTAACGGTGATGTTTCAGTGTAGCGAGTCAGATGGTCTACTGCCACAATAATCCACCGGTTTCCAGCAGGAGTAGTCGGAAGAGGGCCATAGAGATCTATGCCAACGCGGTCAAACGGACGAGCAGGGCAGGGTAACGGCTGCAACGAAACAGAGGACTTCTGAGGAGTTTTTCGGCGTTGACAAGATTCGCAAGCGCGCACGAAATGTCTTACGAAGCGGTACATTCCACGCCAGTAAAATCGCAGACGTAGGCGTGTGTAGGTTTTCAATACGCCACCGTGAGCACATTGTGGGTCACCATGGTACGCAGCACAAATGTCGGCGCGGAGATGACGCGGGATGACTAGAAGCCACTTCCGTCCATCAAGCAAATAATTGCGGCGATAGAGAAGACCGTCACGAATGGAGAAGTGGTGTGCTTGGCGGACGAGCGCTTTGGAGGAATGACCGGGAGTAGGACTTGAGAGAAAATTCAAAAGTGCATTGATCCAGGGGTCATTCCGCTGCTCGGTAGCCATGTCGATAGTTGTAAGAGTCGACATATCGTAGGCACAGACGTGGTCAGACGAATTATCTCTAGGCAATGGCGAGCGGGAAAGAGCATCCGCGTCCGTATGCTTCAGCCCTGATCGATAAATGACATGAATGTCAAACTCCTGGAGACGAAGAGCCCAGCGAGCAAGGCGACCGGATGGGTCTTTCAGAGAGGCAAGCCAGCACAAAGCGTGGTGATCGGTCACAACGTAAAACGGTCGACCATACACATAAGGACGAAATTTTCCGATAGCCCAAATAATGGCCAAACATTCCCTTTCTGTGACTGAATAATTAGATTCTGCCTTTGTCAATGTTCGGCTGGCGTATGCCACAACATACTCGCTGTAACCAGGCTTACGTTGGGTAAGGACGGCACCAAGCCCAATACCGCTGGCATCAGTGTGGATCTCCGTAGGCGCAGCCGGATCAAAGTGGCGTAGAATGGGCGGCGAAACCAAAAGGCGGCGTAAAGTGTCAAAGGCTTTATCGCAGGCTGGAGTCCAGGCGGAAAGGTCGGAGCTGCCGGCAAGGAGCTGGGTCAGAGGAGCGATGATAGAGGCGAAGTTCAAGATGAAACGTCGAAAGTAGGAGCAGAGGCCGATAAAGCTCCGAAGCTGCTTCAGGGAGGTTGGCTTCGGGAACTCTGCAACTGCGCGAAGTTTGGTGGGGTCGGGAAGAATGCCGTCCTTAGAAACTACGTGGCCTAAAATTGTGAGTTTTCGAGCGGCAAAGTGGCACTTCTTCAAATTCAACTGAAGCCCAGCGCCGGCGAGACACGTGAGGACATCCTTTAGGCGGAGAAGGTGAGAAGAAAAGTCGGCAGAAAAAACTACGATGTCGTCCAGATAACAAAGACAGGTCTGCCACTTGAGTCCACGAAGAACAGTGTCCATCAGGCGCTCGAAAGTAGCCGGGGCATTGCAGAGGCCAAAGGGCATAACGTTGAACTCGTATAATCCATCCGGTGTTATAAAGGCAGTTTTCGAGCGGTCATTATCAGCCATCGGTACCTGCCAGTAGCCGGAGCGCAAATCCAAAGAGGAGAAATACTCGGCTCCCTGTAAACAGTCCAAGGCGTCGTCGATTCGCGGCAAAGGATAGACATCTTTGCGCGTGATTTTGTTAAGCCTACGGTAATCGACGCAAAACCGGATGGAACCATCTTTCTTGGTGACCAAAACAACCGGAGAAGCCCATGGACTGTTAGATGGCTGTATGACGCCCCGGCGAAGCATGTCGTCCACGTTGTCAGCAATGACTTGGCGCTCAGAGGCCGACACGCGATAAGGACGCTGTCGTAAAGGTGCGTTTGTACCAGTGTCGATTGCGTGCGTAACGACAGACGTGCGACCCAGAGCAGTGTGAGGAAGGTCGAAGGCAGAAGTGAAGTTCTGTAGAAGAGCAGCGAGTTGATCGCGTTGTGCGGGTGGGAGATCTGCGTCAATAGCTTGTTGAAGAACATCGGGTGGCGTCGAAGCGGTCGCTGTATCGCAAGAGCTGAGCACATTAACGTCTAATGAAGTAGGCGTTGCAGGAAGAGTATTTACAAGCGCGGGATCAAGTTCTTCAATACGACCGAGACACTCGCCGCGTAGCAGGACGGACGGGCACGAAAATGGATTTGAGACGTACATTGCACTAAGGCCATCTTCGATCTTGAGGACCGCAAATGGAAGCAGGAGGCAGGGATGGCGTGAAGCGGCGTCGGAAGGTGTGAAGAAGACAGTCGAACTAATAACGCTTTCACAGGAGAGTGGAACGAGGGCAGCAGAAAATGGAGGAATGTCTGTGTCACTGGCGACGAGGAGTTTTGCAGGCCGGGTAGGGACGTCACACAAGACGGTATCACAAAGAGGTAAAAAGGAAACTTCCGCGCGGGCGCAGTCAATAACGGCATGATGAGTGGAAAGGAAATCGTAGCCCAGGATGATGTCGTGTGAGCAGCGAGACAGTACAATAAACTCGATGGTGTATAAGACGTCTTCGATGAGAACACGGGCCGTGCACGCCGCTGAGGGATGAATGCGCTGTGATGAGGCGGTGCGAAGCGAAAAGTCGGAAAGTGCGGTGGTCACCTTACGAAGACGACGGCAAAGAGCTTCACTGATGACTGATACGGCAGCGCCCGTGTCGACTAGAGCGAGTACTGCGACGCCGTCGACAAACACTTGAATTACGTTAGTGGGAGAACACCGAGGACTTGAAGAGTTCGAACCAAGCGCAGTTCTTGCCCCGGGAACTGCGACTGTTAGTTTCCCTCAACGGTGCCGGTAGAACGTCGGAGTGGGGACGGGGAACGGCGACGAGGGGAAGGTGATCGGCGAGCTGTGTACGTTTGATTGTCACGAGATACAAATTCGGAACTGGGCGGATTTCTCGGCGAGGGCTGGTCTGTATTGTAGGAGTAGTTCCATAGTTCAGGTCGAGAAGGTGGAAGGCGTTGGCGGCAAAGGCGTGCGACATGGCCCGGCAGCCCGCAAGAGTAGCAGATTGGTCGGTTGTCCGCGGTACGCCAAGGGTTCGTAGGGCGTTGGCGTACCCTTGGAATAGGGACATGGAATGCAGACCCAGGCAAAGGCGAAGGAAGGTTGGAAGGAGCGGCCTGGTAGGAAAGAGATGCTGATGGCATGAGCGGCCTGGCCGCAACTTGGGCGTAAGTCAGTGGTGCCGTTACTTGCGCTGGCACGGGGCTGGGCGGCAGCACAGGGCTGGGCGGGAGCATGGAGCTGGGAGGAAGAACGTCAGCGATGTGATCTTGAACGGCACGCCGTATGGTAGGGGCCAAAGACGGAGCCATGTCAGGAACAAGGCGGCCACTATCCTGTAACTGAGGGACCAGCGATAGCTGGCGGGCGACCTCTTCTCGAACGAAGGCTTTGATTTGCTGAAGTAAAGGGCTGTCCTCTGATGGGGTAGAACCGCCCAGCGCAAGTGTAGAGATGGCGTCGTCTCTAACACCGGACCGCCGGGTAGAAGCGCGCTTCTTACGAAGCACGTCGTAGCTCTGGCAAAGCTTGATCACGTCACTCACCGTGGCAGGATTTTTTACCCAGAGCATTTGGCACGCGTCGTCAGAGATGCCTTTCATGATGTTCTCGATCTTATCCGCTTCAGTCATTAGCGGATCGACACGCTTGCATATGTCCACGATGTCCTCTATATAACTAGTGAACGACTCATCGACTTGCTGAGTGCGCTCACGCAAGCGTTGTTCTGCCCGGAGCTTGCGAACTGCAGGGCGGCCGAACACTTCTGCAAAATTCTTTTTAAATGCAGACCAAGATGGCAGGTCTGCCTCATGGTTGCGAAACCAGAGGTTCGCCACGTCAGTCAGATAAAAGATTACATTGCTTAGCTTGATAGCGTCGTCCCATCTGTTGTAGCTACTGACGCGCTCATATGCCGCCAACCAATCGTCGACGTCCTGGTCGGCTGTGCCACTGAAGAAGCACGGATCACGCTGCCGTAGAGCTCCAGAACACAGCACGGTGGTTGGGAGGGGCGACGATGTCGTGGCAGTGTCATCCGGCATGCTGGAAGCAGAGGGTAACGTGCGGCTTCTTAGTTCCAGGGTGGACGGGAACGTACCCAGCAGCACCTGCACCAATTGTAGGGGTGTGTTTATTCGGTGAACCCAGATGATTCCAGCCGCTCAGGGGAGACTCGCAGCGAAGCGTCAGGCGTGGCGAAAGAGCAAGGCAGCGAACAACTTCTTCGTCCTTGAGAGCGGCAGCACGCGACGCATGTCAGTGGTTATATCGATGAAGATTACCACACTACAATACATATATATATATATATATATATATATATATATATATATATATATATATATATATATATATATATATATATATATATATATATATATAGCTGAGTCCTGGCACAACGAATGCAGCTTGAACGAAATTTTCTCCGCAACGGAGTATTTTTTATTCCCCGCGATATCCTCACAGGAGTTAATGTATGAAAATTCCCTTGAAAATGAATTACTTTGTGAGCACGCATTCACTTCTACGAATTTTTCGCGAGCCTTCACCAGTCAGTCTCCCGCCTTTCTTCAAAAGTTGGGTGCTGTACGAGATTATTCCCTGCTAAAGCAGTGGCTTGGAGAAGCTAAATAATACACGCAATGTATGTTTATGACATTTTCATGTATTCTTTATTAGAAAATTTGGTTGGGAGTCGTTTATTCGTCATAGGGAAGCAGCGAGGGGACTTGTTGGCGCCGCGAAGGCCGCCGGCAGTACGAGGGCCAATGACAAATCCAAATCCAGTCGCCAGCCTCGTCCCTCCGGGGACAGAGGCGAAGCGCGTAAACCCCGCGGCGGCCCAGTTTTCTTTTTTATTTCTGTGGTTCAACCCGTCCCAGTACCCCCTAGGTCTGACTCCGCCCTTAGATTTCCCCGTCCCTAGGGGTAATTCCCTTCCCCTGGCTAAATTTGTGTTGTTTGTCCAGCTGAAATAATTTTTAGTATCATATTTGAAAACAATGCTTATAAATTTTACAGAAACTTTTTATATTTTTGTTTTGATGCGACTTGAATTTTGTATTTGTATTATACATGATCACGTGACTCCTTTGTTCCGCAGATTTGTCCCCCGTTGCATCGCGCAAGCGTCGTCGCTGATGGACTCGTCGCTGATCCCTCGGTCTGCGATCTTGCTGTTGCGCTAATTGCTGCATACTTTGCAGTAATTGCACTGTTTTATTACTGCATTGTCCAGCCGCAGCTCCGTTGAGCTTTCTTTTTGGCCATTGCCATATTCTGTGTTGCGCTGGGCGCGCACTGTTCTACTATTGAGAGTTTCCCCTTGTTGGCTCCGTTGCGCGTTCTTTTGTTTGCCAGTGTGAATTGTGTTTGTGTCTGTCGCCGAGGTGCCCTTCTAGGAATGGAGGGACCAAGCGCACCACCCGCAGAGTCACCTGTACGAGATAAGTATCAGTGTCCTGTGTGCCAAGCTGAGTTTGTTTTGGAGCAATCTCGAAGGAGGCATGTGCGAAAGCAGCATCCCGAAGCTGCAAGCTCTCTTAGTGGTAGTGCGAAAGCCTCCTACAGTTGTGATCAGTGTACTAATGTGTTTGCCCTCCGTGGCCAATTGTTGCAGCACCACGAGCAGGATCACGGCTTTGTGTCGAGGCTCAGTACGCATCAGGTCTCTTCCTATTCAGGTGAGGAAGATGCACGTGTTCTTGGCGCCATTTTTTGTGTCTGTGCATGCACGAAAAACGTGTGAGCTTGTGTACAAACGCGAGGAGGCTTGCGTTAGAGCGCTCGCGTAGCGTTTACTGCATACACGAAAGAAATGTAAGCTTGTGTACAAAAAAGCGAGTAGGCTTGCGTTAGAGCGCTCGCGTAGCGTTTACTGCAGGCACGAAAGAAATGTAAACTTGTGTACAAACGCGAGTAGGCTTGCGTTAGAGCGCTTGCGTAGCGTTTACTGCATGCACGAAAGAAATGTAAGCTTCTGTACAAACGCGCGTAGGCTTGCGTTAGAGCGCTCGCGTAATGTTCTGCGGAGGAAAAGAGCGAAATTTTAAAGCAGGCAGTGGCTTCACAGCAACAGATTAAATCGCTTCCACGTACCTACATAAACGACAGAGGTATGACGGTCGAGTCACCAACGTAGCAGATTTGAAGCTTCACCTTTCCTCCCGCAGCGTAGCGTTCTTGACAAGTCGGCCCACGTCCGTACATACCAGTGCATTGCAAATTATATCGCTGGGTAAAGTAAGCAACAAGCACAACAAATGCAGGACTTCCTGCTTTTTTTAAACGCGCTGTTCGCATGCACAACCATTGAGTATGCCACCAGAACAGCAGCAGAAGCGCAGGGTGTATTAGAAAAATAGGCTGACAAATGCAAATGAAGGGGAAACATTGTGCACCTCAATGCTTGTGCTTATCTGCTGTGTATTGCTCTCTCCTCTGTAATTTTTAATGCACAACTTGGAGCAACAGTGCACCTCTTCTTTCCGCTTTGGCAAACATGCGTTATTTTCGAGGGTGAGAACTCGGACACAATGGAGCTACAAGCTTTCGCATATGTTCCTCTTGCTAGGAAATATTTCCCGCAACTGGCGAAATGATGGTCTTTTCTTTTTGTGAACAGCTGACGAAGACGTATTGTCCACTGAAAAGCCATCAGTGCTCACTCTGTACTCTTAATAAAGGAGTATGGCTACTTTCTGCATGATATGTATATTGTATGTGCAGGTTACTAATACAAATACGAAACTTATTTTGAGGCAGAAGCCTTGCTTGCTCTATGGAGCGGAAACTTGTGTGTGTTAAAGTTCAATGGTAACCATGTAGCCGTTAAATTAATGATTAGCTGCGGGAGGTTGCTCGAGAGGGACAACCTGCTGTTGAGTTGAGGAAAGCCGGACCAGCGACCGATTTATTGCCCGGGCAGGCGAACATTGCCCAGAACGAGCTCACGCGGCTCGCATAGCGTGCATCACGTGATCGCGCAGCCAGGCGAGTTCTCGCTTTAGCCCTATGCAGTGGCTACACTACTGCCTACAACACCTGTATCGCACAAATTCCACCGGTGGCAGTATCTGCCATCCCATGGTAGTGGCTTGTGAGGCACTACCTGGATTGCACAAATTCTTCCTTTGGCAGCACCTGCTATCCCAGGGCACCACTTAACTGCTGTACTACTGTGCTAGCCATGGCATGAGGACTCCCAGGAAAGTAGACTAATTCTGCATATATGGGCGTTAACCCACTAGCTATTGCATCATACCCTTATAATGGCGCCGAGCATGGGCTGTGGTACGGCGGAGACTGTCTTCAAGAGGTTAGCGTGCAGGTCACAAGGGGTGCAGCAGTGTTTTGGTGGTGGCTATGTAGAGCCATGCAGATGTACAATTGCCGGCTGCATGGCATCTGATTACATCACGCTGTTCACTAACAGTCTTAAGTGTGTGCGTCTTTTTAATGTTGTAGCGTTGAAGGTCCCATTGTCAAGAAAGTGCGGTGTCGGTGTTGTTGGCATTGTAAGCGAAAGATCACGAGTACGAATCTGGAAAGTAGTCCCCAGGGAGCAAGCTAGGAGGCAGGTGGCCAGCCTACGTCACGTGACATTGTGGCATCCTCAAAGCCTGCCTGCCCATTGCAAACTGCTCACCTTTGCAGGTGGCAGCTAAATGAACGATTGGTATTTGAGAAGAGGCCTGGGTCATTTAAGACCTGCAGCTGGGAGCAGCTGCCATTGCAGGACATTGGTGAATTGCTTATCCGCTGCATCACTACACTAGTTGGGGTATGAGGACTCTAAGGGATCCATGATTGTAAAGTAGAGAATGACCTTTTGCATGCATGGAAATTAATCCACTATGCTATCGTGTGATACGCTTAAGCTGGAGTTTTTCCCCCTCCGATTTTTTTCACTGTAATTTGAAACTGCAGCCTTTGTGAAACTTATTTATTGTGTACAGTATTGTATCTGTCAATACAGCATTTGCTAGCCGGGGGTAGCGCACAGTTGCGTCGTACCAATAGTCCATGACTTCAACACCTTTACTTGGGGGGGCTTGCTTCACTTCCAGTAAGTACAGAGTCGATCACGCTTGGCTAGAGCGCTCGAGTGGTGTGCTGCGAAGGAAATAAAGTTAAATCTTTTCGCAGCTGCTCTGCTGAGGGTAGGGCGTTGGTGCGTGTGCGTTTCACATGAATATTAGGCTGATCTTAAGCACAAGTATTATCAGTGAATGTCAATACCTACTTTATAATTTCGCTTTATTTCCACCGGGCTGCACCGCTCGAGCGCTGTAGACAAGTGTGATCGACTCTTTACTCGTTAAACTGCTTGCAAAAAGAGTGTGCATCGGTCATGGAAATCAAAAGAGCTCGGTATTGATCAGATGACTGACTCAGCAAGCGCTTCTGAAGTGGATCCAGTATGGCTGCCAACTTCCATAATGTTAAATGGTTTCCTTCTTCTGTCGGCCGCCCCTCTTTATCGCGCCAACTTAAGGGCATTGTTGTTCGAAAATCGGGTAAATTGCGTTTCATCCGATCTTTTAAGAACCTCTTTGAGGTGTAAAAATTTTAAATAGGGTAAAGTCAGGTTTTACCTAAAAACAAAAAAAAACACTATGTACACAGGGTGCCTAGTGCCTCCATACTTAGACGCTTAGCTACTGCCCTCAGTCACCCCTGATGAAGGAGCCGAGTCGGCTTCGAAACGTTGGGTTAAAGTTAAAATTTTTGGTTGGAGTTGTGCAGTTTATTATAAGTCTTCAAACCCAACCAGGCAGGCAAATCTGTCAAAATGTTTAGTTTTCAATCTAGTTTAAGTACCATAACCCCTCTGTCCATCCCAAAAGATATGCTCTTACCTGATCCTCACCATCTGATTTCCCCCTTTGCATTACTCTTAAGGCTTTCTTCACTTGCTCTTTTGTTACTGGTGGTATGTCACAGTGCTGTCTGCTACTGCCTCTCATTATTAACGTCCTGATTGCATTGGCTACTCTATAGATTGGTTACTGTATAGAATGACACTGTCTCTTAATGAATACATCTGGTTTTCTAGTGAGAGCTACACTAGGCTACCAGTCGAGCATTTCGCGGTAGCTGGAAGAGGCCAGTTGTGCGCATGTGCCGTTGCCATGGCAACCGGAGAGGAGCAGCAGGTGCGCCGCGTTCTTAGTCGCCGCCTTGCCACACGCCCCTCTATCACCCGAACCGTGCGTCGCAAGTGCAGCATTGCTTATAAAAGGCGGAGATGTAATGGGCGTCTCTTTCACAACGTTTGACATGGATGCAGAGAATGCGAGTCCAACTGCTTTTTAATGGCGGTATAGACAAGAGAAAATTAACTCTTCCGATCCTGAGGTTGTCGCCTGGCACTTGGCTACTAAGCAAAGAGAGAATGAGTGTAAGAAGGCAGAGAAAGCAGCGGAGACGCCCGAATAGAGAGGAACGGCTTGCCAAACTGAGATGCCAGACTGCCGAGCGTAATAGACGGCGTAAAGCCGCCGACATGGAGCCCAGTGTCTCATTGCTAAACATACAATGACCACAGCAAGCTCAGCCAGGGAAACGTATACCTCTCGATACATATTTTCTGGCGTAGATGAGCTAAGTCACTTCCAATTTTTTGTCTATGGCTAGTTTCCTCGTCACTGCTTTTAGACTACGTCCATTCTTTAGAGCATGCTCGATTCTCTCTATATTGTAACGTACTTGTTGATGGAGGGTGTTCTAATACATGGTGCTGGTCAAGACGGCACAGCATGAGCGCTAAATCACCGTCTTCCAGGTCAGCCACATGCCACCTGGCAATACTATAGTTGGATACAACTCAAGTCTGGCGCGAAGCTCCGGCCCACATTCAGGACCTCTCCACACAATTCTTCCACAACAAAAAGTAATCTGTCGTTAAAACTTTTCTTGTTACCTAAAGAAAAAAAGAAAAAGCTACTTACATGGAAAATAATTGTAATCTGTAGAGTTTTGAAAACCTGGCTTGTTTGCGGTACTCAGTGAAAAGCTGGTTTAGTTTACAATTTTGATTGGCCAGCGGAGTAATACAATACACCGTGGATCCTGACCCACTGTTAGCAACCGCTTTCTTTTCTTTTTTAGGTTGTCTCCGACTATAGGTAGCACTATTGCCACTTCCGAGAAGAAGAAGCATTGTCGTGATGCTGATAGCATTGTGGTCGACAGAAGGTTAAAATTAAAAATAACCGGGGGGAGGGGGAGGAGTGAACAAAGGATTCCAGCTGAAGCGTGTTACGACTTCAACATGTTTGCTTGCCGTTACCGTGTAAAGGACGCCTTAAGCCGCACAAAGTGCACAATGCCAAGAGCTGAGCTGTTGGCGTCATGGTTGCACGGCACTGTCCGGAAGCACTTGATAGTCGACATCACTGACGCACCGTAGCACTCTTCAAGGGCTAAACTAGCGCCACAGTAGTTTCTCAGACAAGCGGTGGCAATGAACAGGAGTCTATATGCAGATTTGGTTGCCGGGTTTGTAGTCAACCCGGCGAAAGCAAAGTTTGTAGTGGCGTGCACCTGTGCTGTGATGTTGCCGTATCTGCACGTGGGCCAGCCGATTGCCTTCTTCAGCTTGTTGGGCAAATTGTTGGGTGCCTGCGATGAGTTGGGCATCATCTGGGCACAAGATCAGGCATACTATGTACCTCACATCTGTACACGAGGTCAAACGGCGTGAAGCGCATAATTTCCTTCAGGGGGTGTTGTTGGCGAAGGTGACATACGGCAGGACTTCATCCCAAGCTTTGTGTGCTGTGCATATACATACCTTGACAGCATGTCCGCGATGGTTGTGTTCAATGAATGATAGGTCAACAGAGAAATCAATTAACTGCAACGTAAACGCTGATCATCTGTAAGTAATCGTGTATGAAAGGCGCCATGCCGCAAGACATTGTGCATGAAAAATTCCGTGATATCAGAAGCTGTACTACGAGGGATTGCCGTGGCTTTGGCATAGCGAATGAAATAGTCTGTGCCAGCTATAATCCCATTGTTTCTGGTCAGCAACAAAGGGAAATGGCTGAGGAGGTCCATACCTGTTTGGTCGAAAGGAGAGCGAGGGGCTGTAATGGGCTCTTCCGGTGCTCGCATTCTCTGGAGCCTTTAATGTAACGTTTGACAGCGCCGGTGAGGCCCGGCCAGTAGTACATGCTCCGCACTGTGACGAGCGTTCGTGAGAAAACGCAAGTGGCCACATGTGGGCTATTGTGGCAAGTGAAAAGTGCGTCAGCATGAATATCAGCTGGAATTACGAGATGGTAAGCTCTATTGTGGCCTCGAGTTGTACAGGAGACCATGCCGCAAACAGAAGAAGCTGAGATAGAGAGAAGTGTCAAGATAGATTCGTATTGTTGCTATCAAGGTGGTCAATGATAGGGTGAATGTCCGCATCCGCCTACTGCTGGGTCATCAGGTCTCTGTCGTGCACTTTTTGGTTTGGACGAGGCTGACCCCTACCATGCCCCCCCAAACGGAGTTACCTTCACCCCACTACAGCAGAAAGAAGTAGTAGTGGCAAAGTGCTGTGTGAAAGTGAGCAAGGCATCAGGGGTGAGGTGATCGAGGGAAGAGAGTCAACCAACCACGGCTGCCAACCAAAGTGACCTTGACACCGCTGCAGCAGAAAGAAGCATTGGCAGAGTGGTGTGTGAAAGTGCGTGAGGTTTCCGGGTGAGGTGACTGGGGGAAAAGAGAGCGTCCACGAGAGTCAACTTTTTTAGCTGGCAAGATTGACCGCAGCCACGACCACCAACCATATTCACCTGCACCCCACTGCAACAGGAAGGCCAAGGAGTGGCAAAGTTGTGTGAAAGTGTGCCACTGCCAAGCACTCCTGGGACTATAAGATGGTGACGACACCACATCACCCTTCACAACTTGCTTTCCGAAAGGGCCACTGCCTTTGAGAACCGCTGTGTTGTGTGCATGGACTGCCGCTGTGCCGCGATCGTTGTGTGTTTTTAAATTCGTATTCAGTGCGAACATTTCGATCCATTCTAATTATTATCTGACATTCTTAATCCTAACCACTAGTGTATGTGTTCAATTTGCATCTAGTGCAGCGGCAGACTGTAAATGTATATAGTGCTCTGTCATCCGTAATTGTAATCACTTGTACGTATGCAGATTACACACATACAAGTGATTACAATTACGGACGATAGAGAGCACTATATACATGTTTACAGTATCTATCACATGGCAGTCTTTGATTAATGTAGAATGGTTTTTGATTTGCCTGCGTGTGTGTCTTCATAGAAATATATGTGTTGTTTTTACCTAAATTTGTGGCTGCGTCCCATTCACAACGCGTCAAACTCCACCCCCTTCCGGCATGGTTTGGCAAGGTGCTTCGCATTTCCGCTGAGCTGCGAGAGCACATATGCATGCTAGGAACACAGGTCAGCATATTCACAAATGCCTTCATTCTGCCTCACACTCAGGCTTGCGAGTGGAAGGTTTGCTGTGCACTTTTGTGACGGCTATACGTGTTTAGTTGAAGGCAAGGATAAGTCACTACCGAGAGTACTTGAATTGGAGTCCAGTTTGATTGGTAGAAGCAGAGGATTTGACGAATTACACAACAGTATGCCTTGAACTTTGTTTTGCTTGCCTAATTGGCGGCTTGGCACTGTCTTTATAGCCTAAATTTTAAGGAGAAAGCCTTAAATGGCTCATACTCGCAGCCATGAATCTGTCCGGGGTCCGTTACATTCAGCACCTCTAAAAGAAAAAAAAATTTGTGCACGGTGGGATTCGAACCACCATCCTTCCATTCCGCAGCCGAGCGTGCTAACGACTACGCTAACTCCTGCCAATGCATAGATAATTCTACTTGTCCAGGACGCTGGAGAGTGTTTGTGGAAAAGCCTGGAATCAGACGGATGCCTCCCAAATGCCCTCCAGTGTCTCCAGCATTTAAAATTCACAAACAGTTGTGTACTTAACCTCTTAAGCACACTGCAGTGACACAAGCAGCAACACCGCGCTAAAGGGTTTTGCCTCACCGCACTTCAGGTAAGCAAAGTGCCCCTCGGGAATTTTTTACTTCCAGTTCTACAAGGATTGCATACTTCAAGGTCCGTACTGTGCAGTGTCCCTGTGCTTTCTAGACCAAAAGGCCCATTGATTCAAAATTTGGATAACGGGCAGTGCAGTCCCAGAGTATGGTGTCCAATTCCCAAGTAGAATGCTTCAATAGCATTTCATCCAGTTGTCTTCTTTATAAACTTGCTTGTTGAAAACAGCCATTGTAGAATGTTTGGACATTTGCAGATGTACTGTTCTATAGCATACCTGTGGGGACCAATTCACCAATTTGAAAGAGCCCCATCTATGTACATCAAAATATCAGTTTTTTCCCCAAGATGGCCAGAGGCTAAGTTCTTATCCCTTGTCACCACCATGGAGGTTAGAGTTTCTTTTGGAAGTCATGCAGACCTGGCCACTCTTCAATATACTACCCTCAAGCAAATTGGCAAGGACAATGCTTTAATATTATTTAATCGAATTGCCTCCTTTAGAATCTTGCTTGCAGGAAAGAGCAATGATACAATAGTTGGGTATTTACAGATGCACTCCACAGGCATGAACAGGAGCAGGTGCACCCACTGTTGCACGGGAAACATCTCGACACCAGATCAGACGTTGCGTTTTTCTCTGTTCCTTCCTGGTTGAGGTTAGCCCTCACCAAGCACTTCAGGAATTGAGAGTAAATAAGTAAAGTACTGTAAATGTACAGATACACTAAAGGCGGCCAGTGCACCATAAAGTGGGAGAGTTTGTTCATTTGAAATCCTGTCTCTTTTAAATAAGATGAATTTTTTTGTACGTACAGGAAAGCATTCAGAGGACAGGGTCCAGCCTCGTATCCCTTGAATGAAGGGAAGACCTGGAAGGCATCACAAATTTATCTCCATTGTCTTGTAATTAACCATAACTGCACCTTTTAAAGGGATGCGGGGCGACTTGGCTTTCAGAGCTGAAATTATTTTTCTGTCATGAAGGGATGCCAGTTGGCACAAGTATTGGGAAGTTAACTAAAAATGAATACAAATTCGACCAGTTTCGACAGTACAAATTTTTATGCGCTTTACTGCTGTACCAAACTTGCAGACAGCCTGGCAAAACAATATTTTGCAGAAGTTCGAGTCTCACTTAAATTTAAAAAACCCGAGTTTTTTCTACACTGAATATTACATCCACGCATGCACAACGTGCTCGTTACCCGTCAGTAGACATACCCCCTAACATTTCCAGCACCTCGCTGCAAAATGTAAACTGCTGTTTCCTGTTGAACATTGTTTGAACACTGTTGAACATTGGTTGAGTTATCAGCATATTAATTTTTAGACCCAATGTTTTGCTTTGTCTACCTGCAACATTGATGATGCTTAGCAATTCAGACAATTAATGGCCTAGCAAGGCAAAGTCATTAGCAAATTGCAGAATACTAAAGTGTTGTCCATTATTACTTTTCCATAACTGTTCCCATTTCAGGTCTCGCAATAATTCATGCATGAAAATGGATAGCAATGGTGGGACTGTGTCTCATTGTATATCATCGTTCTTTATTGACCTTTTATTGCTTTCTCTATCGAGGCCTAATTCGTTGCGCAGCCGCTGTAAATATCTTGCAGTATTTTCGCATATGCGTCTTCTGCACCTTAGTTCCACAATATCTCTGTGGCTTCTGACATTTTGACTGCTATACAAAGGGGTTATTTTCAGTGTATTTTTCTATGAGCTGGTTGATAGTATAGACAAGATCTATCGTAGTGCTGTGCACGTGGCTACAAACCGTGGCATCCTAGGAAAACAATTTGCTCAACGTACACTCATCTTCAAGACTCGTCTAGGTTCTTCTGGGATCCACCCCGAGCCCCATACTGCAAGAGACATGCTTGCTTGCAAGTAGCACACGAGAGTGACAACAGCAGTGCAATATTTAAAATTTTTCCATGAAACTCTGGGCAAGACGGGCGGCAGAAGATGTAAAATCGCGCCAAAATTATACTCAATTTGTGCATGCAAAGCGAAAACACCCCTACGGAAGACGGATGTCAAGAACGAGAAAGGTGTCTCTTTGCTGCAATTTATTATGGAGAGAATGAATAAGTTGAGCATTGGATAGGTGTCGGACCAGACTACTTTCCACCCTAAGCATGCATCTTAAAATGGTTCTCTCGGTTAAACAGCTGTACAGGCGCGACCAAAATATAGAGCACGCTTCACCATTTTACTTTTCTCGTGCGTTCCGCAGTCTGCTTTCAGCACTCGCGCCAGCTAGGCCGTGTTATGACGTGTTTCGTATTTTTTTTATGGCCGCACTGGTGTTCGCGCCGAATGTTAAGGTGAATGATAACACGCAAGAAATTCAAGTTCGTATAACATTTCCGGCCAAACGCATGCTTAAACCCTAGTAAGCAACCCAAGAAAGATTTCTTCCGCTCTGCAGCACTCACGCTACCACAGCTTCCATCACGGACTCTTGCATTCGATCCTCTCGGCGCTGCAATTCTGAATCACCAGCTGGGTAACAGTAGCCACTCTCGCTCAATACTCAACAAGTTCACGATAGCTTCTGCTGTTAACCAGGGGAATTGATAAAACTCCGCGCCGCTGTTACTCCGCCATGTTGGTATTCGTTTACCGGATTTGTGCTAGGCTTGTGGCTAGTCTTGGCCCTCGATGGATGTAACTTTGCAACGAGATATTGCATATTTTTTCTTTAATGCAAAAACGACCTTTTAGCAACACAACTTCAGGCCCACTGCAAGGTTTTTTGCATTTCTCCGATACGATACACTGGTTACCCTCGTTGCCTTTGAATGAGTGTGACACTTGCGGGGAGACGGAGAAAAATGAAACATCTTCCCGTGTGATTACATGGCAGTCGCATGACAATTTTGCATGTCTAAATGAACAGCTTCTTTTGCGCACCTCGAATTCTGCAAGTACTTTGGCCCTGTGACCTCCATGTCATTCGGGTAAAACGACTGCCAAGAAAAGCACATTGATTTATGAGAAAACGCATGGTGCCATTCGTACAGCTCATTTCCAGAAAACAAATGCTGGTTCCTGCGTGACACGCAAGGTCGCTGCGTAAAACGCGATGAACGCGACGTGGCCGACAAGGAGGGAAGAGACGTAGCCTGCACAATGCCACTTACTTTATTAGATGTAACTAACGCCAGACGAAACAAACAGCACAAATGGGAGTACACAACATGTTTGAAGAAAATGCGAGATAGGTTTAGTATGCAGCCATACATACTTCCGAAAGGCTGCATGCACAACTCACCTTTTTAGGGTAAGACGAAGAGAGACACACGGGCGCACACACTACACAAGGCAGTAAACGTTGTGCAATACTGGCTTCAAGGAGGTAAAAGGAACCGTCAAGACTCCATGGCAGACTAGCAGCTAAAATCTCATGGTTGAGGTGCAGTTCATACTATTCTGTCCTCAAAAACATCCATTGACTACCTCTCCAAAAGGTCTACTTCCACCAGCTATCTGTATATGTTTGGTCATACCCATGCTTATCGTTTTTTTTATTGTTCATCTTTGACACCCTGTTTCCAATGTACCCTTCATCCCTCATTACTTAACCAAACCAATGAAGCGGCAACCTCTGTTGCTTCACGCCTGTATTTGCCACTGTAACCATACTCCTTATCATGATCTCAGTTCGTCATAGTCACCCTACAGGTCTAGGCATTCGAACCCGACACCTCATATAATATGATAAATATATCAAATTCACAGTAAATTTCAAAACTACAATCACACATTGTACCACCTTTCTTCCTTTGAGCAGCTGGAGAAAATTATGAGGAGGTACAGTGAATTAGCAATTCATTCCGAAAAAATCTAGCCGAATAGGAAAAACTCAAATTGAATTTTTAACTCTTGTCATAAAACAGTGACTGCAAACACAAACCATGGTACAAAAATGGCCATCTTCATGAAGGGGCACCAAAAAAGTCGGCAATTCATGCCACAAGAAATTTCACTTCCATAAATACAATACAAGTGCTAAAATTCACACACTGTCCTCACACGGCACACATTCCAGTTTACCTCCAAGTATAACTATTTCAAAGCATGTAAAGCCATTTAAAGTTTGACTATGCTGACAAAGGCCCAGAGCATTTGCTCGATTTATTTGTGTAACACCTCCAACATCTTGCACCCTTTGAAAACAAGCAAAAACAGAAGTACTGCTCCTGTCAATTTTGGCATATAACACAACGTGACTGGGAGCAGAAATCATAACATAAAAATGTGCACAGATATGACAGAAAAGCAATACGAGGTTGACAATTCATACCAAGTAAGAGTATCATTTCTATACAAACAAGTTCTAAACCATTTCACATTATAGCACCAGGCATACATTTCAGTTTACTGCTAAAAACCTTTTTAAAGGATGTCGAACTGTTCAGGTTTTACTAAGCTTACGCAAGTCATGGAACATCTTAACACACCCATTTTTTTACACAAGCAAGGAACAGAGTACTGCAGTTCGTCCCTTTTGGGGACACTTTTTCTGCATGCTATGCCCTAGTAAAACAATGGCTACCAGAGTGAGACGTTGCGTCCGTTGGAGCCGTACAGTCGAAAGGCAGAGTTGCATGGTATGCCCTAAAATCTATGTGATAAGTGTCCACAAGAGAAATCTAGGTGGCCTTCAATAAAATAATAAATAGCAACAAAACGGTGGGAGTCATCGAACGGGCAGTCCCATCCCAAGTGGTTTAGCAGTGGCTTTCCGAGCTTTCCAAGCAGAGGAGTCGGTAGCCACGACTACCATGACAAATGTGTAAAAACTGGCACACGCTATAATGGTCTTCGTAGGGCTGGTTATGCAATCCAGCATCTCGGTACGGTGACGAAGCAGACGTGCTGAGCGGTTTGTTTGCAAACATCGAGGTGTTTGCAACATCAGCTAGCCGTAGCTGTGTTCCTTGTCGCAGGTGCCTGATGGTGCATGAACTTCGTCCAAGGAGCACTTAGAGAGGCAGTTGGAGGTCCGCTGCTGCCCCACACTTGTAAACTGAGGAATGTGAAATGAAACCACATGGGCACACAAAGCGCATAGCCGCGAGGGACCTCAAAACGTACCGAAACTCAGCTGGCCACCTGTTGTGCAACCAATTACAGGCTTTCTTTGGCTTACAACATTCAGGATGTCTTTTTCACCATCTTCCCCGCATGATAAAGGTGCATTAGCGGTTTTTCAGAACAAAACTTCGATATTTATCAAAAACGTAACCTTCATGCATGGTTGTCAGCCTCAGTGATTCGCGACTCTTTTTTGCATATTTCGTCATGACACTTGCACTTGCAAGACTGGCCTCTAAAGAGGATGTAAGCTGTGTAGCTCTACAGGTATCTTCAATTAAAAACGACCTCTGTGTTTTCCCTCTCAAATCACACACCAAGCCAATTTAAAAAATAATGGGACAGAGCAGCACCCTGTACAAATGCCTTGCACAACTTTGGGCTCCAACAGAGCTGGTCTGAAAGATTGTAGTCAAGCAAACCGATAATGAAGCAATCTCGGAACAAGCCTATCTTCAGTAGCAGAAGGTGCGTACTCTTAGTGCTTAACCACTGTATGGACAGCACTGCAAAAAAAAAGCGATCTCGCCCAGCTGCTTCATCCGGCGGTGGAAACAGGCAGATTCATATAGCTTGAGTGGATGTACGAAGTGGTCGGTGAATGCCTTCTCGGCAACTGATGCGGCCATAAAGTCTACTTCAGCCTGCAATGTCAATGCAAGAACTGTTCTTGCATGCGGCCCCATGCAGTGGAGCACAGACTTCGAAACCTTTACTGCAGGATATTCATTGTGTCGACCTTTAACATCCAAGGCATACTGCACCTTTATTGAGAGCACTCTTGTAGAGCCCTTTAAAAACGATAAATATATATTAGCTTCGTGAGGCATTCATGTCACGAAGTGCTTTACATATG
Organism: Amblyomma americanum; assembly: GCF_052857255.1. Taxonomy (NCBI): domain Eukaryota; kingdom Metazoa; phylum Arthropoda; class Arachnida; order Ixodida; family Ixodidae; genus Amblyomma; species Amblyomma americanum. Next base: position 157,261,289 of record NC_135503.1, read on the forward strand.
AATACAATAACCTTCATAAGCCAAGTGTTGCACCAAGCATAAATGTTATTAATGTCACACTTAAGAAAAATAGTATCGGATGGGGTGCACAGGTCTCAGGCTCTTTGCCAATGGTTGCGACATACTAAGATGATGTTATGACATCACGATAATGAATATAGATTATGAAGAGAAGTCCTAATACCGGCCATTGAGGAACACCTGATGTTATGATGACAGATGTTATTATTAGCTGTAGAGCATGCGATCACACAAAAACAAGCCTTTTTAATAGGTCATTCTATACATTTAGTTTACTAATTCTTAAAGGAACATTGAGGAGAAATCGAAGGTGGCTTGTATAGACAGAATACCAGGGTCTGTATTCAGAGTTTTTGTCACAATAAAAAGCGTCACATTCTGCCGCAGCGGCCACACCTGATTAATAGAAATGCTTGCAAGATGTCCGCACTCCTTGACTTGGCAAGCCCGCCATCAAAGACTTGCAGGTGCTAACCTTTGTCAGCGTCGTCACAAAGGGAGGACAACCCTTCCCATCAAGCAGCACTGCCTTGAGTGGCCTAATTCTTAAAGGAACATTGAGGAGAAATCGAAGGTGGCTTGTATAGACAGAATACCAGGGTCTGTATTCAGTTTTTGTCACAATAAAAGGCGTCATATTCTGCCGCAGCGGCCACACCTGTTAATAGAAATGCTTGCAAGATGTCCGCACTCCTTGACTTGGCAAGCCCGCCATCAAAGACTTGCAGGTGCTAACCTTTGTCAGCGTCGTCACAAAGGGAGGACAACCCTTCCCATCAAGCAGCACTGCCTTGAGTGGCTGAAAGAATTCCCAAAATCAGACTGTGTGTGCTTGTATCTCCGAGAACTCTGCACAAAAGAAAGGCCTTCTCGACGAGATTTACCCCTTGAAGTGAGATCCTTCTACGAGCGTCGTCAACAGCTCACAGTAGAGGACGATCTGTTACTCTACGCAGCCTGTTGTTGTCCCACTCACGCACAGGAAAGAAATTTTGGGCCTTTTGCATGAAGGTCATTTTGGTCACTTTACTGACATGCAAGTTCCAATTACGCTTCACATGCCAAGTACAGAGCACGCGTTTCTGGGGGCTCCCCATTACCCTTGCCCAAGCATTGTAATATGCTGGCGCATCATTTGACATAAAGAGCTGAGTGCAAAGTGCCTCACCAAGTCTGATTGCCTGAAAAAAAAGCAACCATAGATTTCCTCCGTAGTACTTCTTGAGAGCAGGTAGGCACATGGAATACCTGACCAGTCGTCGCCAATTACCAGCAATGTTGTTAGTTGCAGCAATGAGAATTAGTTGCCATGAGTAGAGCCTGTGCACACACATTTCTTACAATTATCGAGCATAAATTCCCTCCGTGTGGTATTCATAAGAGCTGTTTTAAACTTCCCTATGTCTTGTTCTGTAAGAAGCTCTTTATAAGCATACAGCAAAGCTGAGGTTTCTTGAAGCTCATCAATCCACATCCTCATGCTGACAAACTCATCTGGGTCTTTCTGCTCTTCATATCCAATATGAAACTTGCGCTTTGCATTGTAAACGTCGTGCCTCCTCAAAGTATGGAGCCCATTTAATTTCATCTCCACCAGTTGCGCGTGCACCAAGCAAAATCTTTTTACTAACGCTGGCTGAAATAAATGCTTTTTGCGTTCTGGTGTCGAGAGCGTCTCGGTTCCTGTGGCTCCATCTGCTAGCCTAAATCAAGGCTAGGTTTAGCGGCCGACTGAATTCTGTAACACTGCCATTTCCACATGGCGTCACAATTGCTTGGAATCCAGGATCAAGTTCCTTCAAGCTAGGTTAATTCAAGACCATCTTCTTCGTAGTGAAGGCTCACGCTTCATCGTTATACTCCACTGTCGGCCTGAGATGTACCCTCAGTTCACCGGTTTGGTAGGCCTAGCACCACCACCAGCATTCAACTTCGATCAGCTGGCTTCCTGGTCATCACGGGTGGAACAATTTGAATATTTTCTGTTGCTACGGCAGCGTCTTTGGCAATGAATGAAGTCAAGGTTCGTATGCATCTATAGCGTGCGGGAGTTTAAGTGCACCGTGTCCTCAATTCACTTCGGCACTCAGGGGTGGAATGTGCGAGTACACACAAGTCAAGCAACACTTCACAGCTTATTGCAGAAGTTTTCGCTTTCATAAGCACATACGGCAACGATCCGAAAGCGTAGACGCATTCTACTTTGCCCTGCGTTCGATGGTAAAGAAGCTGTAACTTTGGGTCTTTAACTGTCGAGGACAGGCTGGAAATTGACGGCTTTGTTGTTGGCCTGCTCGACGCCAAGCTTTCAGAACAGCTGTGTCGCATGCCAGATCTGACTCTTTACAAAGCATTTTTGCATGCTTGCTTGCGCAAGGACGCACAGAAGGAAAGAAAGGAAAGGGCACAAGATGGGTCTCTGACTGTGAACGCAGGCACGTGCATCACAAATACATTCCAACAGACACACGTCAATAAACAGAAGAAGCTTTGCAACTTTTGTGGACCCAAAGCTCATGTGCATGCCTTCTGCCCTGTGCACAATGCTTTATGTAGGTTTTGCAAAAAGAAAGGACCTTATGAGAGCGTCTCCGCCAAACTGTCCATCTCGCCAAGCAACGCTTATCTCCAAGACACTTGTACGCAATTTCTGTCCCATCAAGGCGGAAAAGACTTGACACGAAGTTTGTGCGCATGAAGGTCAACAGACTTCCTCCCAAATTTGAAGTGGACCAAGGTGTAGAAGTGACTGCAGTTCCCGACACCTTTCCAGGCTTTCCGTCGCTGCTGGGCACGCTGAAGGGGACTCTCACCGGGCCAGACAACTGCCAGCTGAGGGTTGCTGGTCAATTTTTCACTATTCTCAAATGGAAGGGTTGCACTTCGAAACAGAGAATCTATGTCCTGCTGTCGTCGCCGTCACCACTTCTTGGTTACTCAGCATAACAGGTATTGGAGTTGTTCATTTGGCAGATGCACTTTGTTGCAAATGGGTTGCAAGCCCCAGGGGTAGCGTTGGCCTGGCGGCCTGGGGCACAGCTGGAAACATCCGAAGGTCCTGGCAAAGAATGAGTCGACTGGCAACAGAACAACTTGTTTATTCTGGCATCGCAAAAGAGCAGCCGGTCAGGGCGACCACGTTACTCGACGGAAGAAATCGAAGTCTCTCTTTGGCGTCCGGGGCAGCTGCTTTTATACCCTCGGAGTCGAGGGCAAGAAGGAACGGCTCGGGATGAGTTGCACGAGACGGCGACGCACGGACATGTTGAGACGTGAAGTGACGCGTCCGCCGGGCCGGCGCCGGTCAGACCTCCTCGCTTCCCAGTTGGGGAGCTCCTCTCCCCGGCTGCCGCGCTTTGACAAGCGTGGGCACCAACATGCACACACACACACACACGCACACACGACACGTGGCATTGAAACCTGCCTGGACGCGCTTGGCGGGAGGCGTTGCGGCAGCGATGAACGGGTCAAAATGACCGCCACTTTGAACGAAGCCCCGGCGTCCGTTGCATCCGCGCCGGCTATACCGCGCGTCGTAGGCGAAACGTAACAACTTCAACATTCTCCCCAAGGAAGTCAGGGTGCCTCTCCCTCAGTTGCAAATGCAAGAAATATGATGGCATAGGGACTTTCGGTGCAGAATACACTATCAGACTCCAGCAAAATACCAAGCCTTTCACAATTAGCATACCTTGTAGCATTTCCCAGCCTCTCGTAATGTGGCGAAGGAAGAGCTTGACATCCTTGAAAAACAAGGAGTTGTGAAAAATATAGATAACCTTACACCATGATGTGCTAGCCTAAACGTGGTTCTCTAAAAGCTTTGGGTAGATACCGCCTCTATATGGATCTGGCAATGCTCAACAAGGAAGTTCTTAGGGAATGGAATGTCTCACCTACAGTTAAGACGGGTTTTAGGCCATCTTGGTGATGGCAAGGCTTTCTCAAAGCTGGATGCCAGGGCTGGACTTCATGAAATCTGTCTTTCGCGAAAATTGTCACGAATTGACTAAATTCATTGTGCCTGCTGCTAATTGCTGCTACTGTTAACTACTGTTTCAAATAACAACTGCCCCAGTATTCTTTCAAAAAGAAATGGCCAGAATATTCGAAAACCAATCGTAAATTTGACGACATTCAGGTTTTTTTGGGAAAGAAAGAAGAGCATGACCATAAGTTGCTGAACTTATAGATCATTTGGGCAACATGGGTGTAAAGAGAATGTAAAGCTAAACATAAACAAACATTGTTTTGGACATCACTAAGTAGAATTCCTAGGCATAGTTCAGAGTGAAAAAGGTACCGTATCTACTCTCATATAGGTAGACTTTTTTTTAGAAATGTTACCAACAATTAGCTGTCAAGCTATATTTGTGACCAAAGAAGCTTGACCTATATTCGTGACCAAAATGAGCAAAAGCAGCGCGCTAGCTTATTCCATTCAAGCAGCGCCAGCTACACTGGGACTATACTTGTGTTAACAGTAAATACACACACTAAAAATGAAGAAAAAATCAGCGTTGCCAAGTCTAATGAAAACGTTTGGAACTACTTTGAATGCTGTCGACTGTATTCGAGACGGCCATGCCGACGAGCAAACGATAGAGCTGTGGAGGTGTGGTCTCTCAGTCGAAAATAACAGCGAATTGCAGTGTGGACCCGCATCGCTCTTTCACTTATTTTTGTGGTCTTATTGTTTAGACAGCTTAGAAAGCGGTCTATTTTGGTGTTTAAATAGGTACGAAAGCCAGTGTATTGTAGTTTATAGAAGAGGTCGTGATCAAAACAAACGCTCCGACATGTCGAAGCCGCAGTCGCGCATAACATAAATATTAAAAATGGAAAATTTGCGACAGTTAAAATCCAGCAAAAGCACTACTGCAATTAAAAGAATCACTGGTTTAACTAATTCATAAAGGTGGCGGTGACGTCCGCTTTCAGGTTGTGTACTTTGCAGGCTTCGTACAGGGCTCGTATACCAGTCACTCGGAATGCCAGTCTTTGTGTCTGTTGTTTCCCTCTGCGCCTCCGTTTTGCCACCGCATTCGCAGTTGTGCACTTGAGGGACATGTCACATTGACAAAGATACACTGCCAACTTCAAGCGACAAGCGATTCTTTCTTGCAGAGAACTCGAACAGTTCCACTCAGCGTGAATTCGACATAAATGAAAAGTTGATTAGGGGTTGGCGGAAACAGCGGGACCGACTGTTTGTTTGCAATGGGCGGCGTTGTGCTTTTCGCGGGCCAGCAACCGGGAGGTATGAAGCTCAAGAAAAGGAACTGAGGCTTTATGTGGAAGAGGAGCGTGTGAAGGGTCTCCAGGTGTCATGCGATGAAATACAAACGAAGGCTTTCATGACCCAGACAACATCGCCACAATGAAAGTCATGCCAGTGTCTCAAGGTGCCGCAGGCATTCGTCGACTTCTGGGCCTCGTTAACTGCACTGGATGCTTCCTACCTCGTATATCAAAAGCAAAAGCACAGATCCGAGCTTTGCTGCTGATGGGAGTGGACTAAAAACCACGCTCAACAATCTGCCTTTGCCAAGCTTAAGAAACTGCTCTGCTCGTACTTGGTACTACACTGGGATCAAGACGAAAGAATCAGCCGAAGGCAGCTCCTTCGGCCTTGGTGCCATCCTGTAACTGAAGCAGCCTTCCCGTGAGTGTCAACCAGTTTTTCCATCACTCACAACAGCAAAACGTTGGCACAATCAGACAGAGACGGAGGCTTCGGCAGCAGGCTAGCCAGTGCTTCGCATTGATGAGTATGTATGTGGTCTACATTTCTTCCTTGAGATGGATCACCAGCTACAACTGGCAATAATGGGAGCATGGATGTCTGCTTGTTACCTCCGCAGATTCAGCGGTTCTGTCTGAAGCTGATGCACTTACAGTGACAGGTGCCATATGTACCCAGCAAGCTGTTAGCCACTGTGGACATGCTCCGATGTGCGCTACCGGATGGCACACTGCCCAGGCAAGCTGATCTTGTTGAGCTGATGAAAGGACTCTTTGCACACTCGTAGGTTTTTCCTCCACTCGCTAAGACGAACGTGCAACCTTCTGCTCGAGTATTGCACCAAAGGTTGGACCAGCAGACGATACTGCTTCATATTTAAAAAGTACTAGACACATCATGGAAACCTCAGTGTTTTCGACGGCCACTTCTCAAAGGAGCCCTCATTGCAATGTCAATGGCCCTTCATCATTCCATACGGATCTCAATCATGACGAGCATCAAGGTACTAACCAATGCAAAGCCATTGCTCAAGATTCAGTGTGGTGACCTATAGTCAAGAGGCACACCAAGACACTGTGGCAAGACCATAGAACCAACAATGCCTTAGACTCCAAGCCTTCCCCAGCTGGAGGTGGGAGTTGACCTCTTCCAATCTTCCCTGAAGTCACTAGTCAGCACTCTACTACAACACCGGCAGTTATCGCAGCCATCAAGAGCGTTTGCCGGCCATAGGATCCCAGAGGTAGCCCACAGCGACAATGGTTCATAATCCTCATCCGACGTCGTCTTTACCTTTGCACATCCTTTAAGGCTTTAGGCATATCACCAGCAGCCCAAGATTCCCACAGTCAAAAGCTGAGGTGGACAGGATGGCGTGGACCGTCAAGGCGGACAATGTTTTCCTCGCACTGCTTGTCTACCAGAAAATTCCTGGCGTCAGTGAACTAAGCACAGCACAACTTCTCATAGGCAGACGCACACCAGAGTTCCTAAGACATCAAGCAGCTTGAACCAGGCTGGCCATTGTCTAAGCCTTTTAATCTGAGCGATCAAGCTAATAGGAAAAGGAATTCACCTCAGGTACAGTGCCCACTTCAGACGAGTGGGCAAGTTCGGGTGTATGGCAGATAACCCTGCGATGGTTCTGGGACCAGTTCAACATCCCCCAGCCGTATGTAGTGGAGGACCTGAAGAAAGTTCTTCAATGCTACAGGTTATTCCTCATCCCACTGTTCAATGTCCCAATGTCCGAGGGTCCTGCCAAACGTGTTACTGGAATGAACCCGAGAGGAAGCCATCAAGGAGTGAGACTAATACAGCAGGGATGCAAGTAGTTCTTGGCCCAACTTCATGGCTTCACCCCCGTCACAACCTTCAAGTTCACACTTTTGAGTGTCAAGATTTAGACAACTGATTTGGAGGCCTATAAGACTGAACTTGTGCTTGTGTAGTGCTGAGCATAGAGTGCATTTTTGTTCTTTTCTTAAACAAGGGGGATGTAGTGTGTGTTGCACTAGGTGGCCTCACTGCTTTCTCGGCTACATATGTCATGTGCAATAAAGCTTTGAGCCTTTTCCCCGCTAACCAGCACGGTGTGTGGTTCATGCTTGTGGAAGCACATCCCCTACAGTCACATCAGAAGATGCAGAAGAGCGAAAGCACAAGTGCTCCAGTCACACAGGGGGCAGGCAAAGCAATGAAGCTGAGTCACAGCATCACTGCATCCAAAAATTCGTCCGGACACTCATTCAACCACTGGAGAGGAACTGGATGTCTGCTTCATCCTTCAGATAGCAAAAAATGCAGTCAAGCCTTGCTAGAACAAAATGGTTTATGATGAAATGATGGATATAATATAGCAATGGCTTTGAACCCTCTTTGAACCAGCCATAGGAATCCACGTATCTGGCGCCAATTTTTTTACTAAGTGAACTTTTCCTACCATTGCACACTGTAGTCCATTGCGGTTGCCTAGCAGTTATGGTGCTCGGCTGCCGACTCGAAAGGCGTGGGTTCGACCCCGGTCGCAACGGTCGAATTTCGGTGGAGGTGAAATTCTAGGGGTTCGTGTGCTGTGCGATGTCAGTGCACATTAATGAAGCCCAGGCGGTAGAAATTTCCGGAGACCTTCACGACGGCAGCCCTCATAGCCTTAGTCGCTTTGGGACAAAGCTACAGCAAACCAAACCATTGCACATTGCGTTGAAAAGCATTTGTAATACATACGGAACCTGGTACAGTGGCAACGACATTTGTGAAAGCGTATTGCAAAGTTCTGCGCATGCTATGGCTGCATGAAAAGATTCACCTTGTGCTAACACACAGCATTACACGGCTGTGAGGCACTGCTATTTTAGATAAAGATGTGGCCGCACTACACATTTAAAAGCCAGTTTGTCATTCACAGGGACACAGCTTAGAGGTTCCACAGATTCTTCATATCCTTACCAACTATTTTTTTCCTTTCATATAGTTCTGGCTCACCAATGCCTGGCATAATGAAGTAGGCCAACAGTTTAATGGATGTGAATAATGCTTGCCACGAGGGGTTTGTCACGAAGGTACACATTGGATATAAGTGATGCGAACGAGGAAAGCTTTCAATTAATTTAGGCCACACCAATGGCAAATTCAATGAAGTCTAAATAGAAAAATGCCTCGGTGCTGGCTAATGTCAGTGAGCACCCACTTGATGCTGCAGACTCCACAGAGCAGATGCAGCTCAGAAACACATAAGGAACAGGTCTCACTGCCACCAAGTTCCTCATCAAAACCTTGCAATCCCTGCACTGCCCATTGCTGTAAGTACTACAGGCTGTAGTGGAGGTCCTATGGCCTGCAGTACTCATAGCAGTCCCCATGCCGGTGGCCCTTGGATCCGAACTGATGGCACTGGTGGATGATATACCTGGCAGGTGCACCTGAGAACGGTGCCAGGATGCCCGCTCCATAGAATTTTGCGAGGCCCCTGACGAAGACCTCCGCCAGCTCCTCGATACCTTCGCCAGCTGACAGGTGATAGCCATCAGCGGCGAAAAGGTGCCTCTTGGGTGCCTTCATTGCATCCAGGAAGCGATGCTGAAAACAAAATGAGATACGTTGATAAATAAGGCAGCTTGAGCAAGCATGACATCCTAACAGCATAGAGCTACAATAAGTATTTCGGCTTTCTGGCACAGCTTTCCAGTAAACATTGCATAAAGAAGGCAGAAGGAATGCATCCACACAAATTCAGTGCTCAATGAGAACCAAATTACAATGCCGTAATTAATCAATGGCAGGTAACCAGGCACACACACAAGGATAAGAACAGACCCGGATGTCCCCCTGTGCTAGGAGTGCTTTCTGGCAAGACACTGACATATATTGATGCCTTTATCGCCTCCTACTGCAGTCTTCTCAGCTTCTATAGTTTCCTACTTATGTTTCTGAGAATGAGTCTGAGCCAAGGCATGAACCCACTAGAGCTACAATGTGCAACCAAGTCCTACACGGCCAGTTTTTATCCTGCTAGCATGCCACGCGAGTCTTTCATTATGACGCCACCCAGCCTGTCTAACACACTACTTGCTGCAAGAGAAAGGTTTACAACACACCGCACCTTCTACGCAATAAGGGACCTTAAGGCAGGACCCGGCTTTTAAATCAGAAAAAATCGGGTAACCTCCACAACGTGGGCAATGCTCTGGAGGTTCCCGCAACTCAGATAAAGGCCTCCGCCATCTTCTCAGGACTGCGAAAGTGGCTGAGGTTTCAGTGTATATAGCGAAGCATAGGGCCAACATTTAGAGTTTATGAAGCATGTTTGCTTCCCTTAAAAAGCTAAAAACATCTGACATATCGACCAGTGTGTCTGCACCTAAAATCACGGCTGGAGGAAAAGGAATGTGTTCTTTATAAAATGAGGTAAAATATTTTTTCCCAGTCATTAAAGTTTTGTGCATGAAAATAAAATGTGGTTTGCTGTAAGCTCATCTCCGCATTTTCTGCGAACAGGTTTCTCTTCGCTTGGCAGTAGGAAGTTATGTGTGAGATGTGCATGTCCTATATGAATGATGGCAGATAGCCACTTCCTCAAAACCTTTCAGGCAGGTGCAAGACTTCCATTCATCTAAAACTGGCATAGCAAAGTGAAGTTTGTTATTTGCTTCAATTTCCATTAAAGGGGATATGTGCGTTTTTATTTCCCTGCCACGAGCTTGAGCAGCGCAGACATCTGCTCTCTCGTTGCCTTTAATAACGACATGGCTCGGCACCCAGCACAGTTTTGTTTTGTCCTTGAGCTGTGGCTATTTTATGTTGTGTATGATGGCGCTAAGAAGCGGAGAAATCACATTTTTAAATTAAAGAGCCGGAAGTACACTCAGTACACTTTCACCACTGCACTTCCAACATAAACAAGTTTTCCAGCCATCCATATAAAAGTCCGTGAACCACTGTATTTTTCTTTGAGTACAAGAAATTCTTCTATAATCTGTTGTAGAGTGCGCTTCTTACAGAAGTTAGCGTGAAATCGCAGATTGCTGACAAATTGTACCATGCAGGCAGTGCGTCTCGTCTTTGAGCAATGCCGGGTAGCGAGTCTAATATGCCGAGATTTTTGCATATCTCTTCAAAACATAAGAGCAGTGACCTGCTAGCTTGCGGTGTTGAACAGTGTAGCATTCAAGAGAAGCCTTCATCGGTTCGAAGAGGCTGAGAGCTGAGTGTATCTCCACGACATGCAGCCCGATCACGTTTTCACGCCTGAAGTGATCAAATTGTGGTTTTAAAATGTTCTTTGAACCTTTAGCCTTATGCTAGTGTCACCTTCCCACTCCTTTACAACCATATCAGCCGAAACACTGGCTATCTGAGCCAAACCCCCCGAAGCAGCAGCCGTTGGGACGAGGCAGGAGCTCAGCGGTCGGGAGGCATGCAATGGCAGCGTGACCACGTGATCAAAGATGGCAGCCTCCATGACATGGCACTGTAAATAGTGTATAGGCAGCCAATTTCAAATTGATAAGCAATTTGGTTGGAATGTCACTTTGCTGCTTGCTTAAGAGATTTTTGTTTCCTTTGGTCCGAGCTACAGTCTGCTCTGGACCGCAGCGGCGGCCTAGTGACTGAGCATCCACCTCGCATGCGGGAGGAACGGGGTTCGATCCCCAGTGTCGCCGGGTACCCGCCGGTGATACAATGGGCACAAGCTTTCCCCTGCTTGGTGCTCGGCTTATTCATGGTGAAATGCTTGGGAAATGGGTCTTTGACTCCACATTGAGCAAACGAAAATACCTTGTGCCATGGCGCTCTTTGGCCGCAGATGCCCTTGCACCATAAACATTCACTCTCATCATGATCAGTCTGCTCTGTCTGCCAGTGCATCAGTCATTGCCACCTTGACTTTGCGAAGGGAAAAACACTGCCACTAGCACATGCAATCCTGCATATTTTGTAACTCGCTCTTTGCTGCTTTCATTAACAACGTGTATATTTTCCCAGGAGCACACACCATGGTGTTTTTATGTCTTTCCTCCTCTGTTTGCACGAGTTGTCACATTCAGTGCCACAGACTTTGCTCTTGGTGTGAATGACAGGTATGATTTTGGTGGTCTAGAAGGTCACTCACTCACTTCTGTTCATTCCTGTGATCATGGTATTTCTCCTTAAAAAAAGATGTCGCATTTCTTGCAAGTGTGCGCTGATGTTAGAACTTACAAAACCGTGGCCAATGCACACGCAAAGCGTTATTTTTCTGAATTTTTTTTCTGAGCCACCTGACGCGGTGGCTCAGTGGTTAGGGCGCTCGGCTAATGATCTGGAGTTCCCGGGTTCGAACCCAACCGCGGCGGCTGCGTTTTTATGGAGGCAAAACGCTAAGGCGCCGGTGTGCTGTGCGATGTCAGTGCACGTTAAAGATCCTCAGGTGGTCGAAATTATTCCGTAGCCCTCCACTACGGCACCTCTTTCTTCCTTTCCTCTTTCACTCCCTCCTTTATCCCTTCTCTTACGGCGCTGGGCGGTTAAGGTGTGCTCTGATATATGAGACACATACTGCGCCATTTCCTTTCCCCCAAAACCAATTATTATTATTATTCTGAAATTAGCTTTGGATCGGGACACACAGACACACAACAGCTTGCGTTTTGCCATGCTATGATATTTAGCTGGAATCTGTGAGATGCCAAAAGGTGGCCAAGGTAGCTGACCAAACACTGGAGTGTATGCAGTACATTACAAACAGCGGCATGTTACTTGCTCCTACACCCGGTATGGAAAGCGCACACGTCAATACTATGTACCTGCCTCATTCAATAGTTTTCCACCTAGTGTATTTCGCATGAATACTAAATAGACCCTGAAAAAAATTTTGCAGTCTGTCTCTGCATTTCTTCCTGCCCTTTATTTCATCTGATGTCATTGTCTTAATTTCAAATTACTGTCATCCCTCTTGATGGCATAACAGTTGTGTCAATATTTGTCTCTCTGTGTTGCTGACTCTTTTTTTCCAAATTCATTAAGTCTTTATTGTCCTTTGCTTTACCATTGCTCACTATCTGCCAGACACTGCCACTCATGCCATTTGAGGGTTTAGTTGGCATTATTTATGCTGTATGAAAACTGACATGAAAGTGGCGCCCGCCTGAAATCAGCTCACAAGACTAGCCAATCACAGCAGCATTTTCGAAGGAAGTTTTTTTTAGCATGGTTTCAGCGAAGAAGCTGGCAATGCTCGCTTCATCTGAGCTATAGCTTGGTGAAATAGTTAAGCGAAAATTTGGTGGGCATAATAGAGCCAGGAAGGTCATTTAGGCTATTTATTATTAACTATTATGGTTGTGGGAGACTAAACTCCCTTCTTGCAAAATTTTTGCAACACTCACAGCATCCCTTAGAAATACAATATATTACCAAAAGATTTTTCATTAGTACTGTTGTCATACTTCATGCTGCTGAGTCTTAAAAACGGGGAGTTATTATAATTACACTTCTTCAATGCCGTGAGGCGAATGAACAAGGTGACGAGTGACAGGCGATTGTGTCGCGGGGCACATCACCAAAAAACATTAGTTCATGCAATTACTGCTTAAGAGTTTGGCAAGTGTGTCTGGTATACTGCAACCCCTCCAGTGCAGCAAGCAATAATTAGAATGCTTTCAAGAGTATGCCAGCCACCTGGAAATTGGACTTGGAAGGATAGCTGCACTGCAGTATCTGTGGGTACACACCTCAATTCGCGGATGCTCTCTGAAAAACAAAGGTCGATTTACGCAGGAAAGTTCAGGCTCTGAGAATAGCAAGGGGACTGTGTCACTGTCCGCTCGCCTTCACTTCTATCAAAGCAGTTCGCAAATTCACGGTCACATGCAGGAGTTAACTTTTTCTACACGACTGTTTGTTTCCCCACGCACAAATATTGTTGCAAGGCACCACTATATTTGTCGCATCTTGTACTTACAGTCGTCAGCACACCTATTTAAAGCGCTACAACGCCACCGTGTACCACAAAGAAAGTGAAAGTTTAGAACCTGTACTCGGTTGTCAATATTATGCTGGTACTAGACCGGAGGCCCACTGGCACGCTGTGCGTCCTGTCGACTGCACTGTACCAGTTATAGAACAGCTGAGCCAATATTTCACTTTTACGATTCCTCGGCAAACCGCTCCAGCGATCGCCAGGCTTGCTGACTGCACTTGCCTCGCACACGGTTAAGACAAGCATGAATCGGTACTCACGTCTGGGTTCAAGATGCCCACACACGGCATCCGCTTCAGCGCAGCCGTCAAATTTCGGTTAAGCAAGCGACGACTTGCCTCGGCATCCGTAAAAAAAAAAGCCATACCTGGACAGCTTCCAAAACACGCGCGCCGCCCCCTACGCTCACGAAGAGAATGCCCGCAGACCACGCACGCCCGACGGCCGGCCGGCCGGCCCTAGCGATTCCCTAGGCACTCTAGGGACAGGCCGAGAGAGGCGTGGCGACCCCACATCCGGTTGAGAACGAGGGCGAAGCGAAAAAACGTCACGCAGACACGCTTCCCACCGACCAATCGGCGTTTCCAGCCCACCGACCCGCAAACGCTTCTACCACGAGCCCGCTAGCGACTGCAGCGCCACCTCGTTTGTTTACAAACATGCAGGAGGTCTATACGTCTTAGTCCGCAAAACTCCAGTCTTGGCCTCAAACAACAAAGAGCTTCCCCTACAATTATCATAGATATTTTTTTTGACAATTTCCTGTTTAAAGGTCCGGTATGTTCCCAGTGCCGATTTCGTCAGCATCCCTGTTTTCCACAGAGCTCTCTTTGTTTCTTTAACCTTTTTCTTAACCGATAATTGCTGATTTGCCCCCTTACTGCTGTCCAGATATTTACTTGTCAATTTTCTAGTTCGCTTTCTCCATTTCGTGTCAACATTCTATAGACCTCCTGCATGTTTGTAAACAAACGAGGTGGCGCTGCAGTCGATAGCGAGCTCGTGGTAGGCAAAAGGTCGGGGAGCGAAGCGTCTAGACAGAGCCCGGAACCGGCCTTTTTCTTTGTGTTTACTTCAGCCCGTCCCCAGCAGTCCCTAGCTCTGGTTCCTCCCTAGAATTCTTTGCCCCTAGCAACATTTGTTTGTTTTTGTTTCTCATTTAAATAAAAATTTTGGATATGATTGCAGTACAAAGCTTATGAATTTTATAAACACATTTTTTATGTTCTGTTTCTATGTGAATTGAATTTGTTGATACATTGTTATTAGTTGTGTCAAATCACGTCACTACTTTCATTTCGCAGGCACAGATTTGAATCTGTCGGACCGCAGAGATACGCCGACTGCCGTTACGCGGTCAGGTTACTTACATCGCCTAGGTTTAGGACAATGGGCTAGGACACTAATTCCGCTTGAGGTGCACCGGGATTCATTGATAGTTGTTACGCCAATTGCGTTTGGGTCACATTCTCTCGTTCTATACTCGCCAGTTTGCGCAGTTGCGCGTACTTTGTTGTCTTGTTTTCAGTGCTCTTGTCCACTCGCGAGTTCGCGCAGTAGCGCGCGCGCTGTAGCGCGTCTTTTGGTTTACGCTTTGTTTTCAGTGTGCGCGCCCTTTGTTTTATGCTTTGTTTTCAGTGCAGTTGCGCGCCCTTTGTTTTACGTTTTGTTGTCAGTGCAGTTGCGCGTCCTTTGTTTAGTTTTCTTTTCAGTGCTGTGAGCATTGTGCCTGCCGCCTCTGGCCTCATTGGAATGGAAGGACCAAATTCACCACCTGCTCAGTCACCAGCGCGAGATAAGTATCTGTGCCCTGTGTGCAAAGCTGAATTTGCTTTTCTGAAATCCCAAAGTAGGCATGTGCGAAATCAGCACCCCGAAGCTGCGAGCTCATCAGCTCGTGAGAGAACTTTCGCATGTGACCTCTGTTGTAATGCTTTTCTCCACCGTCGTGAACTGTTGCAGCACCACGAGCAGGAGCATGGCTTTATGGCGAGACGCAGCACGGTTCAGTTCTCTTCCATTGCAGGTGAGAAAGAATCACATGTTCTTAGTTTTTGTTTGTGTATGCACGCATGAAGTAATATGTTAGCTTGTGTGCAGGGAAGGAGGTTTGTCTGAAACCCTCGTGCTGTGTTGTGCAGAGCGCGTGCTGGGTCCCTTATCCTCCATCCTCTAGATGCTGTTGTCACCAGTATATCATGCATCAACTAGCCCCACTGTTCACCTTATATCCGAAGTGGTCTTTCTGGTGCATGAAATGAAAGACAAGTGAAGTTTAAATAAATGCATGCAGTGTAAACACATTGAAGACTGGGCATGGTAATCTTCAAGATTTTTACACAGCGGTAGGTGGTATACCGTAATAATGTGCCCTTTCAGGATTCAGGATTAGTGATCTTTCTTACGCTATTTAAAGGTTGCTGGATTTGTAAAATGGATGACGCCTGCTTTAAAAAGTGCACTGGACCGTTTATAATGCTTAGGCTGGCGACAGTAGTGAAGTGTAAGTGTTTTGGGTTTTACGTTCATGGAGGTTTACCATCTCAAAGTGACTCGGACTATGAGGGACACTCTGGGGTCCTTTGACGTGCACTGACGTCGGACACAGTAGACTGGCCTCTAGAATTTCGCCAACGAAATGCGACCGCCGCGGCTGGGATTGAATCCGTGTCCTTCGGGTCAGCAGCCAAGCGGCGTAACTATCGATCCATCGTGGCGATGTGCTGTCTTCAAAGTAGTCTGAGCAGTCATTTAGTAGCCGTGTCGTGTAGAGAGTGATTAACTTCCGCTTTTTGGTCAAAGCCTACAGCTGGCTGCCTTAAGGCTTGAATAATGTCATGTAAATGGTTGTGAACATAGCAGATCAAATGCACTCATTGTGTGGTCTCTGCATAAATATAATTTTTTTCTATTTTCAGAATTTCAAGCCTGGAAGGAAAACACTGAAAGGAAGGAGCAAGCGCACTTCATCGCAAAGAGAGGGGTGACGCGTTTGTCCTCTGGAGCGACAAAGAGGTACCTAGAGTGCCACCGTACCGGAGTAGCTGTGCAGTCTGGACAAGGTAAACGGCAGCCAAAGGCAGTGGGCAGTGTGAAATGCAACAAACATTGTTTTGCTGGTATGGTTGTCACTCAGGATGGTGAAAAGGTAACCGTTGAGTACCAGGCCGAGCACTATGGCCATGAGAAGAGTGTGACACACCTGCGCTTGTCCGCCACTGAAGCGGCTGCCATAGCACAAAAGCTCGGTATAGGAGTCCCCATTAGAAGGATTCTTGCAGATGCACACTCATTTGCTGGAGTTGCATTGGACAGGCTCCATACTTTGACTACGAATGATATATATAACATAAAGTACAAGTACCAAATTGGAAATGAGGAGCAAAGAGATCCCGATGACTTTGTCAGTATGCAGATGTGGATCCATGATCTAAAGGAAAGCACAGATTCGGCTCTGTTCTATGCTGATAACGAGTTGCTCTCACGAAAAGACATCAAGGAGTTTAACATGGCTCTTATGACTTGCACTCAAAAGTAAATGCTTCTGCACTATGGCACCAAGGCTGTATGTGTTGACACTACGCATGGTACGAATTCTTATGGGCTTCTGCTCACGACAGTGCTCGTAATTGCGGCTGACTGGTCAGGAATACCTTGTGCTTATCTCCTCTCTCAAAGCACATCGGAGGAAACTATGGTTCGGTTTTTTCAGGCAATAAAAGATAGTATTGGTCAGGCACTTTGCTGCGAGGCCTTCATGTCTGACGATGCAGCAGCATATTGCAATGCTTGGCAAAAGGTAATGGGGATCCCTCAGAGACGTTTGCTCTGCACCTGGCATGTAAAACGCAGTTGGACCTCCAAACGTAGCAAAGTTAGTGGCGATGAAAATAAAAAACTGGTCAGCCACACTCTGCACACTTTGATGGCTTGCCCAAGTGTACCAGAATTTCAGGCTCTTCTTCAAAAATTTCTGGCGGCTAACTCTGTGGGAGAGTGCAAAGACTTTGTGGAGTATTTCAAAAAGTCTTATGCGAAGCGTCCTGAGCAGTGGGCGCATTGCTATAGGCAAGGTACTGGCCTCACGACAAACAATCACATAGAGTCTATGCACAATGAGCTAAAGGCTGTTTATTTGCGAAGAAAGCAGTGCCAGCGCCTGGACAAATTGCTGCATACTTTACTGGAATTTACTAATGATCGGCTCATCAAGCAGCTCATTTCACATGTGAGGCCCATGGCAAGCCACCGGACAGCAGACTGCTAAAAGAAGCACTGCGCAGGTGTCGAGCTCGCTCAATCTGGCGTGAGTGAATCACCTGATGGATGGTGGCTGGTGCAGTCGCAATCTTTGCAAGAGTTTAAGCACCGGAATACGTCTACTTAGGGCAGGTAGTGACAGCTGATCCGGATCATGAGAGGGAGATAACTAGAAGGATAAGAATGGGGTGGAGCGCATATGGCAAATTCTCGCAGATCATGAGTGGCAGTTTACCAATTTCCCTCAAGAGGAAAGTGTACAACAGCTTAATCTTACCGCTACTCACCTACGGGGCAGAAACGTGGAGGCTAACGAAAAGAGTTCAGCTTAAGTTAAGGACAACGCAGCGAGCCATGGAAAGAAAAATGATAGGTGTAACGTTAAGAGATCGGAAGCGGGCAGAGTGGGTGAGGGAACAAACACAGGTTAATGACATCCTAGTCGAAATCAAGAGAACGAAATGGGCTTGGGCAGGGCATGTAATGCGAAGGCAAGATAACCGCTGGTCCTTAAGGGTAACGGAGTGGATTCCAAGAGAAAGTAAGCGTAGCAGGGGGCGGCAGAAGGTTAGGTGGGCGGATGAGATTAAGAAGTTTGCAGGCAAAGGATGGATACAGCTGGCAAAGGATAGGGTTAATTGGAGAGACTTGGGAGAGGCCTTTGCCCTGCAGTGGGTGTAGTAAGGCTGATGATGATGATGATGATGAGTAAAGGGCAGCATACCATGCCAAGGGTGCAGCTACAGTTGCAAATAATGCAACATATGTATCCACACCTTGCAATGTGTATGCTTGGATTACAAGCAGCGCTTGAGTTTGTGTAAGCATATGCATGCAGTTGCTCAATGGGAGCGTGAAAAAAACAATTCAAGTGCTCAGGGATCGACTGAAGAAGTCGCAGCTCTTCCTTCGACTTCAACAGAAAATGATTCATTCGCTCTAGGTGAGCCCCAGGCACTTCTCGACAGCATCCAGGCTGATGCAATCCCTGAGCCACAAAGTCGTGGTATTGTAAACATCCGTACTTTGCTTGGAGCTGCTTTACAAGACTTAGCGAACAAGGAATCAGGAGATGAAGCACAAGAAGAGTTCGTGATAAAAAAAGTCCATGAGATAAGTCAGGCGCTAAAGCAATTTCCAGATAAGCAGCCATCTGCAGCAAAGCGCACTGCTACAAACAAAAATCTGGAAAAGCAGCCAGATTATTGGCCCAAAACGCAGCGCACCTCTGCGAGCACACGGTTTCCAGCTCCTACATTTTTGCAACAGGAGTATTTAAAACGACAGTTGCTGGAAGATGTAGAGGTTCCTGTAATTCAAACTGGCAGTGACCATGCATTGCTGCAAAAAAGTGTACAGTATAAATAGTGCCTGGGTGGATGTTGTCCAGCAATACAATAAACGTTCATTGTAGCTCTGGATTTTACATAGCCGCGGTCTACTCTGAATCGTAGCTATTCATGGTGTGTGTGACTTCCAGGTGTCTCGAGGTGTTCCAATGAGTGTTGCCTGGAATTGTGTAGTGTAGCCTAGTGTTGTGCTCTGCTAGGCTGGAAAATGAGTGGTGCGCCAGAGAATGCACCTGTATAGTTCGCCGTGTGGGTTGTTGGGTTTAAATAATTTTGCTCTCAATAAAATAATGGTGCATTGGTGTGCTCTGAACCATAGTATAGGTAGTCATGGTGTGTGCTGTGATGACCCCCATAATGCGCAGGTCCACACGGGACGGAGAGGCAAAGAGACACCGTATGGCTCAGTTTAAATAAACAGGTATATTCAATAATTACACATGATTAAGATTATACATCAGAGGCTGGGGCGTCCGAGCTTACGTGCCGACGACTTCATGGGGGCGATGGAGTGGCTCCGGAGTTGGGCTCGAGCGGTTGCTGGCAGAAGCTGCACGCCGACGGGCTTCGGCGCTGAAGGCCCTCTTGGCGAACGATGTCGTCCTGAGCGTGCTTGCAGTAGAATTTCAATAGTCGTCCGTTTCTTCGAGGATGGTTCACAAACCCTTCCTCTAGTGTCGTTCGGCTTGGAAGATGAACAGGAGGCGAGCTTGTAGATGATGACAGCAGAGCATAATTTTACAACATACATATACAGAGAGTTAAACTGGAAAAAGCAGAACTGAATTTTACAAAAGAACAAACTTTGCACTACTTTACTCATCGACCGGGCAGGTTAGTGCCTAAGTAGCATCACATTACATGCTAAGCATGGAGCCCCAGCTCAGACTGGACTGCATCCGTTTACATGCGCTTTTAAGCACTTGATTAACAAAGGACTAAGGGCGGTCATTTCCAGTGGCCCGCCCAAAGCATCAATTCTCCAATCCAAAATAACATGCGAGATGGGGACCACCCCTTGGGTTGGGCTTAGCCTCGAACCCAGAGTCTGTTAACAATACAAACTAAATAAACAACAAAAACGCCACCACTCTCTCTCAAGTGAGAGTATACACAGGCTCTCTCTTCGGAGCTAATTCACTAGCGCCTGTCTTTCCACATTCTTGGCGAGTACTGCCTGTCCGCCATGACAGGTGTCCGTCACGGCCCTTCTGGGAATGCGCTTTTGTTCACGAGGCACGGCGGGAAGCTGTGGGTGCCTTCCCGGCGATAGCCCACGTCGAAAGGGGAAGGAGGGAAAGAATGTTGTCTTCGCGGTAGCGCATAGCGTCGGCTGTGGTACGGCGCGCTCTGGCCCGCTGACAGCTCCCTTGTCCTGGAATGTGCCCGGAAATTGGGGAGGATAAAGCCTGTTTCCCCGCGGCGGCGGCGGCGGGTCCGGTTGTTCTGGTCGTCACTCAAAGAGCATGGCTGGGTAATTGATGATGCCGCTGTCACGGCGGCGGGTCCCTTCGTCTACGCCGCGCCGTCGAACGTGGATCCTCGTAGCACACACAAAGAAATACCTGGGTTTCCGTCTACGCCGCACCGTCGAACAATGTACCTCGTAGCACACAAGGAATGTCACACTCGCTCACCCTCCAGAAGAATGTTCTCCGAACATTTGAGTCCCTGCAGCTCCCCTTGTCTTTCTGAATCGCCTCGCACAGTCCGTCCGACAAAACACTTTTCGCTGCACTCAACACCACTGCACAACACCATATGCCTCCGCTGTCATAACTGGCGTCTCCAGGGGCAGCACTGATCTTCTTTTACAGATAAACATGAAACTCAGCACCCAAGCCTCTCCTTTCTAGTCCAAACTGGACGAAATAAATTTACCACAGTTACAAAGGAGCTCCCACTTCTAGCACGATCACGGCACAGACAAAAATATAGATAACGAAAGGAAGTAGGGCAGGTTCTGCATGCGCTCCGCATGCTCTCCTGTGAAGGTGTTACTTAATGACAGAAAGGTTTAACTACCAACTCCGATAACTTAACACATAAGCACATAGCAATGTTATGAGCTGGGCATTACACAATTCTAACCAGTTCACAACTCCGCTCTGTTTACGCCATTAGTCCGACTTAGCTTTCCGATTTCGCAGCCGATATCGGCCTTCATGAGTCATACTAAGTAAGTCTGTGCCCCTTTGTCTGCTTTGGGACTCGCGAGGGCTCGTGGCAGGAGCCTCTCCTGGCGTTATCTGCGCGGCAACCTCGCGCGCTTCTTCTTCTAGCAATGCATGAAGTAAATCCGGTGGCATTCCGGCCGTCACCTCGGGCGCCTGCCGAACAAATGCAGGAGAGGGCGTTTCTTGCGAACTATCTGCGCGCTCCGCTTCACTTCTGTCCCCATCAAAATCCGCGCTTTCCCTTTCCTCATTTCGTGAATACTGAACCGGTGCCGACTTCAGGCGATTTGCGTGTATCCTTATCAAACGCCGGTTCACGTCTCGGACTCTGAAGTTTACCGGAGAAAGCTTCTCGACAACCTCGCACGGTCCTCTCCACTTCGTCTGGAACTTACGAGCTAGCCCAATCTGCCTTTGGCAGTTTTCAATGTACAAGCTGTCCCCCACATCAAACGGCGCGTCTCTAGCACTGCGATCGTGCACCTCCTTCCTGCGCTTCGCCGCTTTCTTTAAGGACTCCTTTGCGATGTCCCTCGCCACTTGCAAGCGCGATTCTAGCTCAACCTTATAGTCGTCCAGTGAAGCGTATGGGACACGACGGGGGCCCTCTGGCACTTCACTAGGCTGGTCCGGGTCTCGGCCGTAGAGAAGAAAGAATGGCGATTCGCCCGTGCTCTCGTGTGCTGCGGAATTGTAGGCAAACATTGCATACGGGAGCCACAAGTCCCAGTCCCGCTGGTCGCGCGAAACAAAATGCGACAGGAACCCGGCCACGGTTTGGTTCAGTCGCTCCACCGCGCCGTTGCAAGCCGGATGGTACGGGGTTGTCTGCTTCTTAGCGATCTTAAGCAGCTCGCAAACTCTCCTCATTAGCTGCGACACGAAGTTCGTTCCCCGATCTGTCAAGAGTTGCCTCGGGGGTCCATGTCGGAGCACGATCTGTTCGACAAATGCTCTTGCAACCGTGTCTGCCTTCTGATCTGGGAGTGCTACCGCTTCCGCGTATTTTGAAAGGTGATCGACAAATACTAAAATGTACTTGTTTCCGGAAGTGGTCGTGGGCAATGGGCCCATTATGTCCATACCTGTCCGCTCGAAGGAAGCCGAAACCTCAGGGAACGGCTGAATTGGAGCTGGTCTTCGTCCCTTGGGTGTTTTTCTTTCGAGACAGGAATGACACTTCGCACAGTAGTCTCTAACATCCTGTCGCATGCCACTCCAAAAGTACAAACGCTCCACACGCCTGCGTGTCTTCGCTACGCCAAAATGACCGGCGCATGGCGCATCGTGAAACGCGCGAAGAACCCTTTCTGTCCACGACCGAGGTATGACGACTCTCTCCCAAGCGGTTTTCTCTAATCTCCCTTTCCTGGTTGGCCTCGTGCGCCGACACAGGGTGCCGTCTTTGTCAATGAAATAACCTAGCTGTTCGGGGTGAGACGGTGCGCCCTCTAAGCTTTCGATTATTCGCTTCAGGTCAGGATCTTTGCACTGCTCTGTGCGTAATTCGGCGGGGTCGACTACGGGGACAAACTCATCTATAGCTGCCACGGCAGCTGTGCGGCTGAGTGCATCAGCATTCAGATGTGTCTTTCCTGACTTGTGCTCAACTTCAAAGCAGTATTCCTGCAGGTGTAGATTCCATCTAGCGAGTCGCGAGCTAGGGTCCCTGACACTCATCACCCATTTCAGAGGATGGCAGTCTGTGACTAGCTTGAATTTGCGGCCGTAAAGGTAGCATCTGAAGTGCTTTACTGCCCAGACAACGGCGAGGCACTCCCTTTCCGTAGCTCCGTACTTTTGCTCTGTGGGGCTCAGCTGTCGGCTAGCAAAAGCAACGGGATGTTCTTTGCCCTCGATAACCTGAGATAGCACGGCACCAACTGCGAACTTTGACGCATCTGTGGCCATAACGAAGGGCAAACTAAAATCCGGGTGGCGCAACAGCGGTGCACTCATTAGCTTCCTTTTCAGGGCCCCAAAAGCATTCTCCGCGTTTTCGTCCCAGCGAAAGGCGACATTTTTGGCTGTTAAGGCGGTGAGCGGCTTAGCGAGCTTGGCGAACTCCTCTATGTGCCTTCGGTAGTAACCGATCAGGCCGAGAAACTGCCGGACCTGGCGGACGCTAGTCGGGGATGGAAAATCCGAGACACACCTTAGTTTCTCAGGGTCCGGTCGCACGCCGTCAGCTGAAACAACGTGCCCGAGGTATTTCACCTCGTTTTTGAGGAATTGGCACTTAGAGGGCTTCAGCTTGAGACCCGCTGCTCTTAGTCGCACCAAAACCTGCTCAATATCGCGCTAATGGTTATCAAAACTGTCACTGTATATGATAATGTCATCCATATACACGAAGCACAGCCTTCCCAGAAGACCTGCCAGGATAACATCAGCGGTTCTCTGCCAGACAGCAGGGCTGTTGGCCAGACCCATCGGCATTCTTTTCCATTCATAGTGCCCTGAGGGCGTGTTGAATGCCGTTTTCTCGGCATCTGCCGGATCCATTGCTATCTGCCAGAATCCCGCCGCCATGTCCACTACCGTGAAGTACCTGGCAGAGCCCAGCTGAGAAAGCGTCTCCTGTATATTGGGGATGGGGTATGGATCGATGCGAGTTACGGCATTTAGTTTGCGGTAGTCCACTACCAATCGATACGAGCCATTTGGCTTTTCCACCAATAGTGCTGGTGCTCCCCAGGGTGACTTTGAGTGTTCGACAATGCCGCGATCAATCAGGTCCTGCACCTGCCGCTCCATCTCCTCACGTTGGGAGTAAGGAATCCTGTACGCACGCTGGTAAACGGGCGATGAAGTGCCGGTTTCTATCCTGTGCTTTATAACGCCACAGCAGCCCAAATCCAGGTTGGACGCGGCGAATACCTCCGAGTAGTCGTTCAGCAAACCAGCCAGAGCCTCCCTCTCTCTGGATTTTACGTGAGAAAGATCGAACGACACCTTTGGAGCAGCCGAAGGACTAGCATGCTCTACAGTTGCGAGTACCGTATCGGTGGGCTCACGTTGCTCTATCGCAGAGGTGAAGAAAGCCAATGTTTTGTTCTTGGGAAGGCTCAGTGGCTGCTGGCTACAGTTAACCACCCGTAGGGGCACTCTGTGGGCGTCATTAACTGTCACGAGGCACGCGGCTGCCTTCAGGCCATTGCTGAGAGAGTCGACCGGCTCAAGCACTCCCACGGCGCCGCTCTCTACATCTGAAGGCACAAACGCGTACAAAATGTGCTCCGACCAAGGAAGGACGACCGCCTCCTCGACCAGCCGGACGGCAACCCGCGAATATACCTTCTCCAATGATCCCACTGTTTGACGGGTGTCAATATCGGTAATGCGAATCTCAGCCCCTCTCCTGTTCAAAAACGGAATTTTTGAGCCGCCCGCATTAACCTCTTCCTCAGAGAATGAGACTACTACATTCCCTTTTCTCAAAAAATCCTGCCCTAATATACCTGACACTCCGTTTGGCAGAGACACCGTGTCCGGGCATACGTAGCAGGGGTGCTCCAATGCAATTCCGCCGAGGGAGAAGTGTAACCGGTAGAGTCCACTTATGCCAAGAGGATCCCCCGTTATGCCTACAAATTTGGTTGCCATACCACCAGACGCTTCCAACACCTCGCGGTCCCCCTTCCTTCGAAGCGTGTTAAAACTGCTCTCCTTAAGCAATGTCACCTTTGACCCCGTATCTATCAACAATTCCATGCAACAACCATTTAACTTGCAACGCACAACAGGGCATGCCTCGTCGGCCACACAAACTACCACCACCTCATCATCTACTGCTCCCTCCCCACGCTCCTCAGGCTGGGGAGGACTAACTAGTTTTTTGTCTCGGTATCTGGAGCCCCGCTGTCGGCTTGCTTAGGGCGTGTCTCGCCTGCTTCTCTTTGTGGCTCCCCACGGCGCACGTTTTGGCAGAACCTGGCGATGTGTCCGCGACCCTGGCAAGCGAAGCATACGATTTCTTCAAAATCTCGCATACCGCGCCTGTAGCTTTGTGGCGGTCTCCGGTTTCCAGCGAATGGGCGCTGTTGAGCGCGCGCTTCAACCTGGCGTTCTACCTGCTGAGTTAGCAGCTGTTCCAAGCGATCTAACCGCTCTGTCAAGAGAGCAACCTCAGGGTTGAGCACCGCTCTCTCTATGACGCGTACTCTCGCTGCGGCTGTCGTTAACGCCTCATTTCGTTCCTCATCCAATGCGGCCTCCACGGCTTGGTCGAAATTGCTCGGCTTGCGCGAGAGCACGAACCGGCGCACGGGGTCTTGCAGACCAGCCACGAACAAAGCGGTCATTTCCTCTTTAAGTATATCCTCCGCGTATTTCTTCCTTAACTGGTCTCCTTCCTCCTCCCTGCTTAACGTATCGCGTGCTAGGCGCTGAAGCCGCGACGCAAATGTTCGCACGTCCTCCCCTACCATCTGTCCGGCGTCACGGAACCTCTGTACCCGCACGTGACGTGGTTCAGTGTCGAAATGCTCAAACGCGAGCTTCTTAAATTCCGCAAATGATTTTGTGGATTTTACTTTTTCGTCTCGCCAGGCAAAATCATGAGCAGCTCCTGCCATCTTACACCTCGCCATTCCCAGCATTTGAGCATCGGACCATCCCCCCATTTTCCCAATCTCTTCTAGCATGGAAAAGAAATCACAGATTGGAACCCCTGTCTTATCTCCCGTAAACGTCGGAATGACGCTTCCTAATGCCAGCATGCTTGCTCCGAGCGACGGCTGTGGAGTGGGAGCTCCCTCAG
Source organism: Amblyomma americanum (assembly GCF_052857255.1). NCBI lineage: Eukaryota > Metazoa > Arthropoda > Arachnida > Ixodida > Ixodidae > Amblyomma > Amblyomma americanum. Next base: position 157,287,066 of record NC_135503.1, read on the forward strand.
ATACAGTCATTTTTTTTTCAAGCCCTCCAGTGCCTCAAGCCTCTCAAATGGGGGTAAAAGTCCCACAATCAGTCCCGTGATTCCCTTTTGATTACAATTTTGAAGTCATGAATGTCACAGCATTCAGAGGACATTTGCTTTTGAGACCCCACTTCTGACACCAGTGTGATGACCCCCATAATGCGCAGGTCCACACGGGACGGAGAGGCAAAGAGACACCGTATGGCTCAGTTTAAATAAACAGGTATATTCAATAATTACACATGATTAAGATTATACATCAGAGGCTGGGGCGTCCGAGCTTACGTGCCGACGACTTCATGGGGGCGATGGAGTGGCTCCGGAGTTGGGCTCGAGCGGTTGCTGGCAGAAGCTGCACGCCGACGGGCTTCGGCGCTGAAGGCCCTCTTGGCGAACGATGTCGTCCTGAGCGTGCTTGCAGTAGAATTTCAATAGTCGTCCGTTTCTTCGAGGATGGTTCACAAACCCTTCCTCTAGTGTCGTTCGGCTTGGAAGATGAACAGGAGGCGAGCTTGTAGATGATGACAGCAGAGCATAATTTTACAACATACATATACAGAGAGTTAAACTGGAAAAAGCAGAACTGAATTTTACAAAAGAACAAACTTTGCACTACTTTACTCATCGACCGGGCAGGTTAGTGCCTAAGTAGCATCACATTACATGCTAAGCATGGAGCCCCAGCTCAGACTGGACTGCATCCGTTTACATGCGCTTTTAAGCACTTGATTAACAAAGGACTAAGGGCGGTCATTTCCAGTGGCCCGCCCAAAGCATCAATTCTCCAATCTAAAATAACATGCGAGATGGGGACCACCCCTTGGGTTGGGCTTAGCCTCGAACCCAGAGTCTGTTAACAATACAAACTAAATAAACCACAAAAACGCCACCACTCTCTCTCAAGTGAGAGAATACACAGGCTCTCTCTTCGGAGCTAATTCACTAGCGCCTGTCTTTCCACATTCTTGGCGAGTACTGCCTGTCCGCCATGACAGGTGTCCGTCACGGCCCTTCTGGGAATGCGCTTTTGTTCACGAGGCACGGCGGGAAGCTGTGGGTGCCTTCCCGGCGATAGCCCACGTCGAAAGGGGAAGGAGGGAAAGAATGTTGTCTTCGCGGTAGCGCATAGCGTCGGCTGTGGTACGGCGCGCTCTGGCCCGCTGACAGCTCTCTTGTCCTGGAATGTGCCCGGAAATTGGGGAGGATAAAGCCTGTTTCCCCGCGGCGGCGGCGGCGGGTCCGGTTGTTCTGGTCGTCACTCAAAGAGCATGGCTGGGTAATTGATGATGCCGCTGTCACGGCGGCGGGTCCCTTCGTCTACGCCGCGCCGTCGAACGTGGATCCTCGTAGCACACACAAAGAAATACCTGGGTTTCCGTCTACGCCGCGCCGTCGAACAATGTACCTCGTAGCACACAAGGAATGTCACAGTGCTATGAGTGGTTCCTAGAGTTCCGTACAATGTAACATAGTGGTGTGATCTGTTATGCTGGAAAATGGGCGTTGCGTGAATGAGCGTACCTTTATAGTTTGCTGTGTGAGCTGCCGGGTATAATTTGCTTCCATAAAGTAATGGTGCAGTGGTGTGCTCTGAACTATAGATAGCCATGGTGTGTGCCAGGAATTGCCAAGAGTGCTGCCTGGAATTGTGTAGTGTAACCTAGTGGTGTGCTCTGCTAGGCTGGAAAATTAGTGTTGCGTGAGTGAGCGCACCTCCACAGTTTGCCCTGTGGGCTGCCTGGGTGTAAATTGCTTCCATAAAGTAATGGTGCAGTGGTGTGCTCTGAACTATAGATAGCCATGGTGTGTGCCAGGAATTGCCAAGAGTGCTGCCTGGAATTGTGTAGTGTAACCTAGTGGTGTGCTCTGCTAGGCTGGAAAATTAGTGTTGCGTGAGTGAGCGCACCTCCACAGTTTGCCCTGTGGGCTGCCTGGGTGTAAATTGCTTCCATAAAGTAATGGTGCAGTGGTGTGCTCTGAACTATAGATAGCCATGGTGTGTGCCAGGAATTGCCAAGAGTGCTGCCTGGAATTTTGCAGCATAACCTGGTGGTGTGCTCTGCTGGCTGGAAAATGGGTGGAGCGCAAGTAAACGCACCTCACCAGTTTGCCCTGTGGGCTGCTTGGGTATAAATTGCTACCATAAAGTAATGGTGCAGTGGTGTGCTATGAACTATAGATAGCGATAGTGTGTGCCAGGAATTGCCAAGAGTGCTGCCTGGAATTGTGTAGCGTAACCTAGTGGTGCGCTCTGCTAGGCTGGAAAATGGGTGGTGTGCAAGTAAACGCACCTCCATAGTTTGCCGTGTGGGCTGCCAGGGTATAATTTATTTTTGTGCACCACATAGTAGTGGTGCATTCGTCTGCTCTGATACTAGTCATTGTGTGTACCAGGAATTGCCAAGAGTGCAGCCTGGAATTGTGTAGTGTAACCTTGTGGTGTGCTCTGCTAGGCTGGAAAATGGGTGGTGCGCAAGTAAACGCACCTCCATAGTTTGCCCTGTGGGCTGCCTGGGTATAATTTATTTTTGTGCACCACATAGTAGTGATGCATTCGAGTGCTCTGAAACTAGTCATTGTGTGTGCTGGGAATTTCCAAGAGTGCTTCCTGGAATTGTGTAGGGTAACCTAGTGGTGTGCTCTGCTAGGCTGGAAAATCGGTGCTGCGCAAGTAAACGCACCTCCATAGTTTGCCGTGTGGGCTGCCTGGGTATAATTTATTTTTGTGCACCACATAGTAGTGGTGCATTCGTCTGCTCTGATACTAGTCATTGTGTGTGCCAGGAATTGCCAAGAGTGCTGCCTGGAATTGTGTAGTGTAACCTTGTGGTGTGCTCTGCTAGGCTGGAAAATGGGTGGTGCGCAAGTAAATGCACCTCCATAGTTTGCCCTGTGGGCTGCCCGGGTATAATTTACTTTTGTGCACCATATAATAGTGGTGCATTAGTGTGCTCTGAAACTAGTCATTGTGTGTGCCGGGAATTGCCAAGAGTGTTGCCTGGAATTGTGTAGTGTAGCCTAGTGGTGTGCTCTGCTAGGCTGGAAAATGGGTGGTGCGCAAGTAAACGCACCTCCACAGTTTGCCGTGTGGGCTGCCTGGGTATAAATTGCTTCCATAAAGGAATGGTGCAGTGGTGTGCTCTGATCTGTAGATAGTCAAGTTGTGTGCCAGGAATTGCCAAGAGTGCTTCCTGGAATTGTGTAGCGTAACTTAGTGGTGTGCTCTGCTAGGCTGGAAAATGGGTGGTGCACAAGTAAAGCAACCTCCATAGTTTGCTGTGTGGGCTGCCTGGGTATAAATTGCTTCCATAAAGTAATGGTGCAGTGGTGTGCTCTGAACTATAGATAGCCATGGTGTGTGCCAGAAATTGCCAAGAGTGCTGCCTGGAATTGTGTAGTGTAACCTATTGGTGTGCTCTGCTAGGCTGGAAAATGGGTGACGCGCACGTAAACGCACCTCCACAGTTTGCCGTGTGGGCTGCCTGGGTGTAAATTGCTTCCATAAAGTAATGGTGCAGTGGTGTGCTCTGAACTATAGATAGCCATGGTGTGTGCCAGGAATTGCCAAGAGTGCTGACTGGAATTTTGCAGCATAACCTGGTGGTGTGCTCTGCTGGCTGGAAAATGGGTGGAGCGCAAGTAAACGCACCTCACCAGTTTGCCCTGTGGGCTGCTTGGGTATAAATTGCTACCATAAAGTAATGGTGCAGTGGTGTGCTATGAACTATAGATAGCGATAGTGTGTGCCAGGAATTGCCAAGAGTGCTGCCTGGAATTGTGTAGCGTAACCAAGTGGTGCGCTCTGCTAGGCTGGAAAATGGGTGGTGTGCAAGTAAACGCACCTCCATAGTTTGCCGTGTGGGCTGCCTGGGTATAAATTGCTACCATAAAGTAATGGTGCAGTGGTGTGCTCTGAACTATAGATAGCGATAGTGTGTGCCAGGAATTGCCAAGAGTGCTGCCTGGAATTGTGTAGCGTAACCTAGTGGTGCGCTCTGCTAGGCTGGAAAATGGGTGGTGTGCAAGTAAACGCACCTCCATAGTTTGCCGTGTGGGCTGCCTGGGTATAATTTATTTTTGTGCACCACATAGTAGTGGTGCATTCGTCTGCTCTGATACTAGTCATTGTGTGTGCCAGGAATTCCCAAGAGTGCTGCCTGGAATTGTGTAGTGTAACCTTGTGGTGTGCTCTGCTAGGCTGGAAAATGGGTGGTGCGCAAGTAAACGCACCTCCATAGTTTGCCCTGTGGGCTGCCTGGGTATAATTTATTTTTGTGCACCACATAGTAGTGATGCATTCGTGTGCTCTGAAACTAGTCATTGTGTGTGCTGGGAATTTCCAAGAGTGCTTCCTGGAATTGTGTAGGGTAACCTAGTGGTGTGCTCTGCTAGGCTGGAGAATGGGTGGTGCGCAAGTAAACGCACCTCCATAGTTTGCCGTGTGGGCTGCCTGGGTATAATTTATTTTTGTGCACCACATAGTAGTGGTGCATTCGTCTGCTCTGATACTAGTCATTGTGTGTGCCAGGAATTGCCAAGAGTGCTGCCTGGAATTGTGTAGTGTAACCTTGTGGTGTGCTCTGCTAGGCTGGAAAATGGGTGGTGCGCAAGTAAATGCACCTCCATAGTTTGCCCTGTGGGCTGCCCGGGTATAATTTACTTTTGTGCACCATATAATAGTGGTGCAATAATGTGCTCTGAAACTAGTCATTGTGTGTGCCGGGAATTGCCAAGAGTGTTGCCTGGAATTGTGTAGTGTAGCCTAGTGGTGTGCTCTGCTAGGCTGGAAAATGGGTGGTGCGCAAGTAAACGCACCTCCACAGTTTGCCGTGTGGGCTGCCTGGGTATAAATTGCTTCCATAAAGGAATGGTGCAATGGTGTGCTCTGATCTGTAGATAGTCATGTTGTGTGCCAGGAATTGCCAAGAGTGCTTCCTGGAATTGTGTAGCGTAACTTAGTGGTGTGCTCTGCTAGGCTGGAAAATGGGTGGTGCACAAGTAAATGCACCTCCATAGTTTGCTGTGTGGGCTGCCTGGGTATAAATTGCTTCTATAAAGTAATGGTGCAGTGGTGTGCTCTGAACTATAGATAACCATGGTGTGTGCCAGAAATTGCCAAGAGTGCTGCCTGGAATTGTGTAGTGTAACCTATTGGTGTGCTCTGCTAGGCTGGAAAATGGGTGGCGCGCACGTAAACGCACCTCCACAGTTTGCCGTGTGGGCTGCCTGGGTATAATTTACTTTTGATATGATTTATGGATGTTTAACGTCCCAAAGTGACTCAGACTATGAGGGACGCTGTAGTGAAGGGCTCCAGAAATTTCGACCACCCGGGGTTCTTTAACGTGCACTGACATCGCGTAGTACACGGGCCTCTAGAATTTCGCCTCCATCTATAATTTACTTTTGCGCGCCATAAAGTAATGGTACATTGCTGTGCTTTGAGCCATAGTATAGGTAGTCCCAGTGTGTGCCAAAAGTGCAGTATAACGTAGTGGTACGTTCTGCTAGGCTGGACAATGGGTGGCGCGCAAGTAAACGCACCTCCATAGTTGGCCGTGTGGGCTGCCTGGGTATAATTTACTTTTGCTTGCCATAAAATAATGGTGCATTGGTGTGCTTTGAACCATTGTAGTATAAGTAGCCATGGTGTGTACCATGATTGGTGCCTGGGATTGTGCAGTGTAACCTAGTGGTGTGCTCTGCTAGGCTGGAAAAGGGGTGGTGCGCAAATAAATGCACCTGCATAGCTGGCCGTGTGGGCTGCCTGGGTATAATTTACTTTTGCTTGCCATAAAATAATGGTACATTGGTGTGCTCTGAAACTAGTCATTGTATGTGCCGGGAATTGCCAAGAGTGCTTCCTGGAATTGTGTAGTGTAACCAAGTGGTGTGCTCTGCTAGGCTGGAAAATAGGTGGTGCGCAAGTGAACACACCTCCATAGTTTGCCGTGTGGGCTGCCTGGGTATAATTTACTCTTGTCCACCATAAAGTAATGGTGCAGCAGTGTTCTCTGAACCGTAGGTAGTCATGGTGTGTGCCGATAGTGGTGCCTAGAGTTTTTGAGTGTAATCTAGTGGTGTGCCTTGCTAGGCTGAAAAATGTATCGTGTGCGAGTCAGTGCACTTCTATACTTTGCTGTGTGGGTATAATTTAGTCTTGTGCAGCATATATAATGGTGCAGTGACTAGATTTCATACAATGGTGTGCTTTGAAATCAAGTTGTGTGTAGCATGAAAGAATTGCGCAATATGGCTTTATATTTTAGTGGTGTGCTCCGATCCATAGATATTTGTTGTGTGTGCTTCTCCAACAGTCACCTCCAGGTCTTCCTGTACCTGGATTTATCCTAGTGTAACCTAGTAGTGTGCTGTGTTGGCTGGAAACGGGCAGTGTCAGAGTGAGACGCGTCTCCATAGGTTTCCGTGTGGGCGCCCTAGATGTAAGCACTGCTGTTCAGTTATCCTCGTAAATGGTGTGCTTTTGACAGTAGGAGTCTGCCACAGCCCGATGAATGATGCTGTGGCTGTGTCATTAATCTGGCTGTGTCAGACCCCCTTTTTCTCTCGGCAGAACCTGGCTGCTAGAGAGCGCGTCTCCCAGGTGGCGGATAGGGAGGCTTCTACCAAACAAGGCAACTTGAGTATCAGTGCATTAGTCATCAGATGGGGAAGTAGTCTTCTTATTGAATCCTTAAAAGCAGGCTAAAATACAGAGCCAAATTCATTTCATGTTGGTGCGCTTCTGTTTGGTAGAAGTGGTGCTTGCACCCGCGGACCAACAGGGTCGTCAGATTGAGCACTTAAGGTCAGCTCACTCGTAGATTGGAGTGGACATTCAAGGGGAACTGAAGAAACTACTCGGGAAGAAGCCTATTAATAAGTTGGCAGTAGGAGGGAAAGTAGAGGAGTTCAGGAAATAAATAATCTCATACCATTACGGAGTATGCTATAGGAGGTGGTTGGAGAGTCGGAGAGGATACCGAAAACTGTGTGTGTTGTGTTGGGTTTTATGGCACATATGCAGCTAAGGCCATTATGCGCCAAGTTCAAGGCATAAAATTGGTTGTCTGTGGAATGTTTAGGAAAATGAAAAATCGTCGATGGTGCAGATGGCCTAAGAATATTGAACTGCCTAGTAATAACAGAGAAGAAATCTGGAAATAGCTAATGGTATAAGCCCCAGAGAACGTCACGTAGCCTCAGCTGGGCAAGGCTGGCTCAGGTCCTTGGCTGGGCAATGATCCTGAGGCTCCCAACCGATGCGGCAGCGGTGCTCGCACGTAGCGGTTACATTCAACTGCATCTATTTTCACAGGCTTCTGCCACACAACAGCTGGAAACCAGTCTACAGCAAAGGACCATCGTATCTGAAAGGCATCAGTGCGAATCACAGAAGTACCACCGAGGACGGTGCCCGAGACTGCGCAGTTGGACCCACCTAAGCAACAGCCGGCTACTTAAGACCACCGCTGCGGAATCGCTGTCCAGTTCGGCAGCAGTGTTCACACGTAGCGGTTGCATTCAACTGCGTCTATTTTCGCAGGTGAGCACGAAGCAATTCATTAGCACATTTAATGAGTAGATTGTGTTGCACTGCTGCCGAACACAGCAAAAGGTTTCTGCTGTGAACTGTTTGTCTTTACTGTGTCTCTACAGTTGTAAATCATGGGAGGGAAAGCCGAGATCGAGAAACAGCTAGCCTACTTTCACAGAGAAATGCGTGCAGACATCAGGGAACTAAGACAGCATGCGCTTCTGTAGCGACACCTGTGATGATGTCAAGGAAATAGGCAGCGATGACAAGGCCCTCAGAAAGGAAATACAAGCCCTCACTGAACAAAATAAGCAACTAAAAGTCGAAAACCAAAGGATTGAAAAACGCCTTCATGAGCTCGAGCAGTACAATCGGGGCAATAGCTTGGAAATTAAAGGTGTTCCAGAAGATCATGACTCGCCTGCCATTGTAAAAAAAATCGGTGAACTGGTGGGTGAAAACATTCATGACGCAGATATCGATATCTGCCACAGAGTGCCGACAATGAAGCAAATTGGTAAGAATAATGTCGTCCGATTTCTAAGTTGCGCAAAGAGGAATGCTCTGCTTGCCAAGACCAAGAAGAAGAAAATTTCCACAATTGATCTTGATATCTGAACCAAATGTTCCCGTATACATTAACGAGCACTTGACGAGGCAGAACAAACAACTTCTCGGCGCAGCTGTCGCGAAGAAAAAACAAGCTAAATGGAAGTTTGTCTGGACAAGCGGGGGCAAAATCTTTGCGCGCAAGGATGAATCGTCCGATGTCATTCAAATTGCTGCAAAAGATGACATTGCTCTTATTCAGTGATTGTACCCCCAGTTTTTTTGCTTTATCAATTTCATTTGTTATTTTATGCCAGACATGTCAATGGATGACTGTACTGAAAGCGATGCACTCAAGGAAAAGCTCAGTATTTTCAAACCATATTTCTCTTTTTTACTTGAATTTACGAAGCATTCGAAACAAACAAGATGACTTGGTTAGTTATCTTGATGAACTACAAGTAAATTTTGATGCGTTGTTGTTTTGTGAGACATGGCTAGGTAAAACTGATTCCTCGCCCCAAATTAGAAACTACTCGTGCATACGATCGGATAGAAGTGGTAAAGGCGGTGGTGTTGCTGTTTACCTGCGGCACCAGTTCGCAGGTGAGATAATTAATGACATTACTGATTCAGATTGCGATATTGAGTGCTTGGGTATTGATGCAAAAAATTTCATACTTGTGGTTGTGCACAGACTGCCAACTGGCTACAAGCGCCGTTTCTTGGCAAAGTTCGAGGTGGTTCTGGAATACTGTAAATCCTATCAAAAACCATTCTTTATCATGGGTGATATTAACATTAATACAGTGTCTGAAAACATTTATTCACACGACTTCAACAATCTTGTTGCATTGTACGGATGCGAAAACACTACCATGACCAACTCGAATCACCCCCAGTTGCTCTACACCCATTGACGTTTTTGTCACCAACCACAACACTTCAGAGTTTGTTTCTGGCACGCTCTCCTGTGACATCAGTGATCACCTACCTTTTTTTTCGCCACGCATCGCCTATCCCATGAAGCTCATAACAGCAATTTTTTTCAACATAGAAGTATCAATGAATAATTTCAAAGCTTTAATCCAGCAAGCGGACTGGTATCCCGTATACCTAGAATATGAAGCAAACAGCATACGAAACGTTCTTAAAAATATTCAGAAATTGCTGGTTCTGCGTTTCACCTTGAGAAATAAAAACGTAACAAGAAAATAACGAAACCATGGATTAATAATGCACCATACAAAAGAATAGTACCTTAACAAAATGTTTCACACATTTCTTGCCACTAAAGACGGAAACATTTTTGCTGATTTCAAGAAAATTCGAAATAAAAAAATGCTGACATCCAACAGGCTAAGTTAAAATATTATGAAACCATGTTTTAAAAAATAAAGAGCAATCCTGCAAAAATATGGAAACAAGTCAACGCCCTCAGAGGAAAAGGCCTAAATTCCAACCCAGTAGAACAGATGTTGGTGAATAATGCTGTTCTCCGCGGGAAAGAGTTGGCGGATGAAATGAATAAGTACTCCATTAATACAGCATTGTGCCTTTAATCCCTAGCCAACAAAAGAACACAGGTAGGCTCACAAACAAACTCTGTAGTCCTAAGTGCTGTCACACCTCCAGAAATTGACAAAATCATAAAGCAACTGAAGCCAAATGCGGCGAGCGGTTATGATGACATCCGAGTCTCAACTGTCAAGTATGTGTCGTCTGAAATAAGTCCTCTATTGTCACATTTAATAAACATATCTCTATCAAGAGGAACCTTTCTGGCCAGCTTAAAATAGCTAAAGTGGTACCTATACACAAAGGAGGAACATGAAATGATTTCGTTAATTATAGACCAATTTCAGTGTTACCGGTTTTCTCAAAGGTATAGGAAAAGTCTATAAATAATCGATTGATTATGTTCCTGCAAAAATATAATATAATCTCACAATTTCAATTCGGGTTACAAAAAACAAGACACGTGAAGAGGCCCTGCTCAATGTAAAATCATTAATTATAAAGACTTTTGAAGCAAAAATGTTTACTTTGGGAATTTTTCTTGATTTACAGGCCTTTGATTCTGTCAACCACGAAATTTTGCTTCACAAACTTCACGGGTATGGAATTCGAGGCGTTGCATCAGACCTCATTAAAAGCTATTTGTCATTAAGATACCAGTTCATAAACCTCATTGAAGAGCACTCTGAAAACTTAGAAATAAAACTAGGAGTACCTCAAGGTTCCAATACTAGGTCCCACGCTCTTTTTCTTGTATATAAATGATATCACAGATGTTAAGTACACACCTGATATAACTGTCTTTGCTGATGACACTAGTTTATTTTTTACAGGTAAACACGCAAATGACCTAGAAAAAGCAGCTAATCTTTACCTGTCTCAGCTATCTATTTGGCTCGAGGACAATAGTCTGCAACTAAATACGCGTAAAACAAAGTTCATACTTTTCAAACCAGTCAACAAAGTTACTAAAGAAAGCCTCACACTTAAATTTGGAATGGAACACATTTTCAGAAATTTCTAGGTGTCTGGTTCAGTGAACATCTATCCTGAACTTCACATATTAATCACCTTCTAACTGATCTTTCCCGTGCTGTGGGCTGTATGAGCCGTATAGCTCCACTTATCCCTCTCTGGTTGAAAAAGATTTTATATTTTACGCTATTTTACTCACGGCTACTTTACGCAATATTAGTGTGGGGCACTACGACTAAAGGAAATTAAGACAGGCTCATTTTTGACAGGTATCTGTGTTCCGTTAGGTGTATAAAAGGGTCGGCTTGTATGCTTCGTTTAAGCGAGAAAAGGATGGCTACTGTTTTCTGTGTGGAAAACTGGAAACCGTAGTGATCTGCCCATGTCACTAGTTTATTCATTGTCAACTGTATTTGTCTCTCGCATGTTGCTACGCTTGAGGATGTGCAAGCTATTTGAAGATCATCAACGTACACTGAATACAGGATGGACTTTGGGATTATTTTACTTATGGCATTCATTTTTATGCTAAACAATGTCGTGCTTAAAATACATCACTGAGGAACCCCATTCTCTTGAACGAAGCTCCTGGACAGAGTTGATCCCAGGCGTACTTGAAATGAGCGGTCGGAAAGGAAGTCAGTTTAACATCCTACCGCGGATACCTAGGTCGCCAAGGTCGCGGACGATCCCAAACTTCCAGGTTGTATCATACGCTTCCTCCATATCAAAGAAAACGATAAGACAGTGCTGTTTGTGTATAAAAGCTTCTCTTAATGTTTTCGAGGCGAACTAAAAGATCTGTTGTTGAGCATTCCTTTTTATAACCGCATTGATGGGCATCAAGTTCGCGGGATTCAAGGACAAATGTTAATCTTTTTTTTTATTTGACAGCTTACAGATGAAATGTAACTCTGCCATGAGGCTTTCTCAGCACTGTGACTGACGTACTGAGCTTGAGGTTCTATGTGTAGGGTATCTGCGAAATTTGCCCCAAGCTCTATTTTGTTGTTTCTTGCTTCCTTGCATTCCTTTGTCCACCACACTATGTTTTTGCCACACCACTCCTGAAGACTGAGGAACAGCTAAGTATACGGCAGTAATTATACAATTCGGGAACATTTCGTTGATGCTGAGGATTTCCAAAGCTATATTTTCTAAATTGGCCTGTGCTCAAATTTCCCAGTCTGCTAAATGCAGCTTCCAATGTCGCGGTTTAGTTGGGATGATTTCTGGTGCTGATGTCAAACTATTAATACAGGAAGGTGATCGCTGCCATATGGGTTGTCGATGACGTCCCATTTAAAATCGTTAAAAACAGATGGTGAACTAAAAGACAAATCGAAACAGCTCATATTGCCCGAGGTTGGAGAGCAGTATGTGGCCTTTTCCGTGTTTAAACGACATATTGTTTGTGAGAATAAAATCTTGGATTGTTTGCCCTCTAGAGTCGCAGCGCTCGCTTCCCCAAAAAGGGGAGTAAGCGTTAAAATCCCCAACTACCAGATATGGCTCTGGAAGTTCATCTATCAGTTCTTGTAGATCATGGGCTATTAATGCAAATTGTGGAGGAATGTATACTGAACAGATTGTTAGTGTTTTATAGGTGATGATGCTGACTGCAACCGCTTCAAGTTTTGTGATGAGCTTGATCTCTTGAGCAGGGACGCCGCTTTGAACGACAATCGCGACGCCTCCCAGCAGTCGATTTGCCTGCTCTCGATCGCGTCTAAAAGTTTTATGATGTTTCAGGATATGCACATGTTGTGGACCAAGATTGGTCTCCTGAAAACAAAAAACTATGGGTAACATTCACCCTAAAATATGTGTTATGTCACTAATTCCGCATAGGTCCTCTACAATTCCACTGAATTCAAAAAAGGCATGTTTGTGTTTTTGAGAGGAAATGAAAGGGGATTTACTTAGATATGGGCCTGTTATAAGGGGCCTGTCTTTTTTTCGCTCAAGACAGCTGTTCCGCCGCTGCAAAGCAGGCGGACTGGGAGTTATATCCATCACCTTGCCAGAACTGCTGGAGGACCGCGCAGCTGTGGTTGTGTTAGTTTCAGGCCTCGCCTGACAGGGAAAGTCCTGCTGGATGCCAACCCATGGACTGGCGCTCCCGGCAGCTTTCGCTGACCCTGCCTGGGGCGTCGATGGCCCTGCCATAGGCTCTGTGAAAGCGGCCTTGGCAGGTGCCGGATTGCTGTGTGGTGCTACGCCCCTGCGCACCACATCAGCGAAGTTTTGTTTTGCTGTGAAAAAGAATGTGTAAGCGCAAAACGCCTTCTCGCTTCTTTAAATGAATTGTTTTCCTTTGTTTTTATGGTGATTATCTCTTTTTCTTTTTTCCAGGACGGACACGCCCTGGAGTATGCAGCATGGTCTCCTTCACAGTTTGCACAGTGCGGGGCTGCATCACATCCATCAGACTGGTGATCACTCGAAGCACATTTTGCGCAAGTTTTGCGACCGTGGCAACTCTGTGAGCCATGGCCGAACCTTTGACAATTGAAACATCTGCGAGGGTTGGGTATGTATGGTCTTGCATTAACTTTCAAATATCCCACGTAAATTGTGTCGCGCAACGTAAGGATCAAGTGTTTGGTGTCTATTTCCTTATTTTCCTTCTGGATTTTGATTCGGTGGACATCTATGACGCCTTGGTCGGTGAGCCCCTCGAGCATTTCTTTTTCGGTGATGTGAACAAAATCATTTTTGGATAATACGCCTCGGGCAGTGTTAAGTGAGCGATGAGAAGTCACGGAGACGGGGATTTCCCCTATGGACGTTAGGTTGGAGAACTTGGAGTGTTGGACATTGTCGCACAGTTCCAGCAATAAATCGCCGCTGGCCATTTTTGAGAGCTTATAGCCAATGCCTAATGTTTCTGTCAAGCAGATTGACACAAGGAAGGGGGATATTATTCTTGCCTGCTTATCCTCTTCACTGTGGATCACGTGATATTTTGGAAAAGTTACTTTTCTTTTTTGAAAGAAGTCGTCTTCCTCGTTCTGCCCTCTTTTGAGAAAGCGATCTTGTTTTTAAAGTGGGGGAGCCATAAACAATTAGGTTTTTCGGTCATGGTGCCAGCCACCCACCATGGTGCCCAACTAAGCGACGAGACAGGAACTTCCAAGGAAGGCCTGCCCACGCCACATGTACACCTTAACTATAATCAAATATGGCGCAACTCACGGTGGTTAGTCACAGAAGGTTAACCCTCGCTGCCAGGAAAAACGAAGTGAGTAGGAGGAATGATAGTTCTGCGAAAGGGGTAGGAAATTGAAAGATAGAGGAGAGGATAGGAAAAGGCGACTGCAGATTTCCCCCAGTCGGGTCAGGCCGGAGGTGCCGTCTACAGGAAGCTGGGGCCAAAGTGGTGTATTGCCTCCGCCCAGGGGCCTTACAGGTCCAAACACTCGGCATCGGCTCAACCACCAGGAACCCCTTTTCCCGGACACGGCGAAGCCACGCACGGCGAAGCGCGGGAGCTCGGGTCCGTGGTGAAGCACTGCTCACCATCATCCCCCTGCGGGAATGTCCCTGCGGATTCTCGGGAACCCGTGGTGTCACCGAGCTGTGAAGGGAGACAGCGCAGCGGAGGTCGGGTGATCCAATCATGGAGGTGGCAGCCATCGGACACTAGGTCCGTGCTGTCGTGGACCTCCCTTGAACCACTGATGCAAGCCTCCTGCGCCCCATTCAAACGTGGAGGTGGCAGCCGATGGACATAAATTATGGTGAGGAATGAAAAAGAATAAAAATAAAAGAGCCTCTGCCTGTGGACCGATGGGCATAGGGATCGTGCTGTCGAGAGGCTCCCTTGGATTGGCAGCATTAAAAAGTTCCTGAAAAGGGTATTTGAGCTTGCTTATAATAGCGCCTTGCATTATGCAGAGTCCAGGCCACCGAGTGTTCATGCCGCGTACAGTACTTCAAAAGCGGACCAATCATTTACAATAGATTTAAAATTCGCGGCGACCTGCGGTGCCGCGTGTTCGCCCGAAACCCAAGCACGTTATGTCAGCAGCAAAGGTCTTTTATTGGTTTGCCTTGACGTCACGCACCTCCCATGGCCGCGGCCGGAATCTCCGCCCCCTTTCCCACCGAGTGGGTAAGACCGACAGAGGCGTGCCAACATTTCAGTGCGCAAAAAAAGTGACGAAAGAAAGGTGCGAAGATGCGTAAATTCAAATTTTGTCTACGGATAACTCAGCTTCCACAAAACGCATTACAAAAATTCTAGCCGGAGGATAATTGTGACCAGCGCCCTTTAACATCGTAGGCATGCCAAAACTTTATTCGGAGCCCCTTTAAGCCTACGGCGTTTCAGGATGTCGTCGACGGGTCCTGGCTATGGCTTTTCCTGCTGCTGCCAAGTTCCTGGGGCTGTTGGCAGGAGTGCACCGGTGCCTTCCTGTGGTCCTCTCTGTTCCTACTACCACTTGCCTCCCTTACACCGATTCCTTCGACGCAATGCCAGCGACACGTCGCAGTTCATCCACCCGCGTCCACCCTGTCCCTTGGACATCCAGCAGAATGGTGGCCCTTTGTTTTCTTCCCCCCCCCCCCGCCCAGAATTCGGAGGATAAAAAAATTAGGTCATCATTATTTTACCCTTAAAGGCCTCTATTGAGTGCATTACGTAAGTTTGAACATGGAATGTTCAAACTTAGGAACAGAGCAGGCTATTCAAGTTTTATAGCTAGGAATGCTGTGTTGTTACCAACAATGATAAATTACCTCTATCTAGTGCATGTTTTTCTTTCCTAACAACAAACAACAGGATGCACAGGACACTGCTTGCTTTTGTTTTGTTAAACCTTTATTCAATGCCGCAGGAAATGCAGCAGCCATGGAGAACCTGCTGGCCTTTCCTCTTCCTTTGGCTCCTTCTTTGTTCCAGCTTTTGGCTCAACATGTCATTAGCATTGGTAGTGGTCATACAATGACGCTGGACACTACCTTGTCTAGGCCTCTCGCTTTGAAAATGTACTGTTCGAACTTACCTTCAGTTTACGCCATGCACTAAAAATGCAGTTCTATTATAACAAGTACAGGGCATCCACTAATACCCGTGTAGTGCTCTTGGCGTTGTGTTGTGGCAAGTTATATTTTCCAGAAGCTGCAGCTTTGGGTAGAAATGAGGCTTTAACCGATTTCTGAGAAATCTGCTAGAACAGAGTTCCAACTGAAAACACATGGTGTTGAAAGAGTACAGATCTAAATTTGGGTTGTTTTTTCACTTTTGAATGATGCGCAGCACACTGAAAAATGGCCATGCAGACGGACGTCGCCAACAAGCGGTGCATAATTTATAACTGCCTTTTTTTCGCTGTTCTGGTTTCAAGTATTAAACGACCGCTGTGATGTACACAAGGCGCTCAGTTTGTGCAAGGCATGAAAAAAACTGCAGTATGGTCACTGCTTTATTCGTTTCACCTCACATCAACTGTTACGCAAGCCTACCCAATAGTTGAACGATTATTTTTTGCATGCCTTCTGTGAACTGGACACATCATGCATGTGCGTATGTCACTGCTGCCATGCAGCGTTCACATCGAAACAGCATGAGGAAAAAATCGTAAATTATCAGCAGGCTTAAATGAATGCCATGTCGTAATATATACAATTTTATTTACATAGCATCGTTCCAAATAAAAAAAACATGCGCCCAAAAATTTGTTGCCTCTATGGCAGTGTTTTGCTAAGCGGTCACAGTCTGATACATTATTGACAAGGTTTCACTGCAGCTTATTTTATTTAATGCGATTTTTAATGCGGAATTGAAATTGGACCAGAGATGTTTTCATTTCTACCACAGTCTTGACAAGTTTTGCTCATTGCCGATTTTTTCATTCAGGGTAAAAATTGAATTTATGGATCGTCCTGGCTTTGTTGGTGATGGTTCTGCAACAGACTCATCCACTGCTGCAAAATTTGCATTTCTAAGTTTTCCCAGCCACTCTATTCAAGCTCAGAAGTCGCACACACATAAAGAACCCTGTTGAAAGTGAATGGCGATGTAGTCTAATCTCAAGAAACTGTTCAAACCCTGCAGTTTACTTGCAGAAATCAGCTGGTGATAGGAACATGTGCATTTCATTTTTGGCCTTAAAAGCTTATGTTATGAGGTTGCTTTGAAAACTGCATATTAATGCAATAGCTTTAAAGGTGCCATTCTTGAAAAAAAGTGGCATCTCTCTGTGTCATAAAAATCCCTTGTTGGTAGAGACAGGTCATGTGACGTTGTGACATCGCAATCTAATTACTGATTGGTCGAGTGAGATACGTGAATTTGTTATCACAACTTGCCTACTGTGGGGGGCGAAAATTAATTGGTCATCAGAGGTCACATGATCATGTGGCGTCCTCATAACCTGCCTACCATGCCAGGTGGCACTACGGAACTGCTTCTGCAACACCCCTGCATGTCACACAGTAACATAATGCCATTTTGGCTTGTGAGCAAAAACCTAGGGAAAAAAAGCATGGGAGAGACCTCTAATGCTATTGCATTGTACACCTAAGGGGGGGTAGAAGTGCCCCATCACCTTTTTGGAAAAGAATTTTTCAAACTTTATTGAAATATTCATTTTTCTTGCAAATCATTCAGAAATCATGTTCCCATTACACCGTTCCAAACATGAAGGCGAAGTTGGAGCATTAAAAGTGTCTCGCGAAACGAAAGGTAACTGTTTCAGTTTGACACACAGGAAAATAAATGGAAGATTTTTGTGACATTTACTCTTTCAGTTTACATCCTAGCAATACTGAGGTTTGGTTTCTATGGTGCCATGTGTCATCTCAACAATAGCAAGGGAAGGATGCTGGAATTCTTGAACCACAATGGGATCAAGTTATATGTGTAAACATTGAATGCTTGCCTCACATGGGACTATAACTGGAAATCTTCCTGTCAGCGTATGGATTTGGCAGATAGTAACCCTCTCGACTGCTTTATGCATTCATAGATGTTTCAAATCATTTTAGCTGGTTTTCTTGAAAAACCTTTTTTGCTACTTATTTTTCCTATATAATTGCCTGTGCAATGAACTAGAATAAGTAACTTTTTTATGCTGCAGTTCCAAAAAGATGCCTGCATAAAGACATTTTTTTACAGCCATTCTAACATACTTGACAATTGGTAATTACACAACTCACCTTTATGTACATGAAGAGTTATTTCCCTCTTAGTGAACTATTTTAGTTTCACTGCTGGCCTTGCATGTATATTTAGCAAAATTAAAAATTCCATCTGTTTTAACACTTTCATTAGGGCCCACTTTCAAGGCCGTCACACGGAATTCGTACTTGATGAAAAAGTAGTCCGTTCTTCGAGCAATAGAAAGAAGCTAAATTGCAAGCCGAAATTACAATGTCACGAATTTTGCTGCCTGTGGTTTGTTTGAAATAGTGAGACTTTAAAAAGCTGATTTTCTTGACTGTTGATTCGTCAGCGGAGCAATGCAAGATGCTGCAGACCATGGCCCATTGTTACTAAGTGCGATTTTTTAAAGTTTTATCGTGCTGCAATATTCTATTCTTATCTGCTGTTTTTTCTGGAAAAGTTGTCTCGTGGGATGCAGAGGAGAATTTGAAGTTCGCTAGTATTGATAGAATGCCAGCTCCTAATCACAAAAAGACCAGTCTCGCTGAAAAAACACCTCTTGGAACATAGAAAAAAGCTAGAACTGAAATATAGGTATCGTTGCTACAGGCCAACTTCGCAAGTGCAGGTGAGATGACATCGTCAAAATAACACTATCTATGAAGCTGACAACTGCCCATGAAGGTTACGCATCTGAGTATTTAAGCGTCATTTCCAAATGCTAGTGCACTTTCATCACACAACGAAGAGTGAAAAAGGCAGTCTGAATTTTGCAAGTTAAAGACAGCTTTTACTTGGTGGCGCCAGAGGCAGGCAGATCGTTTCAGCATCCTTGTTCTGGCAATTCGTGTCTGTGTGGTTTCATTTTTGTTGTGCCATGATTTACAAGTATGGAGCAGCAGTTAACCCAAACGCTTTTTAAGTGTTCTTCGGACGAAGTTTGTCAGTACAGTAGAACCTCGTTGATACATTCCCGGTTCGTACACTCAAAATCATGGACAATTATAATTGTCTTTAGAGTTCAACTATATTTTTCCAGTTAATATGTTCCCAGAAACGCAATTTCCTGGCTACTACGCTTAAAACTTTTGACAAATTGTGGTCGTATAATAGTTTATTGGCCAAGCGCACATGTGCAAACATACAAGTGGGCCGAATGAGAGGGCACATGACGTGTTTTTGCGGCAATCACCCACTGTGGTGCCTTCTTTGCGGTGTCCCAAGCGACGAGGCGAAGCACCACCGCCACCTTCAAGAACAAACAATAAAAACTGCGTGCTAGCGTTCGCAATAGCCATTTCTGCAGGGTCCTAATATGAAGAGGAGAAACGCTGAGGTTTCTTCGCGGTGCATAAGGGAAACGAGGCGAAGCTTCTATCAACTACAGCGATGAACTTGTATATGAATTGGCCGGGTCTGGGACATGCAGCTTAAAAAACAGCACTGCGACATTTAGCTGCCGCAGTGGCTTTTCCACAGTACTGGAGAGCGAAGGGGCGAAGCATCCGAAAATTGCAAGGCAGAGATTTTGGTTACTTTCGTCCCTGCCATCGACGGACCGTACGCATTACGAATTTCCTTCCGCACTAAAGAAAGCGCGAACGCAGACTGAATTCAGCGAGCTCTGGAATAGGATCTGTTCAGCTCTTGTGCCAAGAAATGCCAATTGGCATTTTTATAAAGTGAAATTGTCAATAAATGTTCTTTTCCCTCAATTCAGCAGTTACATTTCTCAGAATGAGGTGGTTTGAATAATGTTTCTTCCCGCAAGTAAAAAAAAATGTACAACGAAGTTTTACTGTATTCCTGTCAACCAACGGTGCAGACACATCACAGCCGCCACTTAACACACCTGCGCAGTGCTCACAAGAAGTCTCCCTTCAGATTCTTTCCACGGAGCGCATGGTTAGCGGCACTAGGGACGGCCCATGCAACGACATCCATCTATCTACTGAACACGAGGGTTCCAAGGTTCGAGCGACACTGTCGAGAGATAGTCTCGGCAGTAACATACGACCGCACTCTGCAGGTCGAGGCAATAGCTCGTTTGCTGCCAACTCGTCAGTGCCCAATACTCTTGGTATCCAGGTAGTCCAGTTTTCTAAGTCCTCAGAAGCATTGTGCACTCTCTAGGGCTAAGTTTGGGGAAATGCAGGGCGGAGCTAAGAGAGTTTATTGCGAAAACTTTGTTATCGGGAATGGGATCCATACCAGCTGCTGGTGTTTACGAAGAGACAAAAGACGCCTTCAACGTCTGGCCGGCGGTTGCTTTTACTCCGGCTGCTGCTAGCCCCGCTTGCAGTCAACAATCACAGAGTCCGCATTTACGTCATGGTTCACGTCACTTTTTGGAGGTGACATCAGAGTCCAGAGTTTGAGTCAGAGAGGTGGAAAAATCGTTCTGAACTCAGAATCCAAATCTCTCTACAATAAATTAGTCTTTTGCTGCTGGACAAACAACAACTCTTTGAAATGTCCACATAGTGAATTTTGCTAACAATATAGTTGTTCTCAGTGTCCCTTTAATCTGAGTCAGGGAAAAATAGTGACTCTGTCATTAAAATGCAGTTAGCAATACAGGCCCGCTTTGAAGGATAGAGATAGAAAGGGCACATACATAACCAGTGCATTCGTCTTTGCACTGTGGTTTTGCAAGGAAAGGAACCTCTCTTACAGCTAAACTAATTGTGCGTGTTTGTTTGGCTCTCTCTTACATGTGCGCACCAAAGACCTCCAGCATGGCATCACCAGTGGTTCGTCTGCTGCAAGGAAGCAACTTTTAATATTCAACATTCAACGTGTTGCAAGTGCAATATGTGAAAGCTGCTGTCCAACTGTGGCTGAAAACAGCCTAAAAATTCCTGTGGGTGAGCTGCTTCATTATGAGAGTTCATGGTACTGGAGGGCACTGGCCCACAGAATAAATTGCTGTTCCCTAGTACGTTTCTTTTGTCACTTTTATTGCAGTTTTATGTGTTGATCTATACTGTTGGGGAGAGAGTGCCTTCGTGTGCTCCTTAAAAGATTGCATTACAAAAGCCTGAATACTGACAAAGTAGACCTGTTTGCCTGGAGTGTGAAAACATACCACAGCGCTTGAGTGTGCTTAATAAACCTGCAATTGTGGTCTCGCCGTCTTGTTGACTGGGGCCTTCCTGTAGCATGCAACCTTGCAAAATTGCAGTCTGCCAAAAGAAAAAAAGCATTCGGCATAAATCCACGACTTTGGGGATGACTTTCCATTTATTTCCATGGACTAGATTTACACATGTAAAACTGCACCATACTACATTAATAGCAAAGGCAGCACCGTGCTTGCAACGAGCAGATTTGACAGAATTGAGGAAATAGAAGAAAACATAAAAAACAAGATCAGGGCAACGCATTAGCAGAAAAGTAAAAGTCCTTGCAAATGCAACCAACAAGCTACTACTGCAACATTGAGCCACAGTAGCTCAGCTGGACGCTAATTCGACCCTGGCTGCAGGGGTCACAATTCAACGGAGGTGAAATGGTAGAGGCCTGTGTACTGTGCATATTAACAAACCACTCCCCCTGCTTGGTCTCCTGCCTACTTCTTGCCTGCCCTGGTATTGAAGATGCCCATCAGCTACTCAATTAGCCTTATGTCATCTCAGAGCACAGCCCATATTCTTCCTTAAAACCAATTATGGAGCAGGGCTTGGTGGAGATATGGCAATGGAACTGTAGGAACTTTGCAGAAAACGGGAGAACCTACAGCTCAACATTGAAACCCTCTCAAAAGAAAAAAGCCTACAAGAAACAAAGGTAAAAATGATTAGGATATAAGACAGTGAAACCGATCAAGACGTGTGAAAGCGGGTCGACTCAATTCTCGATTTGGGCGAAGTTAATTTCGAGGGGTGGGCCAAGCATATAACCTGCCATTCCGACATACTGAGACATCCTAGATTATTACAGAGGCTGATGGAAGTGCTACTCAGCCCTGCACAAAAAACTAACCAAAAGAGGTGGTAGATTAGAGAAGGCTGCAAACAGGCACCTGCTCACACCTGCATGAGCTACAAAAGATGTGCCCTGCACAATACACTGACAAATGCCCGTGGTGCAAGCTAAACGACAGTCATACATGTAATACGGACCTGCCCGCATGCAGAGTTGGATCTGAAAAAAGACAACCCAAACGTGACAAAGTGGGAACACCTGCTGCCTAGCGAGGAAGATGTACAGAGGTTTCTCGTAAGTCAAGCCAATACGGCAGCAACCAGGTGTGGCATCCTAGACCAAGGGTCAACCACCGCATGTGGCAGCCTGTAAGGGCTACCGACGTCTCTAAGAATGTGGAAATAAAATTTGTCTAATACTTAACTCCAAGTCAATGTACATAATGCCCTAATCCGATTTTGGGTATGGGGCAAGCAAATTTTCACCTCACGGCAACTCTGATAATAAATGGCAGTTACCAGTATCCCTCGAGGGAAATAAGTTGTGGCTTTATAGTCCCCTCAGGTTTTTTGGGATTGCTCGTGCAGCAGTGCTTCCACGCTAAAAAGTAAAAGTTCACGACCGTAAAATGTGAAAATGCTAAGGAACGAAGACCACTCACGGCTGTCTTGGTCCGCAGAAATATGACGACAATACAGCACAACACAGAATGAAACGGTGCACGCTACCCCCTGATTGAGCTCATTGCACAAAAAAAGAAGCGAGGCCCCATACTCCATTCTAGATATATATAGCAACCCCAAAAGCGGAGTCCTATATTAAAGGGACACTGAGGAGAACTCTATCAATTTTTTTTGTTAGCAAAATCTGATAGTTTGGCATTTCGTGGTTTTGTTGCCACTTGTCCGGGCGCGAAAGATGCATTTATTTCAAAGAAGTTTGGATTCGAATTTGAAAAAGTTTTTCCCGCCCCTCTGATTCAAACTCAGGGAACTCTTATGACGCCACGGCAACTCTTATGACGTCACAGAACGGAGTGATGTGAATCGTGACGTAAACGCAGACTCCGTGATTTCTGACGGCTAGCGGTGCGGTGTGCAACCTTCCTTTGCAAGCCTCAGAGATACGTGACGTCCATGAAGTAAAGAAAATTCCTCCAAGGTGGCGCCTCTTCTCCTAGAGCTAGCTAAGGTGGGAGTAAAGCTAAAAGGGAAAAGATGCAAACCCAAGAGTTGGTGGGATGAGGAGGTCAAGAGGGCAATAGAAAAGCGCAAGGAAGCATCCAGGGAACACAGATATTCCAAGAAGAGGGGGGAACCAAAACCCGAAGTAGACAGAAAATGGGATACCTTCATAAAGTGTAGAAGGGACGCATCCTATTTGATTAATGAGAAAATTAGAAGAAAGGGTGCCCAATGGATGTCAAAAGTAAATAAAAAGATAGAAAAGCAGCCCAAAAATTCTGGAAACATCTAAATGCAATGAGTAATAAAACTAGGCTAGAACAAAGGTTTATTGTTACAGATGAGGGTATTCGACTAGAAGGGGATGAAGCAATAAAACACATAGGAACAAGGATGACGGAAAAATTTTCAGCAAAGCACGTGGTACATAATTTATCGAAGGAGGATAGACCGGTTACAGCAATAGCTTCACTTGAGCAAGGAGAGTGGGAAAGGGCAGAGAAGAAGGTTCCTAGTGGCACATCAACAGGACCAGATGGTATCCCGATTATATTGATAAAGAAGTTAGGACCAAAATCCAAGCAAACATTAATACAGGTAGTGAACAAAATGATAGTGGATGAGAAAGTCCCCGATGAATGGCGATTAAGTAGAATGAACATGATATATAAGGGAAAGGGGGACAAAGCAGACGTAAGTAACTATCGCCCCATAACAGTGACGTCTGTGGTTTACAGGGTGGTGATGCAAATTATAAAGGATAGACTGCAGGCTTGGGTGGAGAACCAGGGGGTGCTAGGGGAACTACAGAATGGGTTCCGGAAACAAAGGAGGTTGGAGGACAATCTATTTTCATTGACACAGTGTATAGAAATTGCGGAAAAGGAACATAGGCCCTTATTGCTAGCATTTCTGGATATTAGGGGAGCCTATGACAACGTTACTCAGGAGCATTTGTGGGACATATTGGGCACATTGGATGTGGAAAATGGAGTAATTAATCTTTTAAAAGATATATATAGAGGTAACAGAGTGCTCATAAAATGGGAAAAAAATGTATCAGGGCCTGTAGAGATACAGCGGGGGCTTAGACAAGGATGTCCTCTGTCCCCTTTGTTGTTCATGTTGTACCTGCAAGGTTTGGAGGCCAAGCTAGAGGGCAGCGGACTAGGTTTCAACCTATCTTTTTTCAAGCAAGGGGAATTGATTAAACAGACATTACCGGGACTAATATATGCGGATGATATAGTGATAATGGCTGACAACAAGGAAGACCTGCAGAAGTTGTTAGACATATGCAGTAAAGAGGGAGATAGATTAGGCTTCAAGTATAGTAAGGAAAAATCTGCAGTCATGACATTTAATGAAGAGGGCGGCGAGCATAGAATACAGGAGTTCGTGCTAAAGGTAGTGAATGAGTACAAGTATCTTGGGGTGTGGATAAATAACAGTGTTGAGTATCTGACAGAGCATGAAAAATATGTAATGAATAAAGCTAGTAGGAATGCAGCTGTCATGAAAAATAGGGCACTGTGGAATTACAATAGGTATGAGGTGGTAAGAGGGATCTGGAAAGGGGTGGTGGTCCCTAGCCTGACCTTCGGGAATGCGGTCCTGTGTATGAGGCCAGATGTTCAAGCAAGGCTGGAAATTAGGCAACGGGGAGTAGGGAGGTTAGCTTTGGGAGCACATGGCAATACACCAAATCAGGGGGTACAGGGTGATATGGGATGGGCGTCTTTCGAGAGCAGAGAGGCTAGCAGTAAGATAGCATTTGAGGAACGATTGAGAAGGATGGAGGAAAAGCGGTGGGCTAGGAAAGTTTTCAGATACCTGTATATAAAGAATGTTGACACAAAATGGAGAAAGCGAGCTAGAAAATTGACAAGCAAATATCTGGACAGCAGTAAGGGGGCAAATCAGCCTTTATCGGTTAAGAAAAAGGTTAAAGGACCAGAGAGAGCTTTGTGGAAAACAGGGATGCTGACGAAATCGGCACTAGAAACATACCGGACCTTTAAACAGGAAATTGTCAAAGAAAATATCTATGATAATTGTAGGGGAAGTTCTTTGTTGTTTGAGGCCAGGACTGGAGTTTTGCGGACTAAGAAGTATAGAGTCAGGTACCAGGAGATAGACACTTTGTGCATTGCGTGCGGAGAGGAGGAGGAAACGGCTGAACACTTGATACTTTTCTGTAAAGGGCTTCACCCTACAGTGGAAGGCAGCGGGGCTGACTTACCCAAGGCATTGAGGTTTAGGGATAGTGAAGGGAAAGTTGATTTTAAGAGGTTAGAAGTAACCAAGCGAAGGTTATCTGATTGGTGGCTAAAAGCAAGACAGGAGTAAAATTTCACAAGACATGGCTAGGTGGCTTGAGCCACCGCCCGATGTAAAGGGTTCAGCCGTATCCATCCATCCATCCATCCATCCAGTCATCACGCTTGTACTTGCGAGATTGGCCTGCGGCGGCGATACCTGGTTGGGCCTCTGGGCGATTTGGAATTGCACGTTTTTCGTGTTTTTAGTGTCCCGAAAACTTTTAAGGCTCATGCACAGGAGCGGCCGAAATAGTAAGGTCCACGCTTCAACGTGTAACTTTTCTCGCAGCGACTGTAGAGAAGATAAGCTTTTTCTTGTGCTTGTATTTAGGCGATCGCACCACAAGCAATAGCTGGTCTGTGTCTAACGCATGCTCCATATTATGACCGCACCTGTACGAAATCATAGCCCGCCTCAGGTAAGCAATGAAAACAAACACCGCACATTGAGTACCGGCATGCTAATTAAGAAGAGTTATTTGCGTTCTAAACAACTCACTTCAAAAACGCCGCTGCCATCAATCACTCGCATTCGATCCTCTTGGCACCCTAATTCTCTCGAATCGGTAGCTAAACGTCATTTATCGCTCTCGCTTACTATTCTACACGTTAGCGATGGCTTTACCTGTTAAGCAGCAGGTCGAAGTACACTCCGCGTTTCATGCTCGCACTCCGCCATATTTGTTTGTTTCTCGGATTTGTGCTAGGCTACAGGCTCGTTTTGACTTGCAATGGATACAGACTCGTGAAGTAGGAACTGATGCGGAAGTGTATTTTTGCTTACAAACTGATACAGAAGCAGCCTTATATTAATTAACAACACAAATTAAGACAAACTGCGCGTTCTTTCTCGCACAGCGAGGACTAAATTTCTTCTGCACAGCCCCTTTCCAGATTAGTCCAAAGGCGCTGCCATAGTCAACACTGGGCTGTGGTGGTAGCGCAAGAAAGAGATGAGGTTAATGAGGATTAAACTCCACCCATGCCCACTCCACAACTGCCCCCCCCCCCCAAGAAAAAAAACATGGAGAGGCCACTTAAGCTGTGTCTTACGGGTGTGACCCAATAGCATTGTGGGTTAGGCTTCCCATTCTGAGCGGTTAGACAGGTTTGAAAGCATTTTTCATTGTTTAAACTGTTTCAATTCTTTAAATGAACACCTACACATTCTACATTTTCTTAATTATCATCATCAAGCAGTGCCTTTTCATTCAGAGCAATCTGACACCCATGAACCCCCTTTTCCAATTTTTCCTTTCTTTAATTAATCAATTATAATGATTTCATCAACTCATCACCTGTCACACACTGATCACTCACTAGAACCACAAATTACCATGTTAAACTTTTTTTACGCAGGCCCCCGGTAATAGGTCGTCTGTTCGAACCCCTGCCGCAAGCTAGGGCCTAACTTATATACCTAGAAAGTTTATGCTGCACGAAACGCTGAATTGCATGACACTATCCAAAGCACTGTGTGGCAATGTTACAATTTTTTTTACTCAACCCTTGATTATTTACGGCGCACAGTGCGACATGTAGCTTTCCGACCGAACGAGCTGCATACGCTGTCACCAAAAAGGTTTTGTTGAAAGTCGTGCAAAAGGTCTATGTAGTATGCACAAGTTGCACAGGTCTTAGCCCAGCGAAACTGTTGTGCAGCTTTGCTTCTGCAAGTAGTACCATAAGCTCCGACTCCGAGGGGGCTTATGGGCTGAAGCCCCCCCCCTTTTTTTTCCTCTGTTCCCGTCGAAGGTTGAATGATGTGGTTAGGGGGAAGCATGTCTTGCTTCGTACGGTTCTGGACAAATTAATTAAAGAATTACATTCTGAATTATTTAGGGCGCAAGGACAGGACGAAGGTCGAAAAACACAGGACGCCCTTGCACCCTAAATAATTCAGAATGGACCAAAACCAACTAGCACAGCAACAAATTCTCTAAAGAATTACAGTTGCCTAACCACACTGAAAGAACAGCACGGCCTTAAACTTCCACGGGTACATATAGATTTTGTTCCCCACTTACGAAGGGCGACAATAGTAAGTTATAGATGCAGTTCACCATCAAGGATCTGACTTGCAACAGGAGCTCACCGAACGTCTCCTGTTCCAAGTCTCTGTGCGGAATCAAATGACTGGCCACTTGATAAGTGCAGCTTTTTGTGCTTGAACGTAGTCTTTTTGAAGACTTCGAACTGTCCCCAAACCTTAGGATCATGTTTTGATCCGAAATATCAGCTATGAGCGCACCTTTCAAAATAACTCTCCTTTAACTCTGCCTTTTCCTTTTCACATAGAGAGCGCACCACAACACTAGTTTTGCTATATGGGCATGGATAACCTTTCTACGCAACAAGATAACAAGCGGGTGCTTCCAAGAAGTGATGGAATTCAGAGACAACAGAAACCTGGGAGTGTGTTGTGGATTTCATTAAATCACATTCACATAGCGCTTTTCTATGGGCACACAGAGTTGACTTGCAAAATAAATCTCAGTGGAATCGCGGACAACTTTATTTGGAGATCAACTGTGCAAAGAAACAATCTTGATTTCATGCTAGCCTTTGTATGAAACAAACGACAGTGAACTTCATCAAAGTATGCCAGCTTTCTTCAAACTGTGACAGTTCAAATTGCCCCTTCCCATAAAATCAGCATTCAATTCCTCGTGTTTCCGCTTCCCCATTACAAACTTTGCTCTTTGATTCCAATTTCTGTCTTTTGTTTTGTATAGAGTTTGGCAGTTAATTTACACTTTTGATAGACAAGCAGTTTTTTAATCCATGTTTACATTTTGGATTGTTGCCATACTATGGCAATGTTTGTAGAGCCCAGTGTTCCTTAGACATGAAGATTTTAAAATCTTTTTAGTTTTTGTATTGCTAGCTTATTGTTGAAATGTTTGCATTGCCCAGTGGTTTTTACAAATGAATAATTTGTAATGAGTCTGTGATATATGAATTGTTAGCATGTTGTGGAAATGCTTGTGTTGCCCAGTGTTTCCTTTCACTTCGACTCTGGACATTATGGACGTCTACCTAGAGGTTAGTATTTTTCAGATATTTTTGTTAATTAATTTATTTAGTATTTTAGGAACCATGGGGTCATTCTGTATAGCATATTGTCTCAACTCAAGCCAAAACTGATTACATTGACTCCCAAGTCATCTCAGTATAACGAAGCAAAACTGAACACTAAGATACAGCAGATACATAACCCAATGCAATACATTTTATGCATATGAAAACATTTTGCATGTAACAATATTTCTCAGGGCGAAGAGTACTTGAGCAGCTTTAATGCGGTTTATGGGGGTTTCACGTCCCAAAGCGACTCAGGCTATGAGTGACGCCGCAGTGAAGGGCTCCAGAAATTTCAACCACCTGGGGTTCTTTAACATGCACTGATATCACACAGTAGACGGGCCTCTAGAATTTCGCCTCCATCGATATTCGACCGCCGCGACCAGGATTGAATTCGAGTCTTTCGGGTCAGCAGCTGAGCATCATAACCACTGCGCCACTGCGGCGGCCTAGGACAGCTTGAATGTGTGCACTGTCAATGCCAACCTGACAGACTGCAGCCAGAGAGCAACTACGAAAGGAAAGGAAATGGTATTCCAGCATAAAGACTGGTTCCAATATAAATGTAGTTTGAGAACAAGTGTTTAAGGACCACGCATTGTTTTGCAACTATGATCGTCACACAAGAAAGTGAGCCAGATAACTATGGAGTACCAGGCTAAGCACTGTGACCACAAGAAGAGTATGAAGCACCAGCACTTGTCAGCCACTCAGATGGAAGCCATAGAAACAAAGCTGAGTGTATGAGTCTCTGTTAAGAGGATCATTGCAGATGCATATCCACCTATAGAGATGGACTGAACATGCTCTGATTGGAAAAGACATATGCAACATAAACTACAAATTTCTTGTTGGAAATGCACATTCTCCCTGTAGTGATGGATTGGACACTACTTGACTGGAGCAGAGATCTGTAACATGAAGTACAAGATCCATGTTGAAAATGCACAGTGAAACACTGGAGATACCTTGACTGCAAAAAAGACAGGTGCAGTCCATCCTCACTATAACAAAGTGGTTTGCGATGAAATAATGGTTATAATGAAGGAGTTGGCTATTCCCCTTGGAAGCTCCCATATAACTGACATCTCGTTTTCACAAAGTAAAATTTTTAGCAGTGGCATATAACGAACATCCAATGAACCGCATTGGACATTTGACGCTAAGTGTAATGCTTTTTCACAATGCCCAGTGCTTCCATGCCAGTTTTGTGCACAAAACTGTAATCGCCGCGCATTACCTGCCTTGCCGAGCAGTGCATAAAATATGCGGAAAATTTATCCTGCCTCAAGCAAGGACCCGCATGCAGCCTTTTTATGGACAATTTGTTAGCTTTCACGTGCGGTTTGATGCTGACACACCTTTCAAATGCCATCACCCTCCATGAACTGCTTCAGGATCTCGCGGCAGCACGCACAGCTGCCTGAGGTTTTTTTTTTGCTTCGCTTTACAGGTGGGTGAATTTTATTACTAGGTGCTATAGAAGCGATTATAGATTTCTAGTGCTGTTGGCAGACCCCACTGTGTTTGTTGCGCTTGCTGAAACTAGTATTTGTTTCTTAACAGGGATTGCAAAAAGTTTGCTCCTTCTTTCTGGTGATGTTGAGGCTAACCCTGGACCACCCTTGAACATGATGTTGAGTCGGGATCAGAAAAAATGTTGAGTGAATTACTGGCTAGTAAAGCCCACATTAGCCAAGAACTCGCTGCCCTCACTGTTAAGATTGCCCTGTTTGACGATCGTTTCAGAAAACTAGAAGCGGTTTCTGCTGCTACAAATGACGCCGTCTTGCGTGTTGAAGAATTGGAAGAAACTCTCACTGGCATAAAGGGCATTAAGCATAGCATTGACCGAAACAACGATAATCTTGACAATCGGTCCCGCAAGAACAACTTAATCATACACGGCTTGGCGGAACTTCCAGATGAGACCCCTGGCACGCTACTCAAATCAGCTAACCACAATGGTAGGTGTGGCATGCAATAGCATCGAGCGTCGGCAACGATTAGGCGTTAAAAGAGATGGAAAAGTAAGGCCTGTGATTTTTAAGGTGTTAGACTTTCGAACTAAGTCTGTTATATGCGCAACGTTAGCAAATTAAAGGGATCCATGGAATACATAACTGAGGATTTTTCGCCGCACGTACATTCTGTGCGCAAATTGCTAAGGAATAATTCCATAGGAAGAACGCCACCAAATCTCATCTACAGTTTGACCACCTATTCATAGACAATGTTCGGTAATCGTGGGACGATGTCAACAAGTTCTTTGTTAAAGCGCCTGCCAGTACAATTGCACAAAACGATCCTTGCCTCCCCTGAAACACAACCTAACACTTTTGATCGTGAATGCCTGCAGTTTAGTAAATGACTATGTTAACTTCAACTGCCTTGTAGAATGCCATGAGCCATCAGTAATAGGTGTCACTGAAACTTGGTTGAATAGATCAATTTCCGATAAATAATTCTTGCCACCAGATTACTCAGTTATTAGGAAAGATAGCCTCTCTGGTCGGGGTGGTGGTGTAGCACTTTTTATAAAAATTATACCGAATACGTGATGCTGCCTGATCTCTCTGAAACAGAGTCTGCCTGGCGCAGGATTAAAATATGGAATTTATTTGTAGGAATTGATGCTGTATATCGACTTCCAGATGACGGTGGCAACACCATTTTGGCTCTCACTGATTATACCGTAAAGCACAAACTTCATGACAGTAAACTGATTGTCTGTGGGGATCTGAACAGACCTCAAGTCGACTGGAATTCCTCGATAGCAACTGGTCACGACAAGGCTCTCTGTAATACACTGACTGACTTGGCCGTCTGATTTGATTGAACTCAGGTTGTTGATTGCACCACTAGAGAGTGCTCCATCCTGGATCTTGTCTTCGTCACAGCGAAGACAAGATAACTGCTTCCTGGTCAGCCTGCCGTTCCTGCCACGGCAGACATATTTCCCCATAGCCCACCAGCTACTCACCACTAAGCCATGTCATATACTCCCTGTTGAAGCGATGTAGATGTGAGCAACCAGCGTGCCCATGCTGGACTCGAGCAAGCATTTTCTGAGCCCTGGGGCCACCAGGCAGCTGGACAGAAGATGGAACGCCATGCCCGTCTCCACGCTGGGCCCTCGCCTAGTAGTCAGACAGTGCAACATTACCACCGTACTACCCAGAGGTTACTACCACTGCATAAGTGCCTCTCATGAGAGGAGGCCATCATGTGGTGGCAGCTACCAACGAGCACATATGACCACGTCCTTACCCGAATGCACAGGCGGTACTGCATTACCCAATATTCAAATAAATGTCTCTTTTGCGATGCCTACCGTACCCTCTAGCATATCTACTGGGAACAGAAGACTGGCCCAGCTTTTCTGGCATTCATGCGTATGCAGATGCCACATTTGGTGCAGGAAGCGTTAATAGAGCAACGCAAGCAATGCCCTAATGTGCATTGAAAGCTCTGAAGCTAGCCTGATAAATGCAAAATTCAGAGCTGAGAAGTGCGAAATTGCAGTTAAAGAGGAGGAGTTTTCCTGTAATAAATTTCTGACTTCCTTACGGCATCTACTGTGAATACTTCAAGTACACAATAAAAGTGCTGACTCATTCTGACATGTTCTGTGATACGACAATCTGCAATGTCAGCTGCATCTTTTCCACTCTGCATAGGGCATGCCCTCTTTCTCTTTTCCACTTCCCGGTTATGCTGTCCTAGCTACATAATGAAGGACCTAACAGAGCTCGATAGATCTGTTTTCTATGATGCCAGGCCATAAATACCTCATTCACACAACACCGATACAGTTCTGCAGCCAAAGAAATGTTCACTTATGAATATTTCAGACTACATATAGCATGTAACACAGAATTCATGTTTATGCCGTGGAGCGACAACAGATGAAATTTAAACATTGACTGTTAGTGCCACAATGGCCTCTGGACCTGTTTAGAACTCTCTTTGCAAAACAGATTCAGAGAGCAGTCTCGCAAAAAGTACCGCAATTGCACAAATACAGCACGAGTTTGTTCCTCACTTCAGTGGTTTCAGAATGCATATCGCGTTATATTCGAAAGCAAGGACATATATAACGTGATTTTCTTTTCCTCGCTGCTCCTGAAGCTAGCTACAGCAAGCTTCACCGCAAGACTACCAAGCTCCTAGAAAAAGCGAGCTTTGCGACGACCTCGGGGCCATGCTGAGCGCATAGGGTGAAAATTTGAAGGTAGAAATAAAGCTGCGCATGTCGCCAAAAAAGAGAGGGCACTGAAATAGATGGGTGGAGTAGCGAAAAGAAAGAAGGGCGAAAGGACACAGGACTGGGCGGCATAAAACATGCTGCAATGGTAGCACGGTGCTGATGGCGGCTGCTACTGTGTGGGGGACTGCATTTAACTCATAGGAGACATTGCTGCGCTCGACAACATTGTACGCTCTTCTGGAGTGTTGCCTCTGAAATAATGTTTATGTAATATTCATGTGAAGACAATACATCGCTTTCGTATTTTTGCGTGCCGTCTCCATTTTTCCAAGCTCTCGGTTGTAGTTAGCATGAGCAGGCTGGGATCGCGTTATAATTAGATTTTTTTTTCATTTTCGTTAAGTCTCAAACTCCACACTCTCATTATAATTACAGTCGCTTTATTTATGTGTAAATACGGTACCTCCAGAAAGCACGGGCAGTGCCCAGGGCTGTTCTGCTGCAGTTGCACTGACAGGCACCATGTGATTTGAAAATGACTGCAATGAAAGCATGTCAGAATGTGGGCAGGTAAAACAAGAGCAGTCATTTTCATGGAATAATTAGTCATGATTGCAGTATAAGTATAATTGCAAAAGCAATTGCGATGCAATACCAGCCACTTAAAAGGTGATTCACTGCAAAGCTGAAAGAAGCCTGCAGAAATACATAAGTGTATGAAAGTGTGACAATGATTAGCAGATGATGCCATGTTCCAGTCCCTTGTCCCCCAGTAACCAATGGCATTTCCCAGAAGTCAGCAAAACCAGAATAGAGGATGGTGCAAGAGGCACACCAAAGTTAACAGCATAGAAGCTTACTAGACTGTTTACATTGTATGCAGAATTTTGTAATCCAGAGATGCAAGGCGGTAAGGCATCAAGAAACACCTCTGTGAGTCATGCGGTTACTCTAAATGCTAACCATAAGCATGCTCAGCTCTCTCCATATGGGGGGGACAAAACTTGTGCCCTCTCCATTATGCCACTTGGGGGTGCATACTACCTCTTTGTGCACGGATCTGCTGCTAATGCACAGCAGTTAAGTATGTAGACATTCCAATGCAGTTTCCCTTTAAGAACGCACAGGCAGAGCTAGGAATGTGACAAGGCTGTCCACTGGACAAAGAATGGTTGCATGTGATAACAACCTTCCTCAGCACTATCTGGTTATGGCACTCTGCAAGGAACGGAAGCAGAACAGAGACAGAACCAATATATGCAGTAACCGATTACAGTCGCTTCTTTCGGTGAACAGACACGAGCATGCAGCCACAACAGGTAGGACCATTAAACCAACACTACCCATATTGCCATTCCGTAAGCACCACTTGTACCGAGCTAATTTGCTGTTCCTATCTCTGCACTACAAAAAAAGACACGAGCGGAGGATAGGGAAACAAATGTGCAGAGCTGAAATCTTTTGTACAAATGGTAACAGCTGCATACCACAGCACTTGTACTCTTTAAGCCTTATCCAAATTTACAACGCACGCACAACACTAGGAACTGTCAAAGAGAAAATTCAATTAGCACACAAATACACTCAGTACACATATCATAATATGTCACATTAGCACGTCAGAATGAGTGAAGTGATCCACCTCTCCTTTCAACAAAGTGCAATCAACAGCTGCACAACCAGCCTCCTATAAGAGCAGCTCCAGCTTCATCCAGACAGTGACATGTGAGTCACTACAGCAGAATGTGCACGTGACAATGCTTTTGAACTTGATTCATTTTGAGCTCTAGAAATTCTCCTATCTCGTCTCCCCATCCGAACGTGGCCCACGTTTTACAGACACAGACCCCTTGTTTCCCAACAAAGCTGGGTACCAAGGTAACATTACTGACTATCCGGCAGCTTGACACCTAAAATATTCTGTGCACCAATTACTGTCAATTATGTGCCCGGAGCAGATAGTAACCACAAATCCGGACTACAAAACTGAAGTAACTAGAGGAATAAGAATGGGATGGAGTGCATTTGGCAAGCATTTTCAGATCATGAAGGGCAGTTTGCCAGAATCTCTCCAGAGAAAAATATACAATAGTTGTATTCCAGCGGTACTAACGTATGGGGCAGAAACTTGGAGGCCGATGAAAGGGGTTCAACTTAAATTGAGGGTGATGCAGAGAGCTATCCAAAGGAAAGTGATAAGTGTGACATTGAGAGATAAGAAGAAAGTGGGTCACGGAACAATGCGAGTTAATGTCATCCTAGTCGAAATGAAAAAGAAATGGGCATGGGCTAGGAATATAATACTAACGAAGCAAGATAACCGATGGTCATTAAGGGTAACGGAATGGATTCTAAGAGAAGGTAAGCGTAGCAGGAGGTGACAGAGAGTAAGGTGGGCAGATGAGATTAGGAAGTTTGCAGGGATAAAGTGACCGCGACTAGTGCAGGACTGGGTTAATAGGGGAAATTAGGGAGAGGCCTTTGTCATGCAGTGGGTATAGTTAGGCTGATGATGATGATGTACCTGGAAGGTCCTGGGTGGAGGTTTCAGACAAAAACTGCCTCATGTGGCCATGAAGGAAGAACCAGACATGTCACATGTCATAACTTGTTTCTGCAGGAAAAACGAAACGAGATCCGGGTGCAGCACAATGAATGCTACCTTCAATTTCCAGTCCACCAGCAGCTGTGCACATAAAGACCCTGTTGCGTCAAAGACTTGCCGCATATTTCACCGGTATCTGACTGAGCTAGCTGATTTTTATCAGTGACTTTCCTGAGTGTGGACTGAGGTGTTTGGACCAAATCTGCAAATCAGCGTACCTAACTTTCTGCCACTCCTTGCTGTGCTTCCCTTCCCTTGGAATCCTATCTTTTACCCTTAAGGACCAGCGGTTATCTTGCCTTCACATTACATGCCCTGCCCAAGACCCTTTCTTCTTGTTTTCAACTAGTATGCTGTTACCCTGATGCAGGAAGACATGGTGCAGTGGTCCACTGTGGTGTAGAAATATCTTCAAACCAGCAGTAAATGCTGCACCACAGTGAGAGGCAATGAATTCAGGCAAGCCATGACTAGAGAACATGAAATAGACTCAAAATTATGGCTTCTGATGAGCAAATGTGTGCTTGAAAATATTTAAACCTTTTTGCAAAACCATTCACTATGACAATGTGATATCAACCTGTAAGAAGTGCTGCAAATTCTACAAGAAGGCACAAGTGCAGCTACTACGGAAATGGCTAAGGGAACGTCGGCCGGCGATGGTCCTGACATATTAGCCAGTGATAGACTGTGACTGTGGTATGTTCATCGACAGAAGAGCACTCAATATGCCTTTGGCTGTAAGATTAATTTTAATGACACTACACTGCCTTTTGCGACTCAACTGCAGGATGGCATGCTGAACAAGCCGAGCAATTTTGACTCTAGCACACAGTAATACGCAGTTCTCATGAACACAGATACCTTGCCCTTGCATGCTGTTTCAAAGCTGATTCAAATGAGTCACTGCATAGGCACAAATCATCCAAAAGCTTCACTAGGGTTTGCATGTTTAAAGTTCTCTCAACCAGAGCACAGGCAGGCAACACCCTTGGGTAGGACTCCTCTAGCATGAACCCTTCTGCAGGACAGACTCCAGAGTTGGAGACGACGTCACCAGTAAATGACAGTACATCAGCGTTCACAATGCAAGCAGCAGGCCTCTACTTCAGGATGTCTTTGTATGTTCAGAGCACCCACATGGCCAACACAGTAGAACATGTTTTCCGGGACCAGTCTGTCATTGTGCAATGTTTCACTAGGCACCAAGATGCTAGGCAAACCTCTCCATGGCACCTGATGCAAACAGTCTCAGTCAATCAAGACTGGCCTGGACAAAATCCATGTGCACCATACACTGGGAAATGGCTAAGCAGCAAGCTTATTTCATAGCGCGAGGCACATTCACTGTGCTGAGGTGATTTGGTGGACTAGAGAAGTGCAGCAGAGGTATATGGCTATGTCTGCTATTTGCAGGGACGCAGCTTACAGAGGAGTAAAGGTCCACACACTGCATGTCCTTCACAATTTTTCTTCCCACCCAAGATTTCTAACTTGCCATTGGTAGAAATTCTGAAGGAGGACAGCACAATATCAGTCAATGTGAATAATCCTTGTAACATGGGCTGCAACGTCCCAAAGATACCGAGTGGGGAGCTCTGGATTGATTTTGGCCACAAAGGCCGGCAGGTACGCCGAATGCAAAAATGCCTGTGTGCTGTGTGATGCCACTGCATGTTAAAGAGCCCTTGGCAACACTGTGATGGCACTGCTAAAAGGACTGCCTGGCTGGCGAAGGTGCAAGAATGCCTGTTATGTACACCTTTGCCAGGCCTCTGATGAGAGTCTTGACTGGCTCCTCAATTCCTTTGCCTGCCGATAGGTCGTACCCGTCACCAGCAAAACATTGCCTCTTCTGCGCTTTTGCTGCACCCAAGAAACGAAGCTGAAAAGAAAATAGAATTTTGCTCAGAAATAGCCCAAATTCAGGGAACATGCCAATTATGATTTGGCCTATGGTGTCGTCGTCTTTCCTGTGTGTGTTGTTTTGGCGCAAAAATCTTTTTAGTATGTATGATCACCAACTAGCCCAGCAGTTGACTCTTCTAATGATATAACCATCAACGTCATCAGCCTGACTATGTCCACTTCAAGACAAGGGCTTCTCCCACACCTCTCCAATTAACCCTGTCCTGTGCCAGCTGTGGCCACCGTTTCCGCGCAGACTTCCGAATCTCATCAGCGTACCTAACTTTCTGCCACTCCTTGCTGCGCTTCCCTTCCCTTGGAATCCTATCTTTTACCCTCAAGGACCAGCGGTTATCTTGCCTTCACATTACATGCCCTGCCCAAGACCATTTCTTCTTGTTTTCAACTAGTATGCTGTTACCCTGTGTTTGCTCCCTGACCCACTCTACTTTCTTCCTGTCTCTTAATGTAACATTTATCACTTTCATTTCCATAGTTCACTGCGTTGTCCTGAATTTAAGTTGAACCCTTCTTGTTAGCCTCGATGTTTCTGGCCCATAGTAGCTATGTTGCTGAGTGCTATCATGAGTTGAAGTTTCTCGCGTGTAGACTATGTGGTATAGTACAGTCCTTCCTCGTGCAGCAATTGAGAAGTTAGCATGCTTGCAAGAGTAGCCACTCTGTTATGAAATGTTAAATGTGAGTGCCGTCATGGTGAAAACTGGCCTCGAAGGGCAACTGCATTGTATTACCTGTGGACGCACACTTGAATTCGTGGGTTGTACTGCCCTCGAAGGGCAACTGCATTGTATTACCTGTGGACGCACACTTGAATTCGTGGGTTGTTCCGCCCTCCGAAACAAAGATGACCAGACGCAGGGAAGTAAGGAAGCTGAGGTGTCTGCAGAAGAAGGCGAAGACTATCAACGAAAACCCGTCTGGTCAGCAAAATTCATAACGGAAAAGTATCGCGCGGCGACCAGCCGTTCAAACAAAAGACGTTCGGTTCCACTGGGCAAGGCCGAGGTGGCCGAGAGCACGCCAGTTCGCGCCAACAGGTCTTATAATCTACTCTTCCTTGACTGTTAATTGATTGCCATGCACTAATGTCGATTCCCAAATTGTTGTAAGCCAGTGCTGTGTTCTTCTGGTCTTCTTTTTAGAAGTGCTTGCTGTTGGGCTAGTTGGGACTTGCGTTTTTGTGCTCTGTTCACTCGAAAGGCGTACAGAAAGACAAGCATGGGTCGGGTACTTACGTCCGGATCGTAGCCGTCAACTTGAGGTTGAACAAGCGACAGTGGCCGAGCCAGCGACGGCTCGCCTCAACGTCTGCCGTGGCAAACCACCGAGAAAGTTGGCAAGATCCTGAAGACAAGCACCGCAGGGGGGCCACGCAGCAGATGCAAGACGGCGGCCTGTGATGAAAAATTATAAATAACAATTCATTACAGACATTTGCCGAGGTTCAGCGCATTGTACCCACGTACCTTGATGCTGTCGCTGGTAAACTGCGCACTCGCATTGCACCTCGACAGGTCGTTGCCCCCCACATACAAAATCGCGAAATCTGCAGGGTGCAGGCTGATGCGCACGACATCGTAGCCACCAAAGTTGAATCTGCACGTCTCCACCGACGGGAAACACCGCAGACAGCACCTGCACAATCGCTTCAGTTGGATGTCGCTGACGCGTGCGCCGCGCAACGCCGCTGCAAATCGGCACTAAGAAACGCTGGAAGCGACAGGTAGCACAGCGTGAGGAAAAGAACCGCCAATTTGGTCGCACGGTCGAAGTTCGCGGGGTTAACTCGCGTGAAAGGAAAGCGAGATGACCAGGTACGTTTTCACACGTAAATGTCGCAACCTATGGATTTCTGAAACGCCTAAAATGCCTAGGGGCCATAAGGCGCTAGGTTCCTGCGCTAGAGGGCTGGTGTCCCTATCGGTTCCTGCTCCATTTAGACGCGCCCGTCGGGGAGTGGCATCGCGGATAGGTGTTGAGGCGGGTTTTCAAGGCTTGTAGGCGCGTTTCCAGTTTCTGCGAGTCATAGCAATGGTCGATGCTTCCAACTTACTAATTTGGTGAAGTACACGAGCTCGCGTTGGCCACGTGCGGCCTATAAAGAGAAATAGTTTGCCACTGTATTGCATATATGGTTAGTAGTAAACATGTAGAAAGTGTTCCTGCCGTTTATTTATGCGCTAGGCATTGAATAAAACAAGTTTTGACACTCTGCACTAGCCGGAATGATTTTACTTCGGGACAGTAGTGAGGGGAAGTGCTGGCGCTGCTTCGTCGGAGCAGACATGCGCTCATCGTCTGCTGACATACGTACGTGTCGCGCTGTGCGAAAAGTGGGGACAGCGTCGTGTCCCTGATCTGTCTCGCTTAGCGCTGTTTTTAGCCGCATGACCACGCACCAGCCAGGCCGACTTGTCCTCTTGCTAAGCTGGTCGATTTGGTGAAAATTTTTGATTTCTAGAATTATTTTCTTTCCTTGCCCTGAAGTCTAGTTTCGTGACAAAAAATTATAGCAAAATATTGAATACAAGTTTATAAAATACGCTTTTTAGAAGTGTGGTGGTCAAAAATTGTGAGGTAATTTGATTTCAGTGCCGCATTTCTTTGACCAAAGCGAAAGCGAAGATGCCATAAACGAGGGAATAAACTTTAAGGTTCGTTTTGTGACCTCTCACATTTTCTGCGACTGGATCACTCACCTTCGTAATTCGCATGAAAATCAAATGATTTCATTTGTCGCAAACTATTCCTGAGACGTTGAGGAGCGTAATAAATCTCTCGATTATTTTCCCTACACGTGCAGTACTGTGTTAGTTATTTCTTGTAAGAAACGTCTTCATGCAACTATGCATGCATAAGTACTTATCATATAGAAAAAGAACTAATCGCGTCATCGTACAGAACAGGGCTATATGTACATGCTGGCATAAAAAGCTGCGCACTATCTACTCAATTATTTGAGATCTTGGGGGGACTTGACGACAGTGTTCATTATAATTACCCAGAACTGCACCAGGTATAGTTATATATAAAAGGAATTACTGAAACAAGCGTAGGAATTTCACATTTGCACCAAGTTTAGTTACATATCGCATGCATGAATAACGAAAACACTTTTCATTGCCGCGTACCCTCTCAATCTCGCCACGTGTCTGTTAGTAGCACGCCTGCGGCTGCTTCTTTCCAAACAAGCTTCGCGATCATGTACTACCTGATGAAACATGACACATGCATGATGCAATGAAAAAGCACATGGCGTTTAGCACACTTAAGGTACGCTATTCTAAGCACACCAACGCGACCGCGCAAGATTGACACAACTTACCAGACTTCTTTCTACTCGAATGAAATAATTATGTCGTCATATCAAGAAACAGTTGCAAGTAAGTATTAAATGTCATAAAACGCGTCATTAAAACATGGTGTGCTATTAACAAAAAAACGCATTCCTTGGGGGCGTGCGAACCTGTCGGCGTCCCGTGCACTCCGGCTCAATGTGATAAGTACGTGTGCAGCTGCATATGTCTTTTTTTTTCCTTGAGCAATTATCAGCCTACTATCCTGAAGTTCAGGTGAATGAACGCAGTAACTTGCATGCTATTAAGTGCATTGAGTGGCAGTGCCTATCGACTCCCAGACTTCGCGCTTTACTACCGTGGCCCAATGCCTGTTAGACAGTTTCCGAATGCGGCATTTATGCGCGAGAAACCTATCGAGGCTAATTTAATATTTTTATGCTACTACGCGGATCCAGCAGTGACGCAGCTGGTCAATACATGGTGCTTCTGCAGTGCACAGGCTTGAAGCAGCCGCCGGTAGCTGCGGCAGCTGCGGTAGGCACGGGCAAGCGGAACCTGTTTTGCCTACCATGTGAAAGTCGCTGCTAACGTCAGCGCCACCGCATCTTCGTGACGTCGCGGGGTGAAGGAGGTCCATAGAGCCAGGTACCATGAGATAGACACTTTGTGCATTGCGTGCGGGGCGGCGTTATTTCGACCAGGTGAAAATAACGGAAAGCCAAGCCAAATCGTTATTTCGACCTGGTCGTAATAACGAAAGGGCAGTGACTGCGCAGGTCGAAATAACGCAAGCGTTATTTCAACCCACGACGTCGCATCCGGTTTGAAGAAAAGACGTCACGTCCGCCAATTTTTTTTGCTGTTTGAGCCATGTTTGAGCCGAGCCGAGCATTGCTTTCAGGCCGGTCGGCGGGTCGGGCGTGCGATCGTGTTGCAAGTGAGTAATTTGTTCTTTCTATCTTTTGGCATGCACATACTGAGCAATTGCCTGTTATCTGACACTCGGCATTCCGTTGTCAACTTCCTTGCGCCCGAATATTTTGTGTTAGCAGATAACCCAGGA
Source organism: Amblyomma americanum (assembly GCF_052857255.1). Lineage (NCBI taxonomy): Eukaryota > Metazoa > Arthropoda > Arachnida > Ixodida > Ixodidae > Amblyomma > Amblyomma americanum. Next base: position 157,328,402 of record NC_135503.1, read on the forward strand.
CTAGCACGGAGCCCGCTTGCCCGCCAGTGGACCCAAAGGCCCGGAGGGAAAGACTCATCTGTTTTATCGTAAGTTCTGCTCAAAAGCTCTGTGCAGTTCAGCAGAAAAGAGCTTGCGCTGAGCGTGTTTTTATATCTTTTGTCAGCCCAACCCAACGTAGCTCATGGTAACGCATAATTACCAGCTTTTGCGTGCTCCCGAAAAAAGGCGGGAAACTTTTGACAACAGTCTAGTTGAACTTAGCGTTTGTGCGATGAGTTTTGTACGCACTCCGATATTTTGTGGCCCCGCGGCTGGGAAAGTCTGTTGAGTGTTGACTTAATTGCACTTTACAATTGTGTGCTCTTGTTACAATTCGCTTCCTAAAACAGGTGCAAAAATTGTGGCGAGATAAGCGATAACGCTTTGGTGTCTGCGGAGGGAAACATGTTCTTTTAAATTCATATTTATTTCAGACGACAGCACTTGAAAAACTTAAAGGCAGTTTTCTGGTATGCACGGGCCTTCCCGATTCCTGCTTCGAGTCCGGCGTTCACTTGCTGGCGCAGAGGTTGAACAAATGGGACGTTAAAATGCTGAGGCAGCAAAGGCTTTAAGGCGCCACAAGGTGAGCCCTCCACCTTCTGTGACGATTTTAAAATGAGTGCTGTGCCACCTGCACCGAACATATGTTTTACGTGGGGAAGGCGTTTAGACTTAGGTGGCCAATTATCATGGAGGCAACTGGAAAAGCATGGTTCCTTTTAAGGCCTCTAATCTTAAGACCTTTTTACAGCTGATGTTGTAAAGAGGCCTTAAAGAGATGAACACTGTGGACAACGTGCATGATGCCCTTTGACAGTTTGGAAGCTTGTGAGGTGCATAAAGCTCACAAGGCACTGTTGTAGTGTGTGACAGGTCATTGTGGTGATATTAGAAAAAGACATAGTACAGCACAATGGGACAGAGAAAAGGAGCGCACAGGATAAGCGCTCGTCCTGTGTGCTCCTTTTCTCGGTCCCATTGTGCTGTACTATGTCTTCTAATATGCTATACGAACAAGCCAAAACTACAACTTTGTTAAGATTGGTCATGATAGGTTTCTTTGATTTGGCTGCACTCTCTGCACTAGTTCTGTGAAGTTCCGCAGTGGTGCCGGCAGCGTGCATCGTAAGCTCAGGCAGTTCAAACGCAGCTTGGCACTGCCGCTTCCAAAACGAATGGTCGAGTGCAGGCCCAATTGATAGCCTTGCTGTTGTCACGAAATTGCAGCCAACTGCATGCTGCCGACGCCAACGACCACCAAAATCCTGAAACACTTGGAAGAATTTTCAAGCAGCAAATCGCAAAGAAGTCTTACCATGAACCTGCTCTAGGAAATTGTCGATTCACAGAAGAAAAAAAATTGTTGCATGTATACACACAGGCTAATTACGAATTAGCGCTGAAATGCTGCCCATGCAACTGGACTTGACCTCTTAGGTTTTCATTATGATGCCTCAAACAGTCACTCAATTCTTCCATGTGTAGGTCGAAGAAGCAGAGAAGGTATGGCACGTGTTATTTAATGAAATGATGACAGTTATTTGCTGAAAGGTTATGGTTTATGGGGGTTTAATGTCCTAAAGCAACTCAGGCTATGAGGGACGCTGTAGTGAAGGGCTCCGGAAATTTTGACCACCTGGTGTTCTTTAAGGGAGCTGCTGACCTGAAGAACATGGGTTCGATCCCGGCCGCGGTGGTCGAATTTTGATGGAGGTAAAATTCTAGAGGCCCGTGTACTGTGCGATGTCAATGCACTTTAAAGAACCCCAGGTGGTCGAAATTTGCAGAGCCCTTCACTACAGTATTCCTCATAGCCTTAGTCGCGGTGGGACGTTAAACCTTCATAAACCAAACCAATCTTTTTTGTAATGAGGTGTAAGGTATTATACACGGATTACACGTGGTATGCTCCTACGGCTGCTAGATAATTTATAACTGAATTTCTTTCTCGTGCTTTTTCAGTTTCAGCAGCTGAACGATGACTGTGACCTTAAAGAGATGCTGTAGGTCATGTGAGGCGTGAAAAACTGCAATATAATTGGTGCTTCTACATTTGTTGTCATTCCTCTTCTAGAGGAACCAGCCTTCAGCAGTGCAGTAAATAAAAACGATAAAGCAGCAATTATATCGCAGTTTTTCTATGCCTCTAATGACCTAAAACCTCTCCTTGTCGTCACAGCTCTCATTCGGCTATTTAAACCGAAACAGCATGACAGAAAAATTCGATTATGAATTATTTAGCGGTCGTAGGCGAATACCAAATCGTGATTCATGCATTGTAGTGTCTTCATTATAAAGAAGAAAATATGCCACCAATATTAGGTCTCTATGCTCCATTAACATGCACTGACATCGCACAGTATACGGGCCCCTAGAATTTTGCCTGCCTCAAAATTCTAGAGGCCCGTGTACTGTGATAACAGTGCATGATAAAGAACCCCAGGTGGTCGAAATTTCCAGAGCCCTTCACTATGGCATCCCTCATAGCTTGAGTCACTTTGTGACGTTTAAACCCCCCTGGACATTTCAACAAAGAACTGTCATCATTTCATTAAATAACTAGTGTCATACCTTCTTCAGTTCTTCAACCTACACATGGGCATTGCCATACTGCTGCACCGCAGCTGCGGTGCAGCAATTCGGCTTTCATTTCATTCATTTCGGCCAGCGTAGAACTCGTGCCGCACTAGTGCAGAAAGTGCAGCCAAATGGAAGAGACCTTATGATTATGTGTCTATTTCCTTTGCATTGGGTGGGCAACAGTTTTTTGTCCTAGCCATTACATAGAAAGAAGGAAAAAAAGGAAACGTGGGAAGATATACTATTAAGACAACAGCCTTCACCTGCAGACCCCAAATGAACAAAGCCTGCCTGTATACTGAACAAAGCAACTAGGCTGTCACGTATCTAGCAAGTTATAATTTTGAAGGTGGGCCTCCTGCTGTGAAACTGGCAACGTTTGTGCCGCTAGAGACAAGCAGTGGCGAGAAGTCGCAGACGAATGTAGGTAGGACAGGTAGCTGAACGAGGAAGTAGTTCCCGTAATTGAAGAATACAAAGAAACACAAGGACGAGACATGTTTATGTTCTTCCTTCTATGTTTGTCATTTTGTTTTCACAAGTTAACAGTAGAGGTTCATTGTAGTTTCACTTTTTGAGGAAAATGGGGAAGGGGTTGTTCATCTTGAGACATGTAGCCCAAAAGACAGGGCACAGGAGTGGCCCACACATTAGTGTTTGCGTTTTGTTCCTACTGTTCTGTGTGCTTGCACCCCTTGTCCCCAAATGAGGCATTGACATGATCTTACGTGGTGCTATGCTGGTAAAGGATGTCTGCTGCATGCATATGGGCGTGTGGCATTCAGTTTCAAGCACCAACACACGGCTTCTAGTGCAATAGGAATTATGGGAGCAAACAAACCTCTAGGATGTGGATGAATAGTGTCCCGAGGTGGTGACGGGAACTCCGCCGGGGTCACGTAGCACCGACTGGGGTCCGGTCTTGAGGAAGGCAAGAGCAGCTCGTAAGAGAATACTTTAATAGGCTGGCTTACGCCCACTAAGAACAGCTCTGAAAACTCAGCGGCGGCGATAACAGCGAACGTGCTCGGCGGTCGTCGACTAACAGAATGCCCGCCGCTCTTAGCCGTGCTCGATTTTAAAGGCGGCAAGGAAAGTTCCAGAACATAGTAGGCACACTTGCGCGAGGCTAGGAAAAATCGAGATAACTCTGGTCGCGTCTCGCGTCCCAGAAAATTGATAATGCGGCGTGCCTGCCGCGATAAGAAGATCAGACAAAAAGCAAGCTTCGCGGCATTACTCCCCCCTTAAAGAAGCATCGACCCGATGCTTAAAAACAGGGATAACGGACACAAAAGATACAGAGCATACAAAATAAATACTCATAATGTAAACACAAAGAGTCATTAGCGCGAATAGTAAGGCTTCAGACGGGCGACGTGGACAACTTCTGAGCGTGTGCGGCGTGTCTGGGATGCTGTAACTCCGTCAGGGACGACTTCGTAGTCCAGATTACCCAGTCAGCGAAGAATCCTGTACGGGCCCAAATAGCGGCGCAGAAGTTTTTCACTCAGTCCGCGGCGGCGAATCGGCGTCCAAACCCAAACTCTATCGCCTGGCTTGTATTGCACTGCGCGTCTTCGAAGATTGTAGCGTCGGGCGTCGGTGCGCTGCTGGTCTTGTATTCTCTCACGGGCAAGTCGTCGAGCTTGTTCTGCGCGCTGCAGGTAGGCGGCGACGTCGAGGTTACTTTCGTCGGTAACGTCGGGCAGCATGGCGTCGAGTGTGGTCGTGGCCTCCTTCCCGTGGACGAGAATAAATGGTGTCATTTGGGTGGTCTATTGCACAGCGGTGTTGTAGGCGAACACCACATAGGGAAGAATGACGTCCCATGTCTTGTGTTCTGCGTCTACGTACATAGAATGCATATCGGCGATGGTCTTGTTGAGGCGTTCTGTAAGCCCGTTTGTCTGCGGATGGTACGCAGTTGTTCTGCGGTGACTTGTATGGCTGTGCTGCAGAATGGCCTGGGTTAGCTCCGCCGTGAACGCTGTCCCCCTGTCTGTTATCAGTATTTCGGGGGCGCCGTGTCGTAAAAGAATGGATTCGACGAAGAATTTGGCGACTTCTGCTGCTGTGCCGTTCGGGAGGGCCTTTGCTTCGGCGTACCTGGTGAGATAATCGGTCGCACAATAATCCACATGTTGCCCGTCGTTGATGTTGGGAAGGGGCCAAGTAGGTCCATACCGACCTCCTGGAAAGGTCTTGATGGTGGTCGAATCGGCTGCAGGAACCCTGCTGGTCTTTTCGGTGGCGTTTTCCGGCGTTGGCATTCACGACAACTCTTAACGTAGTGCGCGACGTCGGAGGATAGACGAGGCCAGTAATATCTCTCTTGGATTCGGCGGAGGGTGCGAGTAAACCCGAGGTGGCCAGCCATTGGTTCGTCATGCGAAGCCTGCAGAATTTCCTCCCGAAGGCTCTTCGGGACGACGAGAAGGTAGGCGACCTTGTTCGGTGAGAAATTCTTCTTCACGACGATTCCCTGTTTCAGACAGTAGGACGATAGTTTACGCCTGAAGAGGGCAGGAGGTGAAGGAGACTTCCCCTCAAGATACTCGTGCAGGCGCTGTAGGTCAGGATCAGATTGCTGCTGTCGTGCGAAGTCGCTGGAACTTAGCAGTCCAAGGAAAGCGTCATCGTCATCGTCTTTTGGCGGCGTGTCGACAGGGGCTCGTGACAGGCAGTCAGCGTCGGAGTGCTTTCGCCCAGACTTGTAGACCACCGTGACGTCGAATTCTTGGAGGCGCAAGCTCCATCGAGCGAGACGGCCAGAGGGGTCCTTCAAGTTAGCCAGCCAGCACAATGCATGGTGGTCGCTCACAACCTTGAACGGGCGTCCATACAAGTAGGGACGGAACTTCGATGTAGCCCAGACGATCGCAAGCACTCCTTTTCAGTGGTCGAATAGTTCGCTTCTGCTTTCGACAATGAGCGACTTGCATATGCTATTACTTTTTCGACTCCTTCGTTTTTCTGGACGAGCATGGCGCCTAGACCAAAGCTGCTTGCGTCGGTATGGATTTCTGTCTCGGCGTTTTCGTCAAAGTGCCCTAGCACCGGTGGAGACTGCAGGAGATGCTGAAGTTCGTTGAAGGCTTCCGCTTGTGCCGAATTCCATGTGAATGGTACGTCTGCCTTGGAGAGCTTGGTCAGAGGTTCCGCGACGCGCGAAAAATTCCTCACAAAGCGTCTGTAATAAGCACACAATCCCAGAAATATGCGGACCGCCTTCTTGTCATGAGGCTGCGGGAAATTGGCAATGGCGGCTGTCTTCTGCGGGTCGGGGCGCACGCCGTCCTTGCTGATGATGTGGCCGAGAAACAATAGTTCGCGGTAGGCAAACCGGCACTTCTCAGGCTTCAGGGTAAGTCCGGATAACTTGATTGCGTCGAGTACTGCCTTCAGCCTCCGGAGGTGTTCCTCGAAGCTCGCTGCGAAGACTACAACGTCGTCTAGATAGACGAGACAGGTTTGCCACTTGAGGCCTGCCAACACTGTGTCCATTACCCTTTGGAAAGTTGCGGGTGCGGAGCAAAGCCCAAATGGCATGACTTTGAACTCGTACAGTCTGTCCGGTGTGATGAAGGCAGTCTTTTCCCGGTCTCTTTCGTCGACTTCAATCTGCCAATATCCACTCTTGAGATCCATCGACGAGAAATACTTGGCGTGGCAGAGCCTGTCCAGAGTGTCGTCGATCCTCGGGAGGGGGTAGACGTCTTTTTTCGTAATCTTGTTCAGTCGCCGATAATCGACGCAGAATCGAAGAGCACCGTCTTTCTTTCTCACTATAACGACCGGTGCCACCCATGGGCTCTTCGAAGGTTGGATGACGTCGTCGCGAAGCATTTCCTCTACTTGGTCCCGGATGGCCTGTCGTTCTCGCGGCGACACACGGTAAGGGCTTTGGCGGAGAGGTCTGGTGTGTTCGTCGGTTATAATTCGATGTTTGGCTATCGTCGTTTGTCGCACCTTTGATGACGAGGCGAAACATTCGTTGTAACTTTGAAGAAGAAGGGTGATTTTCTCTTGTCGGTCCCGGGGTAATGCTGGGTTGATGGCGAACGTGGGAGCATGGTCTTGCTTTAGGCTGTCATTTGCAGGTTCGTCGGAGATGATGAAGGCGTCCAGTAAATCAGTTGCTTCGTCCAAGAACGCAATTGTAGTGCCTCTGTTGAGGTGTCGGTATTCTTCGCTGAAGTTCGTGACCCGTACTTCGGCTTTTCCATGCCGCAAATGAGCGATGCCTCTTGCGACGCCAAGTCGTCTGTCTAAGAGCAACTGCGTGTTTCCCTCGATGATGCCTTCTGCGTCTTCGAAATTTCTTGCACAGACGGGGACGATGACGCTGGACCGGGGTGGGATGGTTAGTTCTTCATCGAGAACACTGAGGGCCTTTGACTGCTCTGGGGTCGTTTTCGGAGGTAAAGCTTCGTCCGTCGAAAGCGTGATGGACTTGGACTTGAGGTCGATGACTGCGCGGTGCTGTGTCAAGAAGTCCATCCCCAGAATGACGTCATGGGAACATTTCTGAAGTACGACGAATACTGTCGGATATGTGTGTCCGTTGACAGTCAGTCTCGCAGTGCACCTTCCTGATGGCGTGATGAGGTGTCCGCCTGCTGTGCGTATCTGCGGGCCATCCCAAGTCGTCGTCACTTTCTTGATCCGGTCGGCGAAGGAACCACTCAGCACGGAATAGTCAGCTCCCGTGTCGATTAGAGCAGTAACGTTTCGGCCGTCAACGGTCACCTCTAGATCGGAAGTCCTTGCTCTTGCGTTGCACGTAACTTTCGGCGTCGGGTCACGGCTTGGTCGCTGATTGCGACTGCGGCTGCAGGGGCTTGTCGATGTCGGGGGCCTGGGGGTCTCTAAGTTGCGTCGTGTCGTCGTCGGTGCGGCGTCGCAGTGAGTTCTCGTCGTTGGAGGGTCTTCATTTTTTTGAAGGGAAGCAACCTCACCTCCTAAGGTTGCTGTTTTCAGTTTCCCCTACGGGGGCTGGGGGACCTTCCTCGCACAGCCGCTGCGTAGCTGTGGCAGGGCGACGTGAAGCGCGAGGCTCGCGGCGAGGGTGAGCGGGAAAATCGGCTCGACACGTATTCGTCGCGGCGCAGGTAGTCGTCGATTTCTTGTGGATGTTGGCCGAAGCGTGGTCGTGGTGCGTCAACGGCGAATCCGCGAAGACCGATGCGTCGGAACGGGCAGTGACGCAGGACGTGACCGGCTTCACCGCAGTGGAAGCACAGCGGACGGTTGTCACGGGTTCTCCAGGTGTCGCATTTTCTTGGGCCCGAACGTTGTTCGTAGGTCGGGTGGGCGGGGCCCGGAGGGCGGCGGTCCAGCACTGCTGGCTCACGTCGAATAGGGCTTGGGGTGGCACGTCGAGGCGCGGGCTTGCGTACTGCAGCGACGTAACTCATGGCTGGAGCTTGAGGTTCAGTCGTCGCAGAAGGGGAGCCAAGCGCATGCCGCACTTCTTCACGGACGACTTCCGTCAGGCTCGCTACTTGAGGTTGTGAAGATGATGGCAGCAGCCGGCGTAGTTCTTCGCGGGCGATTTCACGGATGATCTCCCGCAAGTCGCTGGTTGTAGTCGTCGTGTCCGGAAAGCTGGAGCAGACCTGCGGTGGTCGGTTGTACTGCCTTGTGCGGGCGTCCAGGGTCTTCTCAATCGTTGACGCTTCTTCGGCGAATTCGGCGACAGTCTTGGGCGGATTTCTTACGAGGCCAGCGAAAAGAGACTCCTTTACGCCCCGCATTAGATATCCGGTTTTCTTCTCCTCCGTCATATTCGGGTCAGCTCGGCGGAAAAGACGCTGCATTTCTTCGACGTACATGCTGACAGTTTCGTTTGGGTGCTGCATCCGTGAGTCCAGCAGCATCTGCGCCTTTTCCTTCCGGAGAATGTTGGTAAACGCCTTCACGAATTCAGACTTGAATAATTTCCAGGTCTTCAAGGTAGTCTCGTGGTTTTCGTACCACGTTCTTGCAGGACCGTCAAGGGAAAAGAAAACATAGCGGAGCTTCATGTCATCTTCCCACCTGTTAAATGTAGCCACGCGCTCAAAGTTGTCTATCCAATCTTCCGGGTCGTCGCCAGGGTAGCCGTGGAAGGTTGGAGGCACCCGTGGCTGGTGGAGCATGACAGGGGTGGACGTCGTTGGCTCGGTCAGGGTGGGCGCTGGAGCTTGTTGTCGTTGTCGAGTAGGATCCGGTAGTAATCCGTACTGAGCTTGCAGGCATTGAAGACGGCGGCTGTGTCGTACCTCGGGATCTTCATGGCTCTCGTTCTCTACGGTTGATCTTCCAGGTTGGGTTGGGTGCATCTACCCCGCACCTCCACCAGATGTCACGAGGTGGGGACGGGAACTCCGCCGGGGTCACGTAGCACCGACTGGGGTCCGGTCTTGAGGAAGGCACAGAGCAGCTCGTAAGAGAATACTTTAATAGGCTGGCTTACGCCCACTAAGAACAGCTCTGAAAACTCAGCGGCGGCGATAGCAGCGAACGTGCTCGGCGGTCGTCGACTAACAGAATGCCCGCCGCTCTTAGCCGTGCTCGATTTTAAAGGCGGCAAGGAAAGTTCCAGAACATAGTAGGCACACTTGCGCGAGGCTAGGAAAAATCGAGATAACTCTGGTCGCGTCTCGCGTCCCAGAAAATTGATAATGCGGCGTGCCTGCCGCGATAAGAAGATCAGACAAAAAGCAAGCTTCGCGGCAATAGTTTAGCTCTTCTACACGATAGCAAGGCGGGCGAGTTAGTGATACATATTTAAAAAATTAACAGCGCGGAAAACGGGGACTTCAGGGGTAGAAAACACAGGACAAGCGCTTGTCCTGTGTTTTCTACCCTTGAAGTCCCTGTCTTCCGCGCGGTTATGTTTTTAACTCTTCAGTTTGCCTTTTCTGAAAAAATTCTGTGACAGGAGGTTCTAATACATGTCAGCCCACCCCTCATGTAATACTCCCTTGTGGGCCTTTGAGGTACAAATAAATAAAAAAGTAGTGCCCTTTCAAACAGTATAATTTGCAGCTTTGGTGCAAGATTTTCAGTGGCCCCTTCAGGGAGTGTTTGTCCAGTGCTCGGAGCGATTGCTTAATGTCACTTGGTCCCAAGAACCAGACAGCTAACCAATTGCCCTTGTGCCTCTTGATGAGAAAATCTGAGAGGTAAAAATGACAATTACCATAGCTGTGAACAGTAATGAGCTGGATGTATTGCCGAAGAGAATCGAGGTCATCTACTTGACAGTGGTAAGAATTTTGGGTTGGTTCGAGCATAGATTGCTTAACATCATCTTCCGTATCTTAATAGATGTGGCATTGTTGGCGTGTGTAATTAAAAATTTGTTTCGATGTGAGCTGTCAACTTGGGCATGCGAAGTTGTAAGCTCGACCAGAAGTACCTGTGCTGTTTGAGCTCAGGGCAAGAGCTTTGAGCGAGGCCACTGCAATACGTCCTTGTTGTACATTTGGCTTTCATGGTGCTCCAACTTCCTCCTTCAACCACCTTTGTTAGGAATGTCGCCATGGGGCCGAGCAAAAGTGGTATTCATTTTAAACCAGCCAGAAGACGCTAAGGAATTTGCCTTTTTAGATAACTTGTTAGTAAGACCCTGACATTGAAAAATTTTTTTGTGTGCCCTTTCACTGATACGGCTTATGTGCGCGCGCATCTCAGTGCGAGTCTTCGTTGTTTTCTTCCTTTCAATAAAACTTCAGTTGTTAGTCCAGCCTCGTCTTGTTTGCTTCTTCCTTTGTGTCGCGTCTTCTGGCTGGTTTAAAATGAATACTTACCAACTCGCCCAGTCCTCAACCTTGTCAAAAGTGGTAGGGCCGTGGCATGGCCATAAGGCCATTAGAGCAGGGGCATGGCCATAAGGTCCATCCGAACAGTACTGCGTAAGACTTGTTTGCTGGATTGGCCCCGCAGTCAGAACTGAGGTGAGTTATGAGTGGGCCACTGTGGAGAAAGATAGTAGAGCAGCGGAAAACATGCCACGAATGGTGGAGAGCTATAATTTGGAGGCAACCTTTGATGCCTTTGTTGCCATTGTGGTCAAAGTTATCTGTGAGACCATCAAGGGCACCACCTCTTCTGAATGCATCGCATAGCAATAGATCAGGGCTTCCATTTTATAGTTGGATCATGGGCTTTACTGCAGGAGGTGTATGAATTGGTTCAGATTTCACATTGAGGCGCATCAAATTCAGCAACGTTAGTACTCACAGGTACAGTAAAACCTCGTTAAGTCATACCTCGCGGCACTGCGGAAAAACTGTGCAAAGCGGCAATATTGTCACGAAGACGACGAAGCTGGCAGTGGTGCGGCAACGGAAAAGTCACGTTATAGGCGAGCGGCCATTAAAACCATCTCACTGCCATCATTCATCGCCGCTTATTATTCGGCTGGTCGCCACTTAACATTTGGTGTGAGATGCGGGGTATCATCCCCATCCTGGTCCTGGATCTTCAGAGTCTTCTGCCTGCCGTTATTGTCGGCCGTGTGCATCTGGTTTGCCCCGCTGTGCCCCAGCCCGCCGAACCTGAATCGACCTCGCCGCTCACCGCAGTCCCGTCCCCTGCCCTGACCACAAGACACGTTGACATGACAACGCTGCCGCGACCCGAGACGCCGCCCACACGTGAGGACACCACCCCCCTGCCCATGCCATTCGGTGCATTTAAGGGCTTCATCCGTTGGCTACTGGTGACCTGAGTCCCAAGCGCCTCGTCGACTAGGATTCACTCACAAATATCTTTCATCGTGGCAGCCAGCACTTCCCCCCATGCCATTTGTGTTGTACCGTCTTCCTCTGAACCCATCTCCACTGAGCCGTCTCTCCGTCGGTGTGTTCTTCGATTCACTATCGGGATGATCGCTCGGCAGCCCCGGGTAGTGTCACTGAAACGACGAAGCTGGCAGCGGCGCGGGAACAGAAAGGTCGCGCTATAGGCGAGGGGCCATTAGAATGATCTCACTGCCGTCGTTCATCGCCACTTATAATTCGGCTGGTCGCCACGTAACAATATGCCCAAACTGAAAGCAGCCTGAGTATATCCGTTGACCTGGTAAAAGATGATACCTGAGGCATTTCAAAGAATGTGCAGGCGAAACCTTTTAATCACATAGCTACGAGTGCAGCCTCGAAGGTATGTAAGCCAGGTCTCGTGTCCCAGCTGCTCTATTAGGCCGTATTTGAGTGAACAAGCAAGTGTCTAGCACGCATGCAGTTTTTTCCAACAGTACAAGTTTAGCTGTCTTCAGCTTCCACGTAGGCGTTACTTTCATTGGATGGTGTTTTGCCAGTGATGGAAGCAACAGTGTCAATACCAAACTGTGCTGAAGAAGTCTTGGACTGCATTGTCTAATCCATCACCAATCATGCAGAAAAAAAATGAGTCTCCGCAATGCGTCCTCTGCAACAAAATACCTCCTGTAAACAGGACGTATTAAGGAATACCTGCTCTATTCCGAGGCCTGGATTGGGAAAAGTGGGGATAAGAGTTAATGGAGAATATTTTAGTAATCTGCAATTCTCAGGTGATATCGCTCAGTCGCTCAGCAGATGAAC